>NC_050573.1:24411756-24776145 GCF_011100635.1 Trichosurus vulpecula | reverse complement strand
AAAATTGAAGCTTGATCCAAACTCCCCCAAGATCCTGAGTGTCTGAGTCAGGTGAAGTCAAGTCTTTCTGACCCCAAGTCTGGTCCCCTACCCACTATATGTCGCTATTCTGCCTTTGGTAAATCACAATGGAAACTGGAACTCCAGGGCATCTGGGGCTTAATTGCCACGATCTGCACCCAGCAAGTTCTGGAAAGGACACTGGATTTGGACTCTGACAACCAGGAATGAATTCCCAGCTCTACTGCTCGGTTTTGCCCTCTCCAAAAGAAGATAATCCTCCCATGACCCTCTTCTCAAGGCTATTGAGAGTCAGGACTATTTCATTCCCCATATTTGTATGTCTAGCACCTGATATATACATAGGCACTTAATAAATGCTTATTGGATGATTGATAAGGGAAAAGGAAAGGAAGGGGAAAAGCATTTATTAAGTGTGTACTATGTGCCAGGCACATGCTAAGTACTTCCATAAATATTTTGAGCCTCAAAAGAACCCTGAAAGATAGGTGATATTATCATCATCTCCATTTTACAGCTGAGGAAACTGAGGTTAACAGAAGATTAAGTGACTTGCCCAGGGTCACACAGCTATTAAGAGTCTGGGGTTGGATTTGAACTCAGGTCTTCCTGACTCCAAGCCCAGTGCTCAATCCATCGTCTCCCTTTTGGCAGTTAGAATATTTATGGCAACCCTTTGAGCTAGATAAAGTGGAGACTCCATTGTGTCTGGCCCTGCATTGTTCTTTTGCCACCAGAATGAATGGCAATTCCAATGGCAGTGGAGTTCAGAAAAGCCTCAAGGCCTAATAGGAAAGAGAAAAGAAAAAAAACCTGTGTTATATCTGTTTAACAGCAATACCACAAATAATAATAGCTAGCATTTATACAGCTCTTAGAGGTTTGCAAAGCACTCTACAAACATTATCTCATTTGATCCTCACAACCACCCTGAGAGGTAGGTGCTCTTATTATCCCCCTTTTTTAGATCAGGGAAATGAGGCAGGTAGAGATCAAGTGACTTGCCTAGGATCACACAGCTAGTAGTAAGTGTCCAAGGCAGGGTCTTCCTGACCCCAAGGCCATTGTTGTCGACCACATCACTTAGTTACAAAGCTAAGGTCTTTTCAGATTCCCACTTGGAGTGAGGCAACACCCATTCAGTGAACAGGCCTCTTTAAGAAGTAGGTCAAGGGATGGCCCCTTTAATAAAAAGAAGAGTTGCAAAAGGATCCAAGTTAACAAGCGTTTATAAGCAACGACTCTGTGCAAGACATCAAGCTAGACACCAAGATATGTTTAGTGCCTAACTTGGTATCTTGCAAAGAGACAAGAATGAACATAAAGAAGGAATGGTCCCTGTCCACAAGGAGATTACATTCTCCTTGGGGGGTGGGGAGAGGGGAGAATACAAAAGGCAAACATATGAGTTAGTAAGAGATGATTTGAGGAGGAAAGCTAGAACACTAACAAAGTGAAAGTGAGCCATTGGGGGACAGCCTTTGCAAAGTTATGGAGTTAGATGGAATGCCTAGTCCAGAGAACACCACTCTCTACTTCCAGGTAAAGATATCAATCAAGAGTCACCTGGTGAAAGATTACAACTTAATTATAACCATCAGTGTGGGTGAAGAAAGGGGGGAAGCACATGGAGCCAGGTGGAAAGAGAAGCAACAAAGGCTTAGGAGACCCCTAGGAGAATGCTAAAGTTGGACCAGTGCATGGTGGCAGATTGTAGCTAGCTTTGAATGCCCAGCTAAGCACTTGGCTATACACCATCTCACATGTTCAAGGAAAGTGGAGCCAGGGACATGATTCTGCCACTGGCCAGGTTGTAGGTCACTGCTTCACAATGGCATGCTCGCAAGCGTTCTGGATAATGGACGATGCTCTTGAGCTTTCCCGGTCACCAGTGAAATGCAGCAGGGATGTGGGCTTGCTCCCATGCTTCTTTCATGATGTCGTCAGCAATGTTGTCTGGAACCTTCCACAAGGATGAAAATGACATCAAGGTCAGTTACCACACTGACAGTAAATTATTTTACTTGAAAAGGCTATTGGCTAAGGCCAAAATGAATGCAGAGTTGGTGCACAACTCTGTTTAAACACGATTGTGCACTCGATGCAGACTCTGAGGCTGAGACACAACAGAGTGTGGATCAGAGGCAGAGGCCTCTTGTGCTAATTCTCCACCAACAATTAACACCAAGAAAACACAAGTTCTCTCCCAGCCAAGACCAAACCACCTATACACGGAACCATCAGTTCTCCTCCAAAATGGAAAAATTTTGAATGCTGTGGATGAGTTCAGTTACCCCGGCACTATACTTTCCAGGGATGTCCACATAGATGATGAGGTTGATACACACATTGCCAAAGCTAGCTCAGTGTTTGGGAGGCTCCAAAAGAAAGTGGAGTCAAACTGAAGGTCTACACAGCCATTGTGCTGACTTCATTGTTGTATGCCCATGAAAGCTGGACAGTATACCAGCGCCATGCCAGGAAACTGAATTGCTTCCATTCGAATTTTCTTAGGAAGATTCTGAAGATCACCTGGCAAGGTAAGGTACCAGATGCTGAGGTCCCTTCTTGAGCTGAACTGCCAAGCATTCAAACTCTGCTGCACTCCAAGGGGCTGGCCATGTTGTTTGAATGCCAAATGTGTGTTTGCCTAGAAGACTATTTTACAGAGAACTCGCACAAGCCAGGCACTCACAGAAGAAGCAATACAAGGACACTCTCAAGGTCTCCCTGAAGAACTTTGGAATCAATTGCGAGACATAGGAGACACTGGCACAGGACCACCCAGCATGGGGGTACCTGCATCAAAGAAGGCACTGTGCTCTACAAGCAAAGTAGAATTGCAGTAGCCTGAAAGAAATTGAGATGCCCAAATTTAGAGATGTCTCCATTCCAAATGTTCATGTGGACTATTTGTGCCTGGCCTGCGGTAGAGCCTTCCGAGCTTGTATTGGTTTGATCAGCTACAGTCAAACACACTATACCTTGACCCCGACATAGTGACATCATTTTGCTCCTCTTTGAACACAAAGGACAACAACCGGGTCACTGCTATGAGTTTCTTCTTCCCTTGAGGCCTCAGGTTGACTTCCACAAGGGAAAAGGGTCAAAATGAGTCCTACTTGGTTCTTCTAGAACACACCTAGGGAACTGGTCTCTAAGAGACCTAAGAGAACCCTCCCACTCTCACTAGGTTGGTTTCTTTGCTAGGTTGGGCAAATGCTTTTTTCTGTGAATTTTCAGATTTGGAGCAAGTTTTTTTGAAGACTTAATTTTGTTAAAATCGAAATTCCACATAAGAATATATACCCGTATTTGAGGAGAAACTCTAGAGAAACGCTTTGTTCGTAGAATGTGAACTCTTGATCTTTTGAAGACTTGGTAAGGCTATTGATTAGTAGGTTTAACTCCAGATCTGTCTCTGACTTTCTTCCTCCTACTCCCCAAGTCTTAAATTTGAAAGCACTGTAGAAAATAAGAGTACAAAATAATTGCCTGTGTCTTAGGTTCGGGGGAAACATGGAAATGGGTGTTAAGCCCCAATTCATCCAAAAATCCATGCATTGAGACCTGACAGCATAGAAAGTGATGTGAAAGGGGCCAGCGTTCTAGTAGGTGGAGAGGAACACAGATCACAATAGCAAATTAGAGTTATCCAACAAAAGCCCTCTCCAAAGTGCTGAACTTTGGAGGTTCAGGTCAAGAACACCTGAGTTCGAATTCTTCCTCAGACAATGATTGTGGGAAGGAGATGCAAGAGGCTTTCAGGAGGAGGTAGCACTGAATCATAGATTTGGATCTGAATCTAGAAGGGACCTTAATCCAGCCTTATCTGGGTATCTAAAACCCCTTATCTGATATATGAGCAAATTGGGGCCCATAAAGTTGAAGAGACTTGCTCAGGGCCACTCAAAGCTAATGTCTGAGGAAGGAGGTTAGGAATTAAACGATGAATTTTTAGATGAGGAATGCACTGGCAGTGAGCCCATACATTGGGGAAGAAATTACTGGCAGCCCTGTGAAAAATGAACCGTTAGAGGAGGATGAGCCAAAAACAATTGGGAGGCTATTAGCAGGGAGAAACGAGAAAGACAAGACTATGGGGATTATGGGAGTAGGATTCAGGTGATATGGGGTGCCAGGGCTTAGCAATGGGCTATGAGAGATGAGAGAGAAAGGAGTCATAGGACTCAGGCTTCCACTGGGGAAATGGTGATGGAATCACGGATAGAGACCTGAGAGCTAGAAATATGAAGTGGAGAGAGAAGGGCTCTGTCTTATACGTGTAGACTCTGAAAAGGTATGCCGAGCTGACCACAACAGGATTCTCCATTGGAAAAATGGCTCTAGAACCAGAGAACTTGGGTTCCCAAGGCCACACGTTCCTTTCGAGTTGATGTTGAATAATACAGCTCACAGGGGCCTGGGGCCTGTTCCTAGTCCTGTGACAAGATGGCTAGTATGGTTCCTTCCCATAAAGGTCCTTAATAGTCAGTATGGGTATTGGGTATTCATTTCCTCCAGTACTGAAGATACCGAGGATTCCCAGGCATCCCTGAGCAAACTAAGGTAATATAAATAACTCAACCAACATTCATTCTACTTCCCCTGGAAGATGAAGATCTTCCATGAAACTGCTAGATATTTCCTAGCTGCCTCAGGTCTACCCTGTCCAAGCACCTCACAGCTGTTAGCATGGAAGGGTGGTGAGATCCACATCTCTTGCCCAGCTATGGCATGACTATAGAGCTCTAGCTACAGGACACTCTTCCTATTGGTAGTCCTCTCCCACTATGCAAAGCATGTTGTTAAGGAAATTGCCTCCCTCTGTGAAAGGGGAAAGAGAGGCCCCAAGAATAGGTTTCTCCTTCCTCATATAGATGCAACAAGGAAGACACAAGAATCCATCCTCTTGAACCTTTTTCAACTAGTCTCAGAAACTGGGGATCAGTCAGAAGAGTTCCTTTATTCTCTTTGTAAGGAGGTAGAGTACATGTCTAGCTCCAAAGAAAGAGCCCCTTCCTACTAACAAAGGCCCATGCCCAGCAATCTCAAACTGATTGGGAAACTAATCAAATTGTTCAGGGATTTCTTGAATGCTCTCCTGTTACATTCGTCCCTCCAGTTAAATATTTGCTGTCCCAGCAAATCAAATTGTGGTGCTTTGGACAAATCTGCACATGGCCCCAATTCTGGATTATTATCTGGGGACATGAAGAGACTCAAGCACCATGCTTGCCTTGTGTTGAGTGAAGAGTCCCAACAAAATTCACATGGCATAGTTCTCAGATGCATCCTGGGTGCCATGTCTTAAGTCCCAGCAGAGTGTATTGTCATATAGGCCTTAGGCACTTGTGAAATTGAGTTTTTAATGGGGTCCCAGAGCTACCGTAGCTGGTTGACCTGGAGATTACTCACCCCAAAATACATAGTTTATAAAACAACATTTGACAAAGTTCCCATAGGTACCTGCTTTGTAAACCTTAAAGGAGTTATAAAAAGGCTAGTGATAATGATGTGATTGTAAGGGCCTTCCCCAACAAAATACTTTATTGTGGTTAAATCTATTTTTAAAACTACATAGTAATGAGTTATGTTTTTTCATATTAATTTCTGTTGTTTGTAACTTTGCCAGAATTCTTCCTGATTTATTTGGGGGGTGGGAGTGGGTTGAAGTAGAAGTAGAAATTGTGCTGCATATTAGATCACTGGAAATAACCCAAAATTACTCATTATAACAACCCCATGTAGCCTATGAAGGTGAATGTTCCCTGGCATGTAGGTCATCAGGAGCTGAATCAAATTTTCATGCTGATGGCTGCAGCTGTTACTGACTTAATCAGCATGATAGGCCCAGATGCCAGGTGAATGTTCCTGAGGGATACTTTCGCTATTCCATGGACCAGACCAGTCAGAAGCAGCTTGCTTTTACTTGAGAAGTTCCATATACCAATCATGATTTTTTTCCTTGGGGTTGCTTGAATTCTCCTTCAGTTTGCCACAGGGCAGAAACCTGAAAGAGAGCCTACTTCCTGAGAGTATAGATGTCCACCATTATATTTGTAATGGGAATCTGGCATACGCACAAGGTGAGTGTAATGGTGTCCCTGCCATGTGGAGAAACTGGGAAACATTATTCCTGCTTCTGTGAGAGTAGCGATGATGTGGAATGTAAGTGCCTTGGAGAGAAACTGGGTCATTTGAAAACATTCTGTAATTGGTTCTGTAATTTGATTGGCTGCAGGGATCCAAAATTGCCTGTCAACTTTAGCCACTCACTCTTTGCCTTAGTGCTCTTGAGAGAACATGGTGGAGTGGACCCTTTGACCTTTTGAATTATAAAGTTCTGGAGGGTGCCTCAGCATCCTGGCATTCCACAGTCAAGGTTTAAAACCAGGGAAGCATTCAATGCCCCAAGAAGCAAGGAGTGACTTTGGGGACCCCAACCCAGAAGTAGCTAAGATGAAAACGTCTCATCCAACATTGATGCTCTCTTTGGAGATGAACTTGGTGGCACTGCTGCTATGTAGGAACTGAGGTAAATTGAGTTTATTCTTCTCTGAGACTTAGTTGGTCCAGGGAACAGAATGCCCCCAAAGCTATTGGGGGAAGTGTTTCTGCTTTGTTCTTGCCATATCTTCAAAGTAAATGTCCCTTTGTAAAAAGCTACCCAGTGTTGGATGATTAAATGGAATTGGGATTTTAGTCACTGGCCCTTGACAATGGCAGAAACACAGCACTCAAACTGACAAAAGTAGAGAAGAGACATCCCAATGCCTCATACTATCCTAGAACCTTGAGGAGGGAGATGTAGCAGCCTGGCTCTCGGATAGAGAGCTAGAGAATGTTTGATACATATTGATAATACAGTACTGACTGCCATGGTGGCAGAGGCCCAAGATAGATGGTATTTCATATGAGAAACTGGGGGTCAGAGGTCAACCCCAATCAAATTCAGATTCTAATCCACGCAGTTAAATTTTGGGGAACACACTAGATGGAAAGAATCTAGATACAGCCAGTGATCAGCCACTGACACATTTTTGTTCCTTACATTCTCAAAACGAAATTCTGAGGCCTTTTGGATACTTCAAATTCTGGAGAACCCATAATCCCTGAATATTTGATGGAACCTGTTACCAAGGCACTCACAAATCTACCTCTTTCAAATGGAGGCCAGAACAGGCGACAGCCCTGGAAGCCTTCAAGTGGGCTGTCCAGAAGTCTCTTCCCTTGGTCTTCTTGATCCTATAAGCCTATGTTTGGGTTGGGGTTTTTTTGGGGGGGGAGGGTCTCTATCCATAAGGACTGGACTGAGAATAGCTTTTGGCAGATACCAAAGGATGACCAGATTAAATGACTGTTGGGCTTCCAAAGCCATAAGCAACCTGGAGCAACCACTGCTCTACCACTTTTGAAAAACAGGTGCTTGAGGGGCCCAAATTGCCAGTGAACACATGATGCAGGGTTATACTGTTACCCTTTATTCAGTTACTCATTAGGAGATGGGTGATATAAGAAGGTTCCTCTGACAACATGGCTAGGGTAGGGACTTTCCAGTGTTAAAAGGAAATGTATATTCAAGATGGCACCTCCTTCAACCCCTTGAGTGTTAATGCCCTTCATGAACAGGTTATGAATTTGCCAGCATCTAAGACCTCCAGTCACAGCCCCAGTCTTTTCCTTCCTCCATTAGCCCAATATCAGTGTCCATCAGAGGCATCACATGCCCTCTATGGAACTGAATAATCAAGTGACACTCTCACGAGAATGGCAAAGAGTAAAGGATGTGATCCATCAATTGTGTGGCTGTTGGTGTGGGATACTATGATGTCCTTATCTCAGCATTGACCTTGTTCAGTAATGCCCTTTATTCCAATTGGAACAGCCACATTGGAGAGATCAATAGGGTGTCCACATGGTTCTACCTGACAAATTGATTATATTATCCCTCTTCTCCCAAACAAATTCAAGATGTCCCCTTTGGTGACAAAGTTTTTGTTGGACTTACCACTCAAATCCTGCCTCAGACACTTACTAGCTTTGTGACCCTGGGTCACTTAACTTCTCAGCCTCAGTTGCCCCATCTGTAAGATGGAGATAGGAATAGCACCTACCTCACAGGGTGGGCAGCTAGGTGGTGCACTGGATAGAGCACTGGCCCTGGAGTCAGGAGGACCTGAGTTCAAATCTGGCCTCAGATACTTGACACTTACTAGCTGTGTGACCTTGGGCAAGTGACTTAACTCTGATTGCCTCCCAAAAATTCACTTCTTAAAGAGGCCTATTCACTGAGTGGGCATTACCTCATTCAAAGTGAGGACCTGAAAAGACCTTAGCCTGGAAGGTCCAGGGTTTCCCATTGCATCCTGGGCTACCTCCAGTTGTCCTGGTGAATATCAGGCCACTGGACCCAGATGGCTCTGGAGGAGAAAGTGAGGCTGGTGACCTTGCACAGCCCTCCCTTACTCAAATCAGTCAACTGGAAGTCATGTCATCATTTCTCTGATGTCATGGTCCTCTTCTAGAATGAAGAACAAACACACACTCATCTCACAGGGTTATTGTGAGGTTCAAATGAGATAATGTATGTAGATCATTTTGCAAACGTTAAAGACCAGCATAAATGCTAGCCATTATTACTAATAGCAATGATTATCATTCTTTTTGAGGATCTGGTATTGCAGGTCAGTTAAGTCCACCATCACGGAAGACCTCATTGAATATATCCTTCTTCTTTATGAGTACCCCTACACCATTACCTCTCATCAGGGTACTCATTTACTGCAAAGCATGTTTGAGACTGCGTCTACCGCCATCAGAGTCACTGGGCTTTCTGTCTCTTATATCTGCCTCAGACATTTGGCATTGTTGGGTGCTAAAATGGTTTTAAACAACAGCTTTGTTGTCATACCTTTGATTATTGGGGTTGGGTGACCCACGTCCCAGAAGCTGTGTCTCTCAGGTCCTAGTAATAATAATTATAATCATGGCTACATTCATATAGCACTTAAAATATTCCAAGCACTGTACTAAGCACTTTACAAATGTTATCTTATTTAAACCTCACAACAATGCTGGGAGATGGATACTATTATTATCCCCATTTTACAGAAGAGGAAACTGAGGCATACAGAAGTAAAGTGACTTGTTCAGGGTCACACAGCAGGTAATATTTGAACTCAGGTCTTTCTGACTCTGGACTAGGCACTCTATTCATTGTGCCACCTAGGACAGGTTGCACACAAGAGTATTATGCCTTCTTTGTCTGTTTGTGTCAAATGACCTAAACTTTTGAGTTGTCCTGGTGATGGCATCAGAGGTATCCTCATCTGTGCTATGCACTTAATGTTCCGATCATCATGGTTATTTTTACATCATGAAACCTACTCTCATCTGCCCCTCACATTACCCCCACTGCAAAAGGAAGGAAGGAAGGAAGGAAGGAAGGAAGGAAGGAAGGAAGGAAGGAAGGAAGGAGGGAGGGAAAGAAGGAAGGAAAGAAGGAAGGGAGGGAGGGAGGAAGGAAGGTAGGGAGGGAGGGAGGGAGGGAGGAAGAGAAAGAAGGAAAGAAAGAAAGAGAGAGAGAGAGATAGAGAGAGGAGGAGAAGGGAGGGAGGGGAGGAAGGAAGGAAGGAAGGAAGGAAGGAAGGAAGGAAGAAAGAAAGAAAGAACGAAAGAAAGAAACAAAGAAAGAAAGAAAGACAGAAAGAAAGAAAGAAAGAAAGAAAGAAAGAAAGAAAAAGACAACTTATATTGCTTTGTGTTTTTATTATTTGCACTAAGTTCCTCCTCGGGCACTGTTTATAGGGTCAGAATTTCTTAAAGACTATTTTAGTAGTAGAAGGTCACCTAGAAAATTCTGGGGATCTTGCCATCAAGAATTGAGAGACAGTAGGAGTTCCACCTGTTTTCTGTAGGTTGGGTTGGTCTTCCTTTAGGTGTGTCAGGAAGGATGTTCTGAGGATTTGGCTGGGCTGGCAATTAGAACTCGAATTCTTGGCTTGCCTTCCTCGCCCCCTGAGGCATACAAAGCCCAGCCCGGGGGATCTGGTGGGAGTTGGTGCTGGGGAGGTTTTGGCAGAACTCTGTTGCCCCGCAGGGGTGCCTTCCAGACCATGTTTGCATTGATTGCATGGTTCACATTTGGGGAATGCAAAACCAGAGGAAAGTCAGGTTTGGTTTTAAGCATTATACTTGTTAACCTTAGGGATTATAACCTTTTGCTGTTTATCTTTATCTCTAAAACAATTAACCATTTTACTTTTTAACCTTGGGAACCCTTTTATTAGTACAGTCATTGTATTGTACTCCACAGTTGACAAGTATCTCAATGCATCTAAGCCTGAATCATTGACCTGAGTTGGGACAGAAACTGGATAATCATAACTTTAGCACTAAAGTGACTATTAAAGACCATCAAGTCCATTTTTCAGATGAGGAAAGTGAGGCTTAGAGAGGTTAAATGACTGACAGTTAAGTGACTAAGGATGACAGAGCTAAGATGTACCTCCTCTCTACTGCCATCACCCTGGTTCAATTTCTCATCTACTGTCACCTGGAATATTCCAATACTCTCAGCTAGTCTCCTCACCTCCAGTCTTTCCCCAGCTAAGGCATGCTCCACACAAGCATTCACATCAACAATCCTAAAGCACAGGTGTGACATGGCAAACTCTTCCTCCAAAACATTCGGTGGCTCCCTCTTGCCTCTGGCTCAAAATGCATACTACACAGCCTGCCATTCAAAGTCTTTCATAACATAGAGAAGGATGGAAAGACTTACATGAACTGAGGTTAATACAATTACCCAACAAGAAGCAGAAATGACAAAACAAAACAACCAAAACTGAATGTTGTGAAGTTATAGCATTTAAATTTAGCCCCAAAGAAGACATGGAGAAAATAAAGCCCCCTGATTCTTCTCAGAGAATGAAGTCCATGGTTTGGGGACTCTGCATATCACATTGTGTGTGTGTGTGTGTGTGTGTGTGTGTTGATTGATTTTACTGGTTTTGTTTCTTCTTTTTTTAATTCTTTGTTGTAACAGATGGCTCTCGTAGAAAGGGAAGAAATACAAGTATAACTCTAAGTGACGTAAGAAACAGGGGGTGAAAGATGGTAGGGGAAAGGGACCTTCAAGAGAATCATACTGAGAGGACATTATGAGCTAAACAGAAGATCACTTATTTGAAGTAAAATTGCTCCTGAATTTATTTAAAGATATCTCCAATAAAATGGAATTCATAGGATCATTGATTTAGTGCTGGAAGGACCTCAGAAGTGATCTAATCAAACCTCCTCATTTTCCAGATGAGGAAAACAAGTTCCAGGGAGGTTGTGACTTGCCCAAGGTCATACAGCTAGTAAGTGTCAGAGGTGGAATTTGAATTCATACCTTCCTGACTCCAAATCAAGCATCGTCTCTGTTACTGTGGGCAATGTTGCTGACGCCAATAAGTAGCCTCATCCTTGGGCTGAACCCAGGATATGGTCGCTGGGGCCAGGTTCACAGTACCGGAGCCAGAGAATCCACCAGGGGTTCCTGATAGCCTGCTTTTCATGCTTGTAAATGACAAACACCAGCACTTAGCTGGGTTTCTCTTTTTAAGTGAGAATCACAAGTTATAATCTCATTCAAATTTGGATTGTAAGCTGGTCTTGAAAGAGTTTTTGAGCTTTTGCTCTAAAATATTTTTTCATTAAAAAAAATCTATTTTCTCTCCCTCTCACTTTACCCCTCTCCTGGGAAAAACAAAAACAAAACCCCTATAACAAATATGCATAGTCAAGTAAAACAAATTCCCATATTGTCCAAAAACATACCATCTCAATCTGCACACTGAGCCCACCTCTCTCAGGAAGTGAGTAGTGCTTCATTATCACTTCACTATTGGTGCTCTGGCTTCACAACTGGTTATTGTGTTGATCGGAACTCCTAAGTCTTTTAAAGCTGTTTGTCTTTGCAGCTTTATCGTTATATACATCGTCCTTCAGGGTCTGCTCACTTCACTCTACATCAGTTCACACAAGTCTTCCCAGGTTTCTCTGAAATCATCTCCTTAATCACATCTTACAGCAAAATAGAATTTCAATACCTTCATACTCCTACTCATAGTTGGAGAATGTTCAGCTATTCCTCACCTGAAAGGCACTCCCTTAATTCCCAGTTCCTTGCCGCTACAAAAACAGCTGCTAGAAATGACTTTCTCCATGTGAAATCTTTTCCTCTTTCTTTGATCTCCAGATTTCTGCAGGCATCACTCTATGATCTGATTCTCAATGGCATCACCAGAGTAGGAGATGGTGATTGCCTGTCCTAACGTCATAGATACTAATGGAGGATGAATCAGTGTATGGGGGCCACAGAACCCAGAATAGGTAGCAAAAGTTATTAGGCATGAGGCTAAAGGCTCATTCCTAGGGGAATTTTATCGATATTGGAAGGCAAATTGTGTCTCAGATGAGTCACCGCTGTCAGTCACAAGTTCTGATCACCTATGTAGGGTGCCACCTGAAGAACATGCCCTTGTCAAGAAGGTTCCAAGGGAAGATGGAGACCTTTATGTGGTTAAGATGTTTTGTGGACAGCTCCTTTAGTGAGCCAATATCTTCATCAATCTTGGAACAGTCTCCAAAGAAAGAGAGGTGAGAATTGGTCATTAGAAGGGGCAAGATCCCCAAGAGAAGAAAATCACGTGGGATCTCTTGAAGCAACCCAGGATACTTTCGCATATCTCTCATCTCAAAATTTTTCCTGACATGAAGCCTAAATTTCAGCTTCTAATATTTCTTGTTCTGCCCTCTGGGGCCAAGCAGAATGAGCCTGAGTCCTTAATAGCCCTTTAAGTACATGAAGATAGTTCTTAAGACCCACTCAGTCTTCTCTTCTCCAGGCTAAATATCCCTAGATCTTTTGGGCAGTCCTCTCAGGGCAAGATTATCAGGCTCTTCATCAACTTGGCTGCTCTCCTCTAACCACTTTACCCTTTATCGATGTCCTTCCTAAAGTTTGGCAGCCAGAGCTGGACAGATGTGATATTAGAAGACCATTCCCTTACTTCTGTGTCAGGATGAAAGTAGTAGCTGGCATACCCTGGCAAGATGATCTCTTGCTCTCTGTTCTACCCACAAAACAGGAATGACAGGTGTGGACATGAGCTCCGAAATGCTTGTACTTACTGATTAAATATGCTAGAGCTTCCCTTTTTTAAAGGGGAACCAGACAATGGAAAAGCACAACTAGCCAATTGGGAGGATTTTTAATGCCCAAGGTTGTTTGATATATCAGTAATCCTTTGCAAAGTAAACTTCAGCTGAACTCAGAGATACCTGCAACTGCTAAAACCAGTCGATCGGCTCAAACAAAAAAGCAAACATTTTGCCTTCTGACTTATCTAAAGAGCAGTAATCTTCCTGCTTTCTGATTTATTGTGTATATATATATATATATATATATATATATATATATATATACACATACATATACATATATATCTTCTCCCTAGACCCTTACTTCCTACCTGACTTCCCAATTTATTATGTTTCTCTATTAACCTCCATATATATAAATACCTCACCTTTTCCCTTTCTCCTTTGAGCAGATGAGAACATTGTCTCACTGTTCAAGCTTGCAAGATTTTCTTCTCAGACCCATGTATACAAAAATATTTATAGCAGCTCTTTTTGTCGTGGCAAAGAATTGGAAGTTGAGGGGATGCCCAACAATTGGGGAATGGCTAAATAAGTTGTGGTGTATGAATGTAATGGAATACTATTATTCCATAAGAAACAATGAGCAGGCAGATTTCAGAAAAACCTGGAAAGACTTACATGAACTGATGCTGAGTGAAGTGAGCAGAACCAGGAGAACATTGTACACAGTAACAGCAACATTGTGTGATGACTAACTTGGTAGACTTTGCTCTTCTCAGCAATACAAGGACCTGAGACAACTCCAAAAGACTCATGATGGAAAATGCTATCCACGTCCAGAAAAAGAACTATGGAATCTGAATGCAGATGGAAGCAGACTGTTTGCTCTCCTTTTTTGTTTGTTCCTTCTTTCTCGTGGTTCCTCCCATTGGTTCTAATTCTTCTTTACAACATGACTAATGTGAAAATATATTTAATACGAATGTGGATGGATAGATAGACAGATAGATAGATAGCCTATACCAGATTGCATGCCATCTTAGGAAGGGGGAGAAAATTTAGAACTCAAAATCTTATGGAAGTGAATGTTGAAAACTAAAAATAATTTTTTAAAAGATTTTCTTCTCAGGCAATAAATGTAGTTATAAACTTTGTAAACTGTGGTTGGACTCTGGCTCATTCCAGGTTCCCCTTTTGGACCTGGGGTTTCTTTCATTTTAGCAGTTCATAGGGTTTTTATCACAGGACTGAACATACTACTAAGCTTACTCCTTGAGGATAACTGTGGTACAGAGAACATCTGGTTCCATCAAGTCTCTCCCAAAATGCAACCCAACCAGCTGCCAGGATAAGAACGGTGAGTGAGAGGACTTCCCTCCAGCCTGTGTGCTCAGAAAGCTTGCTACTATTGCCCTCTAAACCTTTCAAAGAAATACAAGATCTCAGAGCTGGGAGGAACCTTAAAGGGGAGCATTTAGTCCAATCTCCTTTCCCATTCAGGTACCCTCACTGCAACATCCCTGACAGATGGGTCAAAAATCACCCAGACTCTGCCTGAACCACCTCCTGTGACAGGAAACTCATCACCTCCCAAAGTAGACATCTCATTATTGGACAGTTCCAATTGTTAGAAAGCTCTTCCTTAGGGTGAGCCAAAATCTATCCCTCCTGGCCTTTGATCGCCTAACAAAGACGGAAGGAAGATCTTTCAGGGCCAAGTAATGCCAGGAGCTTAAAAACCCTTGTGTGTGATAAACAGCTACAGCAGCATGTCTGCTCCCTGGAACTGAGATAGCTTTTCTCTCTTTGGAGAAAGATTTGACAAAGACTTCCAAAGCACAGACTGGAGAGTAGAGGAAGGTTAAAAAAAATAGCCAGGCTTCATTATATCAACTTTGGAAAAGGAACCATTCCAACAAGCATGTATTGAGCATCAAGGCATCATTCCAGGCACTGGAGATACAAAGGCAAAAAGGAAACAGTACCTGCCCACAAGTAGCTTACACTCTACTAGGGGGAGAGGCACATCAGGCAAACAGATAAGTAAAGAAATACATGATAATTTGAGGAGGAAGGAGAGAACATTAAAAACTAAACAGGTCAGAAAATTCTTCACATCAGAGATTGCCATAAACTGACTTCTGGATGAAACTAAGGGTTATTTGAGGTGGAACTGGGCTATGAGAACTAGCCTAAGCAAAGGCATGGAAGGGGGAGGGAAATGGAATGCCAAATTCAGGGGACACTATTCTATACTTCAAGGTAGAGGCACCACTTAAAAGTTACCCAATGAAATACTCCAACTAGCAGGGGGAACCCAAAACTGAAACCTGTGGGATGTTATTTCCATCACCCGCAGTAGGATATAAGCTCTTTGAGAGCAGGCAGGGTTTAATTTTTGTTGTTGCATTCCCCGGTGACTGTCAAAGTGCCTTAAATACAGTAGGTGATTAATTGATGCTTATAGGAGGAAGAGAGAGAAGGGGAAGGAATGGTGGAAGGGAGGGAGAGAGAGGAAAGGATGGAGGTGAGAACGGGCAAGTGAAGAAGAAGGTAGGAAGAGGAAAGAAGGGAGGAAAAAGGAGAGAGAGGAGGAAGAAGGGGTGACTCTCACTTAGGTGTTCCTCACTGAGATGCCTGCTTTGAAAAGCATAGCTATTCATATACAGACACCGTTTTGTTCTTTGTTTATGGAACTGTTCATGTTTGTTGATGTTTGTCAGGTTCAGAATAACTTTTTAATTTTTAAAGAAAAAATAGTACTAACATAGCAAAGGGACTTAGGTGTAGTGTTTGCACTGCCAAAAAGACCTAGAAATGTTTTCACCAACTCTGTACTTTTTTTTTTGGACTGAACCTGGATCTCGCTGGTATAGGGAGTTCCCAGTGAGGACTTCCCTCTACCAAAGCAGATCAGCACCCTCTCTGCAATGTATAGGTTTAAAGAGTTACCTGAAGCACCTAGAGGTTAAGGGATTTGTCCAGGGTCACCCAGCCAATATGTGCCACAGATGAGTCCTAAGACCAGCCAAATCTTTCTGACTCTGAGGCCAGCTTTCTATCCAGAACACCATACTGCCTTATCAAGAAAATGCCTCTTTTCTGGAAGCCAGTCAGCTTCTTAATGTATAATTAAAGGCAGAAAGGGGAGCATTAAAGCCTTCTTGCTTGAACTGGGAGCTGACTCCTACCTAACAGGCACATTAGCCGCCCAGACCATCACACTCCCAGGAAGCTTTCACAAACTATTTATTAGAAGTGGTTACTTTTTGCTGATCTAAGATTCTGAGATCATTCAAGGAACTGTGAGCATCCAGAGTATCTCGGAGCTGGAAGGGCACTCGGAGGCTGGTCAGTACAATCTAGACTTGGCCAAGAGTACCCTCTATAATATCCCCAACAAAGAATCATTCAGCCTCTGCTGGAAGATCTCCAACAAGGGGGAAGTCACTACCTTCAAGGCAGCCTATCCCATCATTGGACAGCTCCATTTGAAAGGAAGTTTTTGTATCTAGCCTAACTCTGCCCCATCTACAACTATTATCCGTTGTTCCTAGATCTGTCCCTCAGGCCAAATCATAAACAATTATCCCTTCCACATCTTGGGGAGGGGGTGGTGAGTATGTAGCACCCTCCTCTACTCTCTCTCACCCTGTAATCTGGAAAATTCAAATAAAATTTTTTGGTCCTCCCTTCATACCAGAGAAAAAGCCTGAATTTTTTTCTTTTTCTTTTACGGGGTATTTACAGTATTTTATTGTAAATTTTGGGTTAAGTATTTGGTCATGGGCTCTCTGTTGTCTGCTGGCCTTCAAGTGTCATCTGTGGCTCCCGAACTCCAAAAAGTTCCCATTTAATTTCTTATGTGGACCCGAGGTATGTCAAAACCTCAATGGAGAAAGTTGTGATATAGAAGGGATAACTGTAAGTATAGTTTTTCTTTTACAAGGCAATTCTTCAGATACTTGAAGAGAGCTATCATATACCCCTCTCCCCTTCCCTCCAACATCCCCCCAGTCTCTCCTCTTCGTGTCACAGAAATTCAAGGTTCTCCACCATTGCCCTCCTCAAGACTCTCCAGATTATCAGTTTATGTAGTGCCCAGATAGGGCTAGGGAGAAGGTATCAATGCTATAGGGAATTCCCAGGTGAGAAAACTCCCTCTTCCAGTTCAAGTTGGCACTTTATTTGCAAAGTATAGTCTTAGTTACCTAGAGCAGTGAGAGGTTAAGTGACTTGCCCAGGGTCACAAAGCCAGGGCTTAAACCCAGGTATTCCTGGCTTCCAGAAAAGTTCTCTATCCACTATCCAACACTTTCTCTTGTGATACTCACAACTG
This sequence comes from Trichosurus vulpecula, assembly GCF_011100635.1. Taxonomy (NCBI): domain Eukaryota; kingdom Metazoa; phylum Chordata; class Mammalia; order Diprotodontia; family Phalangeridae; genus Trichosurus; species Trichosurus vulpecula. Next base: position 24,758,630 of record NC_050573.1, on the reverse strand, counting down.
AATACATATTAATTATATTTAATATATACTTGTACATAGAAGTACACTTCATATAATCAAATATATACATATTATCAGTTTACTTGGTCCTCAGTTTCCTCATACGGAAATTGAGGGGACTGGACTCAATGACCTCAAAATCTATTATCCTATCATCTGCACACAGAGGCTCATGGCAGATCACACTATTGGGCTCCCTGAGTCTTCTCTCCAGAGCTAACTTTCTTTTTGCATAGCTGACTCCTCTGTCACATTTCTAAGAAGGAGGTCACATTTCTAAGAGCCACCTCTATTGAGTCTTTCTGCTTCCTGTTGGAGTCTTCTACTAGAACAGCAGATACTACAAGATGCCATGGTGGATAGTAGGGGGAGAGAGGAGAAAAAAGAGAGAAATCCTACCCCCACCATCTGCTACCTTCTGTTAGAAACATATGAGGAAAAGCAAATATTGATCCAAAAATTTGACACGAGCTGGTTCCCTCATTTTTAAACTCTCCAGTTTATCCACATCAGTGAGTGGGCCAAGAAAAGGCACCAATACACACTCAAGGGGCAAGTCCATTGTCTCTGGCAATGAACTGCCTAGACTCCTTTCCTGAGCATATGCAAATTCCGTCTGTCACAGCCCAACACCCTTACAAACTACAAAAGGTCCACTCTAAACCTAACATCTTTACAAATTAGGAAAAAGCATTCAAAATTTGAAAAGCACAAAATCTGGACGGAATTATGCCCCAAAGCTCCATGTATAATTTGGGATTTACATGTCTTTGTAGATAGATAGATACATAGATAGATATACAGTTTAGATAGATAGATATACAGGATAGATAGATAGATAGATAGATAGATAGATAGATAGATAGATAGATAGACAGATAGATAGACAGATAGATAGATAGACTAGATAGATATACAGGATAGATAGATAGATATACAGTTTAGATAGATAGACAGATAGATAGTTAGATAGATAGACTAGATAGATAGAGATATATAGTCAATATATGACCCATGACTGTGAATGACCAGTACATGATTGTACCTGACCAGTGAATCCTGAATGAAACAACACAGGCTGACTTTTATTTTTAAATTCTTGCTGTTCATAAGACAGTGTCCTTGGGCTGGTAGGGCCTGGGGTGTTTGGGGGAGAAATGATCCTTTATAAAGCACCCACTATGTGCCAGGCACTGTACTGAGTGCTTTACAAATATTATTTCATTTCACCCTCACAACAACCCTGCAAGGTGGATGCTGTTAACCCCATTGTACAGTTGAGAAAAGAGAAGGTAAGTAACTTGCTAGTAAGTATTTGAAGCTGGATTTGAATTGAGGTTTTTCTGACTCCAAGCCCAGCACTCTATTAAACGCTACAAGCACATGCCATCTGTAATGCTTCTTAATAATAATAAAAATAGCTAACATTTAAATAGTATTTACCATGTGCTAGGTAATTGTGCTAAGACTTTACAATCATCTCTGTTGACCCTCAGAACAGTCCTGGGAGGTAGATGCTGTTACTTTCCTCATTTTACAGATGGAGAAAATGAGGCAAACAGAAGTCAAGTGACTGGCCCAGGACCGCACAGCTAGTATCTGAGGCTGGATTTGAACTCAGGTCTTCCTGACTTCTGGCCCAAAGCTTTGTGCACTATGGTACCATCTAGCTATCAGAGATACAGAGAGAAACAAGACAGGATCCTTGCCCTCAGGAAGCATACAGCCTGGTAGGAGGGATTAAATGTTACAAACACTCCCAATCTGTATTACTTATTAGAATATGGTAAGTGTATCAAAGACGTAGCCACAAAGTGCTAAATGAAGTAGTTTGTGATTTCTCAAGAGCTGGTTTTCATTTCCGTGCTGTGGGGTTTCAAATTTACTAAATGCCGTGAGGAAAGTTGCATAACAGGCTGAGCCCGCCCGGCTAGGATGGTTTGATCAAACGGGGGGTGGGGGGAGAAATTCCAAACCTCTCTTGTTCAGTTCCGCACATCGCAAACACTCGGCTGATTCTGCTCTAATTGAAGCTTCATCTGTCCTTCAACAGAGAAAGCAGAGAGTTCTTCTTGGGCAAAAGAACCATAACTTTTTCCCACATTTTATTATTTAATATTTTTTAGTTTTCAGCATTGATTTCCACAAGATTTTGAATTACAAATTTTCTCCCCATTTCTACCCTCCCCCCTACTCCAAGATGGCATATATTCTGATTGCCCCATTTCCCCGGTCAGCCCTCCCTTCTGTCACCACACTCCACCCCCATCCCCTTTCCCCTTACTTTCTTGTAGGGCAAGACAGATGTCTATGCCCCATTGCCTGTATATTTTATTTCCCAGCTGCATGCAAAAACAACTTTTTTTGAGCATCTGCTTTTAAAACTTTGAGTTCCAAATTCTCTCCCCTCTTCCCTTCCCACCCACCCTCTCTAAGAAGGCAAGCAATTCAACATAGGCCACACATGTATCATTATGCAAAACACTTCCATAACTGTCATGTTGTGAAAGACTAACTATATTTCCCTCCATCCTATCCTGTCTCTCTTTATTCAGTTTTCTCCCTTGACCCTGTCCCTTTTCAAAAGTGTTTGCTTTTGATTACCTCCTCCCCCATCTGCCCTCCCTTCTATCATCCCCCCTTTTTTATCCCCTTCCCCCTAGTTTCCTGTGGGGTAAGGTACCACATTGAATGTGTATGTTATTCTCTCCTCAAGTCAAATACAATAAGAGCAAGATTCATTCATTCCCCCTCACCTGCCCCCTCTTCCCTTCCAACAGAACTGCTTTTTCTTGCCACTTTTATGGGAGATAATTTACCCCATTCTATCTCTCCCTTTCTCCCTCTCTCAATGTATTCCTCTCCCACCCCTTAATTTGATTTTATTTTTTAGATATCATCCCTTCATATTCAACTCACCCTGTGCCCTCTGTCTATGTGTGTGTGTGTGTGTGTATGTATATATGTATATTCCCTTCAACTAGCCTAATGCTGAGAAGGGTCTCATGAATTACACACATCATCTTTCCATGTAGGAATGTAAACAAAACAGTTCAACTTTAGTAAGTCCCTTATGCTTTCTCTTTCTTGTTTACCTTTTCATGCTTCTCTTGATTCTTGTATTTGAAAGTCAAATTTTCTATTCAGCTCTGGTCTTTTCTTCAAGAAAGCTTGAAAGTCCTCTATTTTATTGATAATCCATTTTTTCCTTGGAGCATTATACTCAGTTTTGCTGGGTAGGTGATTCTTGGTTTTAATCCTAGCTCCTTTGACCTCCAGAATATCATATTCCAAGCCCTTCAATCCTTTAATGTAGAAGCTGCTAGATCTTGTATTATCTTGATTGTGTTTCCACAATACTCAAATATTTTCTTTCTGGTTGCTTGCAGTATTTTCTCCTTGACCGGGGAACCCGGAATTTGGCAACAATATTCCTAGGAGTTTTCTTTTTGGGATCTTTTTCAAGAGGCGATCAGTGGATTCTTTCACTTTCTATTTTACCATCTAAGAACCATAGCTTTTTAAGGCAATGAGGTTAGAGCCCTCATCCAGGAGCCTGGAGTCCTGGGTTCTAGTATCTGTCCTTCGACCAGCTAGTTGTGAGACCTTGGTCATGTACTAATCTTTCTGGATAGATCAGGATCCTTAGATCATATTTCTAAGTGTGAGCCTTCTGGCTTTAACATTCTATTCTGGTCTGGTCTCTTCTTTACTTGGCATTTGAATTTGTAGTCTTTCCTGCTCCTCCTCCACCCCACTCCAGTTATTAATGTGTACCCCACCCCACCCAAAGTACTTAAAGGCAGCAACTGTTTCCATCTTTGTCTTTGTACTCCTAGGGTGTGGCACCTTGTGCCCAATGTACAACAGGTGCTTAATAAATACACACTAAATTGAACTGGAGAGATTTTTCCTTCATGCTCCAACCCAAACACAATCTTAGGTCTAGAAATGAAGAGTTTTAAGGATCGTCTAATGCAAATCTCCCCTCTTTCTAGATGAGAAAACTGACACCCAGAGCGATTAACTAACTTGCCCAAGGTGGCATAGCTAATAAGTAACAGAACTGGGGTTTGAATCTGGATTCTGAGCAAATTGGTTAATGTCTCTGTGCCTCAGTTCCTTCATCTGTAAATAAAGGAATTGGGTTCAATATCCTTTCCAAGGTCCTTTCCAGTTCTAAATCTAGGACCCTATAATGAATCAATCGTGCAACATTTATTGAGCACCCACTGTTTACCAGACACTGTGCTAGGCACTAGAGATAATCGACAAAAATCCAGCAATCCTTTTCTTCAGGGACCTTACAGTCCATTAGGGGAGAAAGCACGAACACATAAGTTTATACCGGATATACACAAGGTAGGTTTTGATAGAAAGACTACTAGAAGCTGGGGAATCCAGAAATGTCTCATGTAGGAGGTAAAAGCAGTCTTAATTATTATGGTGCTATGCCTATTACTGCCACTAGATGGCACAATGGATAGAGCACCAAGCTTGGAATCAGGAAGAGTCGTCTTCATGAGTTCAAATTCTGTCTCAGACACTTATAACTTTATGACCTTGGGCAAGTCACTTCACCCTGTTTGCCTCAGTTTCTTCATCTGTGAAATTAGTTGGAGAAGGAAATGTCAAACCACTCCAGTATCTTTGCCAAGAAAGTCCCCAAAATGGGATCACATGACTAAAACAACTCAACAACAGATCCTTTATTCTTATCCCTAGTATTATTATTAGTGTTTCCATAGAAAAGAATTAATTACTTTTAATGCTTCTATACTTCAAGGATATGTGACTTGACCAAGGTGAGCAATGTAGTGGAGCCCCTGTACCCCAATAGGTGTTTTTTTCAGATTTGCACAAAAATGCCTTTTGACTGACATCCTATAATCTTTTAACTCCCCAGACCTCAGTTTCCACAACTGTATAATGAAATTATTGGACAATTTGGCACCTGAGATCCCTTCCAGCTCTAAAGCTCTCTCCTCTGCTTCCTTCCCTTCCCTTTTCCTTCAGGCCCTTCTACAGGACTCTATTGTGGATCTTCCTAGCTATTAATGCCTTCCCCCCTGAGATTTCCCTCTGTTTTATTTTGTGTATATACATATATATGTAAGGGGTTGCATATTACACGCCCTGCTCCTCTTTAGAGTGGACACTCCTCGAGGGCAGAGATCGATTGATTTTGCCTTTCTTTGTATCCCCAGCACTTAGCACAGTGCCTTCAGGCCCTTCTACAGGACTCTATTGTGGATCTTCCTAGCTATTAATGCCTTCCCCTCTGAGATTTCCCTCTGTTTTATTTTGTGTATATACATATATATGTAAGGGATTGCATATTACACGCCCTGCTCCTCTTTAGAGTGGACACTCCTCGAGGGCAGAGATCGATTGATTTTGCCTTTCTTTGTATCCCCAGCACTTAGCACAGTGCCTAGATCATAGAAAGCCCTTAATAAAGGCTTGGCGATTGACTAACTGACTGAATTTATGATCCTACAATCTCAACATAGTGGACAGAAAGAACACTAATGGAGGCGCTCATAATAAAAATAAGAAGAAATCACATGTGCCTAGTATTTTCAGGTTTAGAAAATGCCTTCCAAACAGTCTTATAAGGTAGATGACAACAATATCATAATCCCCATTTTATAGAATAGGAAACTGAGAAAGGACATGATTGTCACTTAGATAAAGTGAACAGAATTAGAAAAGGTCAGTGAGGTCAAGGTGTCAGGACCTAAGGTAATCTGTCCATCGGGTGTGAGAGGTGTCTCTAGTCACTGCCCACTACAACTGCTTTTGTCCCAATTGAAAAAATCCTGGTTGCAGCTCTGATTTCTTCCTTTGTAAAAATGAGAGGATTGGATAAGAGGTTTGTAAGATCCCTTGCAGCACTGGCATCCCATGATCCCTATCCCAACCAGACCAGGTCCCCTAGTCATCTTAGCTTTATGCTCCTGGATTCCTGGCAGATAGAAGTTGCTGAGAAAATGTTTGTGGACTTAAAACCCCAATTGCCTCCAAAAAGGAAGAAAAGAAAGGAAATGTGTATGGATTGATTAACATTAAATATTTTTTGTTTAATATGTCTTTTAGGCACCTGAAAAGAGTAAACACATCAGTGGGGGCTTGTGAGCTCTGATTTTGAATGGGACCTTACCTGCAGAGTCCCTTGATCCCAGGGTAGCTTTCTGAGCAGCTCACATCTGAGGGGCAGGGAAAGCAGTCAAGTCATGATGCTGCAGAAAAAGTGAACAATTTAGAGGGAGGGGATTGCTGATTCTTGAACTCTGGTTCAAATCCTGTCTCAGCTACTTATTATCTGTGTGAAATGGGACCAGTCACTTCGTCTTTCATGGGTTCCATCATGTGGAAAATGAGAGGGTTGGACTAGGCGGCCTCCAGGGTCCCTTCTAAATCCCAAAGCTACAATTGCATCCCTTTTGCTGCAATTATTTCTTCTTCTGGGGCTCTGGGGGAGGGAGGAGGCTGAGTGGGAAAGAGTAGAGAATAATGAAGAGAGAACATTGGGTTGGGGTTTTTTGCATTTGAGTGAATTTTTTAAATAAAAATTTTATTACAAACTTTCATTTTCACATCATTTCATTTTTTATGAATTTCTCCCTCTTCCCCTAACAGAGAGCTGTCCCTAATAATAAAGAATTTAAAAGAAGAGGGGGGAAATGACAGTTAATTAAAATTAATCAACACATCAAAAAAGATCTGACATTATATACAGTGTTCCATATCCAAGAAGATTAGAGGAGGGGAGGGGTATGTTTTTATTATCCCCCTGGCCCAAAGCTGCTTGAAGAAATTTCTGAAGAAAGGTCAGCACCGACTGTGTCCCTCTCTCTCCACTCCTGGCTTCTTTTCTTGTGAGCAGATCAAAGTTGCTGGACACTGGAAAGGTAAAGCATTTTCTAATAATATTAGCCAAAAAGCTACTCCTCTCCTGCAGCAACCCCCTGAGTCTAGAGTAGTTCCTTTATGACTGTAAAAGGCTGATGCCAAAAACTAATGGTGAAATTGGCAGCAAATAAACTGGCCTCCTTCTCACCATCTCCTAAAGGTCTGGAATCCTTTCACTAATATTTGTTGAGATCAGCAAAATCTCTCCCCCAGTCCCCACCTACTTCTCCTTCCCCCCCCCACCCCGCCCCCACCAAGATGTTCTTACTTCTATTTCAAAATCCCAGAACGCGACTGCACAGGTAAGATTTTCAAGCACGGATTTCCAACAAAGGCAAATTTTGTTCAACTATGGATTTCATAGAGGTAGCAGTGAAGCCTAATAGATAAAGCAGAAGCATTAAATCATGGAAAGATGGGACTAGTGAGAGGGCCTGGGTTCAAATGCCTACTTGTTATCTAAAGCGAATCCCTCAACCTCCTGGGTCTCAGTTTCCTTATCCATAAAATGAAGAGATTAGATTAGATGTTTTCTGAGGTTACTTTTAGCTCTAAATTGTATGAATCTGGGTCCTCTACCCAGAATTCTACAGATTCATTTACAAGTGGCCTGACTGTCCTCCAATCTCCAGTGTCTTTTTTATTAATAATAAAAACTATTAATAATCATACCTCATGCTCCTCCAGGAGAATGTAAGCTCCTTGATGGCTGGGTCTAATGGTTTGGAGTCTTGATTCCAGCGCTTGAAAGAGCCTCAAGGCTCCAAATCTGCCAAGCCCTCCTTTTACATATGAGGAAATAAGGCTGAGAGAGAACCCAAATTTGAACTCAGATCTTTGACTCCAAATTCATAGCTCTAACTCAGGGTGAATCAGGAAGAACAGGGGTCAAATCTTGCTTCTAACATGAGCTGTGTCATTCAAACTCTGAGACCCTCAGTCAACATCCAAGGACAGATGTACTAGGGCTTAAGTAGTAGGGTCAGGATTTCATTCTGCATTTCTAGGAGGAGTTTCCTACTCATCCCAGAAAACACACATCTTTTGCATAATTTGCTTGTGGACTCAATATTACCCCCATGTAGGGTCATAGATTTGGGGAGTCCATTCAGTTTGGGGAGAAATTGCATTTGGAAATGATTTCACTTTGGGCCACCTCACTACCTTACTTACATACATTCTCCTCCTGACTCTTCAACCAACATTCCGTTCATAAGTCTGGAACACATTTCACATCAGCTGACATTTCGGTGGCCCTTCACAAAATGTGACTGCACCCTCCCTCAGTTTCCTTATCTGCAAAATGAGGAGGTTGGATTAGATTCTGAGGTCCCTTCCAACTTCCACAATCTGACTGGATCCTCCTAAGCATCCTGAAAGAAGTCAAGCAGACAGAGCAATTACTGCCATTTTAAAGATGAGAAAACTGAGGCACAGAAAATGAGCAATTTTTTTTCAGTGAAGTAGGAGGCAAGATCTTCCACAGAGGGCAAGGCAGGGAGACCAAGCTGGGGCTTGAACCTAGGTCTTCTGATGCTCTCTCTACGATATCATATTGCCTTCCAATTTGATTTTTTGGGAAAATACTCCCTAAACCTGAGCTAAGAGCTTGAGTCTCCATAATCCTCTCAGAGACTAGTAGTGAGTTAGTTATATAGTGGAAACAGCATCAGGGCTCAAATCCTTTCTCTGCCACTTACTACCTTTGTAACCTTGGACAAGTCACCTCTCTGGGGCTCACTTTCCTCAGCTGTGAAATGAAAGAGGTTGAACTAGATGGTCTCTAGAGTCTCTTCCAGCTCTGATTCTCCAACCCTAAGAAGTCGGCTATTTCAGAGAGCCAAGCTGACTCTTTAGCGCAACCTCTAAATAGTGTTTTAAAGATTTACAAAGCACTTTACAAATACTCTCATTTGATCCCCACAACAACCTTGGGAGGTAGCTGCCCATGTTGGCCCCATTTATAGATAAGGAGTTACAGGGTCACCTAGCTAAGGATAAATTTAAACTCCAGTCTTGCTGGCTCCAGGTCCAGAACTCATCTGTTATTGTTCAGTCGTTTCATTCATGTCATGATCCCATTTGCAGTTTTCTTGGCAAAGATACTGGAATGGTTTGCCATTTCCTTCTCCAGCTCATTTTACATATGAGGAAACTGAGGCAAACAGGGTTAAGTGACTTGCCTAGGGTCACACAGCTAGTAAGTGTCTAAGGCTGGATTTGAACTCAAGCCTGCCTGAATCCAGAACCAACACTCTATCTACTGTGCCACCTAGCCATAGGACTTAGGAGCCATATGGTACAGAAGCCACAGAGGCAGCTCCATTTTCTTTGCTGCTGCTGGAACAGTGGGAAGATGCTTTGCCCCAAGTTTATGATTACTTCTCATTTACTCTCATGTATCATGTACACACATAACTGTTTGCATGTTGTCTTCCCAGTTAGAATGTGAGCTCCTTGAGGGCACACACTGTGTTTTTGTCTTTCTTTGTATCCCCAGTGCTTAGCACAGTGTCAGATATATATCTACTGCTTAATAAATGCAGAGCTAGCTGGTGATGCAACGGATACAGCGTCAGCCCTGGAGTCAGGAAGACTGAGTTCAAATCCATCCTTAGACAACTTACTGTGTGGCCCTGGTTAAGTCACTTAATCTCTGTCTGCCTTAGTTTCTTCACCTGTAAAATGGGGATAATAATACCACCTACTTCACAGGGTTGTGGTGAGGATCAAATATTTGTAAATATTGTGAGATAATATTTTTAAAGGGCTTAGAAAAGTGCCTAGCAAATAATAAGCAGTATATAAATGTTTATTCTCTTCCCTTCTTTTTCCCTTGTTGACTGCCTGCCTGCCTTGTCTAGAAGGGGGATGGCTTTTAAAGTTTTAAAGTCTTTATAATCTGGTTCCTTTCTACCTTTCCAGTCTTCTTACACCTTATCCACCATATTCTCTCTCTCTCTCTCTCTCTCTCTCTCTCTCTCTCTCTCTCTCTCTCTCTCTCTCTCTCTCTCTCTCTCTCTCCCTCTATCCCTCCCTCCCTTCCTCCTTCCCTGATCCAGCGACACCAGCCTCTTCACTGTTCCTTACACAAGACGCTCCATCTCCCAACACTGTGACATTTCACTAGAGATCTCCCATGCCTGGGATGGTCTCTTCTCATCTCCATCTTCTGACTTCCCCAGCTTTCTTCCACTCTCAGCTAAAGTCTCACTTTCTACAAAATGCTTTCTTGATCCCTCTTAATGCAACTGCCTTCCTTCTGAGATTATCTTGCATATACCCCCTCGTCGGCATGTAGTCATTTGCCTGATGTCTCCCCTCTCCCATTAAACCATGAGGTCATTGAGAATAAGGACTGTTTTTTGCCATTCTTAGCAAGCCTAGCTTTTAGCAGTGCCTAGCACATAGTGTGCACTGAAAAGTTTGTTGATTTGACTTGTCTTTCTAATTTGCTTCAAAGCTGAGCCCAAGCAACCAGTAGGGCTCAACCCAGAGTGATGAACTGACCCCTCCAGAGAATATTAGCAAAGGCCTGTAAATTGGATCGGAAAAGCCCAGCTGACGAATCTAATGCATCCCTCCAGGAGAATGGCAATATACATTAGGCTTTCTGGTGGTGGACATTTTCTTTTCAACTTAATTGCAAATGTTTCAAGTGATGGGAGTTTTACTGCAGCCTTTTAGGCCAGGCCAGAAGCTATTAATCTACCCACCCTATTAGAATATGGAAGCAGGATATGAGTCTGACATATTCCAGAGATGAGTGCCCTCCCCCTTGTCCAGATCCCTCTGCTAAGTAAGACAATCTCCTACCCAACTGGTGTAACTTGGAGTCTTCTTTCTCTGGTCCCAGAATAGAGATTCAGCTTGGAATGGGATAGAGAGAACTCATAGAAAGTAGAGAGGTCCTCCTAGTCAGAATCCCTCAGTGGTGTCACTCCAGTACTCAATGAACTACAATGGCTCCCTATTATCAAATTAGAATCGGAGAATCACACCATTTGAGGATGGTAAAGGACCTCAGTGGCCATCTAAAGCCCAACCCACACGAGAAAAGAATCCTCACTAAAACATACCTGACAAAGGGTTAGCAGAGATTTTAGCCAGGGGTCCATGGACCTCACCCCTGACCCCCCAAGAGCTGAGTAAATGGATTTTAGAGGATATGTGAATTTGTAGGGGAGTAATCACATCTTTACTTTCATTCATTTCAACTGAAATTTACCATTTCCTTCTACTATGAAATTTACTGTTTCCTTCTATTATTTCCTTCTATTTACCATTTCCTTCTATTCCTTCTGTTAGCAAAAGGGTCCATGGGCTTCACCAAATTGCCGAAGGGGTCCCCAACACATAAAAGGTTGAGAGCCCCCACTCCAAAGTTAAACGCAAAACTCCTGTTTGGCATTGAAAGCCCTTTACAGCCAGGCTTCTCCATCCTACTTTCCAGACTTATTGTACATATGCTTTGTTTGGGGGGCGGGGTCTTCTTGCTGTTCTTCACACATGCCACTCTATCTCTATCTCCACACCTTCCATACCTGGAATGCTTTTCCTTTTCAACTTCTAAGAATCTCTTGTTGCCATGAAAGCTAAGCTCAAATGTCACCTCCTACAGGAAGCCTTCCCTGATCACTCCGACTACTAATGCCTCCCCCAACCCCGATCATCTCAAATTTACATAAGGAAGTTGTAGACACATAAAATTACATGTTATCTTTCCTGATAGAAGGCAAGCACTTTGTGGATAGCACTATTTCTTTTTTTGTCTTTCCTTGCTCGATACCTAACTTTGCACCTGGTAGTCTCCTAACAAATACTTACTGACCAATGACTGATCTTGCTTTATTTGTGCTTCAGCAGACAAAGATTTCTTTAGGGGAACTCAGTATATGTAAACACCTATGACACATGGATGGAGACAGAGATGGGCCATGATGCATGACGGAAGGAGAACGAGACATGGAATCAAGAGAGATGTGGGGATGCTGTTGTCCTTAATAGAAGTCCTTCTTTGAAGGCAGGGACTATTCCATTGTTTTTTCTTTGTACATCCAGGACTAGCACAGATCTTAGAGCACAGTAGGTATTTAGTAAATACTTATTTGTTGATGGATTAATCAAAAGTCTTGCCTCTCACTGCACAGGAGAGGAGGGGAGAGATACATTCAAGAATGGAAGATTCCCAGAATGACAAAAAGTAGAGGGCCTGGGTCCTAGATCACCCAAGGGAGCGACCACATTGATGAGCTCACCAATCCATCAGAGTATCAAAGTGATCACCTCAAAGGGCCATCTTGAGGATTGAATGAGGTCATGTGTGTAAAATGACTCACAGATCTGCATGTCCTAGAAGATCAATGTTAGCTATGATTAGGAAGAAATGAGTCAGAAAACCATTCTACTGGCTGAGCCTGTAATAGTATGGTACAAAGAGTTCTGGACTTGGAATAAGGAAAGAGTTAAATTCAAATCCCAGCCCTGACACTTGCTTACTGTGTAATCTGGGGAAAGCTACTTCTCTCTAAAGCAGAATTTCTTCATTTTAAACATGGATAGGGGCAGCTAGGTGGCACAGTGAATAGAGCACTGGCCCTAGAATCAGGAGGACCTGAGTTCAAATCCAGCCTCAGACATTTGACACACTAGCTGTATGACCTTGGGCAAGTCACTTAACCCCAATTGCCCTGACTTCCCCCTCCAAAAAAAAATAAAAATAAACATAGATAGAAGACTCCTTGTACTCCTATCTGCTGGAGTCATGGCATGGAAAGTGCTCTAAATCCTCAAGAACAACTAAGTGTGCATGGTTTGTATCCTGGCTATCTGAAGGTGACACTACCAAGACATTAGAAGTAAAAAAGGAATGTTTTGAAGTTGATTTCTTTCAAAAGAATTAGAGAGGTAAGGGATAAAGTGTCAATCTAGCTCTTGAACACTTTTAAATGCTAACAAGGACAGACTACAGCTGGAAGAGACCTCAGAGACCATCTAGTCCAATCTACTCATTTTACAAGGAAAACTGAAGCTCAAAGGGGTTAAGTAACTTTATAGGATCATAGATATATAATACAGAGCTGGAAGGGGCCTCAGGTCGTAGAACCATTGATCTGAACCTCAGAAGTCCCAGAGTCTAAATCCTTAATTTTATAAATGAAGAGACCCAAGTAGATTAAGGAACATGCCCAAGGTCACACAGGTAGCAAGCATCAGAAGCAAGATTTGAACCCACTGTACCACATGGTCTGCAGGTATTCCATTTCCATGTTCATGGATTGTGAAATTTCCTTAATCTAATCATAATCATTGTTCCCTTTGCCTTATAATACCTAGCCTTCTTCCTATACCTCCCTGTGACTTCCAATCCCTCTACACTGTCTACACTGGCTATTACCTTTGCTCTGCCTACTTTCCTCCCTTCCCTAACTAAATCCATTAGTGAATCATTTCCACTCTACACTGGGATCCTTTGCCCTTTTGTCCAATCGCAAACAATGCCAAACCTCAACCTTGTATTACTCCAACCATCCACCTCCTTTGCTCTTATTCACATGTTGCTGAACAAGGACAGAGAAAGTCATGAAACCATGCTGAGTCTACTACAGATCGATGCTACATGACCTCAACTGGGCCCTCACTACTGTAAGGCAATCTTTTCACATCTCTCTGATTAATTCCATAACCCATTCACCAGAGAATCTTTTCTCAACCGTGTCATCCCTCCTCAAACCTTCCATTGTTTCTCCTCCCCCACCCTCTCAGCTGAGGATCTCACCTCAGACTCCATCTTCTCATCTCTTCCTCATTTCAAATCATCCAAACAATACCACTATCTCCTTCTTCATCCCTCTCTCACATGAAGATGTAGCCTTTCTCCAAGGCAAACCTCTTGACATGCAAAAGTAATATCATTCCATCCAGTGCTTAGCATAATGCCTGGCACATAATAGGCGTTTAATAATAAATGTTTATTGATTAACTGATCCTGTCTTCTCCAGCAGATTGCTTCCTCTATCATCCCAACTCTTTCACTAATCTTTAATTTCTCACTGTCTATTAACCCTCTCTTGCTGCTTACGAAAACACCCATGTTGCTACATCCTTTTAAAAAATCACTTGATCCATCCATTCCCCAAAGCTATCATCATATATCTCTCTTCCTCTTAGCTAAACTCCTTGAGAAAACCATCTACATTCAATCCCTCCATTAATTCTCTCCACTTGCTCTCCTCTAAACTCTTTTCTGACCTTATCATTCAACTGAAATTACTCTCTCCAAAGTTACCAATGATCTCTTAATAGCCACATCTAAAGATCTTTTCTCAGTCATTCTTCTGATCCCTCTGCTGACTGTCGATCACCCTCCTCTGGAAACTCCATCATCTTTCGTGACCCTGCTCTGTCCTGCTTCTCCTCCTACCTGTCTGATTGCTCCTTTTCAGTCTCCTTGGCTGGATCTTCATGCGGGTCACACCCACCAACCACAGTTATTCTCGAAGGTTCTGTCCTGTGCCCATTCTCTCTATATACTATCTAGCTTAATGACTAAATCATCCATCATGAGTTCAGTTATCGGCTTTATGTAGATAATCCCAAATCTATATATGCAAATTAAATTTCTCTCCTAAGCTCCAGCCTCACATTTCCAACTGTCTTTCGAGCATCTCTAATCGGATGTTCCATAGGCATCTCAAACTCAATATATCCAAAAAAAGAACTCATAAAAACCCTCTTCTTCTCAGTTTTCCTATTATTGAGAAGGAAATCACCATCTTTGAAGTGACCCTGGCTCATAACCAAGGTTTCATCCTTAAATTCTCATTCATAATCACCCCACATATTCAATCTACTATCTAGCTTCTACCTTCACAGTATCTCCCATATAGATCCCCTTCTGTCCACTCACCTGACCATCACTCTAGTGCAGATTCTAATCACCTTATGCCTAGACTATTGCAATAATGTACTGGTTGGTCTCTCTGTCTCAAGCTACCCCCATGCAACCTCTTGGCCAGAGCCTCCAGCCTTGCTCAGCCTCCTGCCTCCCTGCCCTGGGAGAACCACAATCCCCAATCCCACTCTCCTACATGCCAGTCCCTATCCCCCACAGATAGAGGTCCTCAACTCTTCCCCCAACCAGGTGACACATTGGTTCGCCCTGCTAAGATAGCTGCCCCAAACCTTGTTAAATATATCCGTAGTATTTCCATAGCAATTTACAAAGTGCATTTCATCCTCTTCTCTTAAAGCATGGATCTGATCATGTGATCTTCCTAAAGCATGGATCTGACCATGCCATCCCCACCTCTTACAGGCTCTGCTCAATAAACTCCAGGGACTCATTACTCCAGAATCAAATATAAGGCCCTCTGACATTCAAAGTACTTAGTAACATTGCTCCTTTCTGCCTTTCTAATCTTCTTACATCTTACTCTTCTCTACAAACTCTACAATTCAGTGACACTGGTGACTTCTTCACAAAGGGCACTCTATTGCCCAACCCCACAAGTTTGTACTGATTGTCTACTACACTCTGGAATTCTCTCCCTCCTCACCTTTATGTTCTGGCTTCCTGGCCTCCTTCCAGATTCAATTTCAGCTCAAATCCCACCTTCTGCGGGAAGCCTTTTCCAGTTCTCCCTGCCCTCCATTTCTCACTCCAGGGTCTTTCCTCTGAAATTTAAGCATATATTTTGTAGGTATATAGTTGTTTGTATATTGCCTTCTTCATGAAAATGCTAGCTCCTTGAGGGGAGAGAATTTTTAATTTTTAATTTTTATTTTTATTTTTTTGCCTTTCTTTGCATCCCCAGTTCTTAGCACATACTAAGAATTTAACAAATGTGTGCTGACTGATAATGTCACAGATAGATTTGAGTTAGGAGTGCAGTCTATAGTCCTGCACAGGGCATATCTCTTAGCACCTAGTATGGTACCTGAATATAGGCTAGAGTCAAGTGAGCTGATCAACCACTGAACATGAAGAGAGTCCAGGTAGCAACCTACTAAGTCTTTCTCACCATCTTTCTGTGACCTGGGGAATTTAGCAAATATTAATTAAACACCTACTACGTGCAAAGCCCTGGGTCTTGATACTACATTGGCTGTGATGATGGGATCATTGTACCTACAAAAAGAATGTAGAGGATCAAGGACCAACAATAACAGGTCCTTTTCAGGCACCTGGCTCTCTAATTTCCCTTTCCCCTTTATCCCTTTACTTTACCCCTTCCTACTTCAATATTTCAATGAACCAGTAATTAATCTCATTACTGGTTTCAAATTTCTTCTGTACTACATACTATCTGTGACTTTAGGTAAGTCATTCACCTAATCTCAGCTGAGAAAAGTGGACTAGATGGCAACTAATATCCACTCCAGCTCTGGGATGACATGATTCTGTCCCCATGTTTCTCTGTCTCTGCATCTATTTCTCTGTGTCTCTGTCTCTTGCTCTGTCTCCAATAGTGTGTCTGTCTGTCCCGATATGCCTGTTCTTTTCTCCCTATTTCTTTCTCTGTGTGCTTTTCTTTGTGTGTTAATGTCTATCTCCTCCCCCCCCCTCTCTCTCTCCCCCCCCTCCCCTTTCCCCTCTGTCTCTGTCTGTCCCAGTGAGTCTGTTTCTCTCTTCCTCAGTCTGTCTCTGAAGCCCTCTGTCTCTTGATCTACCTCTAGCTCTCTCTCCTCCCTTTCCTAATATTCCTCTTTTCCCCTCTCCTTGTCTCTCCTTTTCTCCCTCTCTTCTTCTCTCCCTCCCTCCCAAACTCTGTCCCCAGGTTTCCATTTCTCTCTGTATGTCTGTTTCTGTCTATCTCTCCTCTTTCCCCTCTCCTCTCTTTCTCTGTGTCTCTTTCATTCTCTCCCTTCCTAGATGTCTCAAAGTCAGTATCTCTCCTCCATCTCGATATCTCTTTCTTTCTCTAAGTCTGTCTCTCCTCCTTTCCTCCCTCCTTCTCTCCCTCTCTGTTTCTATCTCTGTCCAAAAGTTTCTTCTTCCTTGACTCTTCCTGTCTCTGTATCCCTCTCGCTGTCTCCCCAGTTCTCTGCTTCCCAATCTGACAGTGTCAGGGAGTCTCTCCCTCCCTTGTCCCTACTCTTACCCCCGCCCCCTCCCCCTCCCAACAACGGCGGCGCCGTTGGCTCTGTTTCGAGGAGTCCCAGCAGCAGCAGCCCCAGAGACTGGAGGCAGGAGTAACAGCAGCAGCAGCAGCAGCAGTAGTAGCAGCGGGCGGAGGAGGGATGAGAGGTGAGGTCACGTCTCCCCTGAGCCCAGAGCTGGCTTTTCAGAGCTTTTGCTGGAGCCCCCGGCCAGAGTCCGCAGCCTCTGCAGACCTCCTGTACTGCCCCCGCCTCCTCAGCCTCTCCCATGTCTCAGCACCGCCCCACGTCCGACTCCAAGAGGGCTTTGGACGGCAGTCCTGAGACCCACATCGGGGATGATGCCCCCGAGGAGGAGGTCCCGATGCCCCCCAACTACCTGCTGCTCACCATCTTCTCCTGCTTCTGCCCCGCGTACCCCATCAACATAGTGGGCTTCGTCTTCTCCATCATGGTGAGTCCGCGCGGTCAGGCAAGGCACGTCCAGGGGTCAGCGCCCGCCCGGGAGGGTGGATCTGTGTCGGCCGCCGCTAAGCTTCCTCTCCCCGTATGCCATGCCCGCCCCGGTCAGCCGGCAACCCTGCCAACGTAAGGATGACCGGACGGCAGAGGGTTGGTGGCCCATTATTGACCAGAGCAGCTGGCCGCGAGGCGATGGAGTTGCAGCCGGGTGAGGTTCTGCCCAGCCTTGTCCCGGGACAACCCCGCAACCTCTTGGCCAGAGCCTCCAGCCTTGCTCAGCCTCCACCTCCCTGCCCTGGGAGAGCCACGATCCCCGATCCCACTCGCCTTCACGCCAGTCCCTATTTCCGGCAGGTAGAGCTCCTCAACTCTTGTCCCAATCTGGTAACACATGATTCGCCCTGCTGGGATAGCTGCCCCAAACCTTATTAAATATGTCTATAGTATTGCCATAGCTTTTTACAAAGCGCTTTCCTCACAACAACCCTGTTAAGAATAGTGTTAGATAAGTAGTATGTTCCTTCTTATGTTACAGAAACCGAGTTGGAAAAACTAAGTAATTTGGCCCAGGGTCACCTAAGAGTATCGTGCTGAATTGGAACCCGTCTTTTGACTCCGAGTGCAGTGCATTTTTTCCCATCATACCGTCTGCCTCTCTACACCTAAAAGCCTATTATTAATTTTGTATCAACTTTTGGCAAGGAGGAGTTTCTGGCTCTCTCACTAACACAACTTTCACCCCAAATCTGAAGTGCCTACCCACTCCCCAGCAGCTGCTGCAAACTGAACCCTCTCCTAATGTCGACTTGGCCGCTTTAAAAGGGGAGGGGAAACAAGCCAGATTTGCCAGACTCGTCTTTGAGTTTACAGGGGAGCCCCCTGTTTAATTCCAACCCTTTCCCGAACGGTCTGGCACATTGGGACGTCAGCCAGCCCCCACCCTTGCCAGTGCTACCGGAAATCTTTTGTGCATGATACAGTTTAGAAAGAAGGCTAAGAAACTACTTTTGGTCCCCGTGAGTGAGAGACCTTCCTACTTCTGGAAAGACACAGCTAACATCAAAGCAGATGTCCAGAGATGAGAACCACAGAGATAAACTTGACAGGGTCCTCTCCTGACTCTGAGGTGTACAATTACAATCTCAGGGTATTTCTGAGAATCTCTGAGTTGGAAAGGACCTTAGAGACCACGTAGTACAATCCTTGCCTGGACAAAAATCCTCTCTACATTATGCCCGGCAAACAGTCATCCATCCTTGGAAAAATTGTAGGCTGTCCCCTTACTGAGTCCTTTTTACCTTTTAACCTCTATACCACCAGACACAGGTGCTACCTTCTCCAAACCATCTTCCACACAGCTACTGAATTCCTAAAACACACATCTCAACGTAGGATCATAGAGTTAGAGCTAGAAGGAACCTTAGGAGCAATCAAGTCCATTTCTGTCATTGTACAGATGGGGAAACTGAGGCTCAGAAGGCAATGTGATTTGCCCAGAGTCACACAGCTAGTAAATATCTGAGGCAGGATTTGAGCTCAGGTCTTCCTGACTCCAAACACAGCATTCTAACCATTTTACCACCTAGCTGTGGCAACGCTGGCTTATTCAACAATCTCCTTTGGTTTTCTCTTGTCTCTAAGATATGAAACAAAATGCTAAGCCTGACATTAATATAGCCTTGCACAATATGGTTCACACCTACTTTTCCAGTCTTTGTTGATGTTGCTGCTGCTCCCCTTCATGCACTCTCTGTCCTAGCCAAAATGGCCTGCTAGTTGTTCCCCTTAAAGAAAATTCTGTTTCCCACCAGTTCCTTCCCACAGGTCTGGAATGCACTCTCTCCCCATCTGTATCTCCTGGAATCCCTAGTTTGGAGTCTCTTCTGCCTCTAACAAACCAATTCAGGTACCAGACCCTACATATCCCCTTTCCTGATTGCCCCCAGTTGTCAGTACCTTTTCCTCTGGATGATACTTTATTTAAATTTGTGTGCCATGTTCAATTGTCTCCCTTTAGTAAATCATAAGCCCTGTAAGGGCAGGCCCACTCACTGTTGTTATCTACGTACCATCAGCACCCAGCTCAGTGTCTGGTACATTGTAAGTGCAATGCTCATTATACATTGCTTTAAAAGTGTGTGTTGAATTTTCTGCTTGCATTAGATGACTATAAATCTGTGATCTTATGCTTCAGCTTGAAGAGTTTGCCTGTGAAAGGAGGGTACAGTTGGACTTTAAAAGAGCATACTACCAGGCTAGAAGAATGTGAAGGGGGAAAAAGAGAGAACATAAGAACATAAATATGAGGTGGTCATGAAATCTCCCTATACATTCTCTCTTCTTTCATTGTATGCTATTATAATACAGGGCAGCTAAGTGCTGCAGTAGACAGAGCACTGGGCTTAGAATCAGGAAGACCCATCTTCCTGAGTTCAAATCCAGCCTCAGACACTTCCTAGCTGTGTGACCCTGGGCAAGTCACTTCACCATGGTTGTCTCAGTTTCCTCATCTGTAAAAATGAGCTGGAGAAGGAAATGGCAGACCACTCCAGGATCTTCGCCATAAAAACTCCAAAATGAGGTCAAGAAGAGTTGGCACAATACCAACTGTTATAAACACCCAGGATAGTCAATCCACATTCACAGATAATCCATTCATTTGGAATTTGTACAGAGCTGGGCTCAACTTGATTAGGTTCATAGGATTTGAATTCTTCCTACAGAGTTCAAAAGGATTGTCTTTTCCTGAAGAAGGCTTAATGTATTTAAAAGAACAAACTCTTCAGATATTGTTCTCAGTAATATCTGAAAGATCATGGAAAATGGGAGAGCTGCCACAAGATTGGAGAAGAGCAAATGTCCTCATTTCCATAAAAGGGAAGAGAACATTTTGCAAGCCAGTGAGTCTGTCTTCAGTTCCTGGGAAAACTCTAGAATGAGTCCTTTAATACATGGTTGAAGCACCTGCAGAGAGGGAAGTAGTGATTACAAAATCAGCCTGGTGTCATCAAGAACAGGTCATGCTAGACTAACCTCATTTCTTTTTTTGACCAGATTGCTTAACTAGTATATAAGGAAAACGCCATTAACTACAGTTTGCCTGGATTTTTAGCAAAGCTTTGATACGCTATCTCGTACTATTTTAACATGATTGACTCTGGCCACATTACTTTAGAGTCAAGTCTGCCACATTTTACCCCTTCAGGGTTATCTGGTAAGTGCAAGGATTGGGGATTCTTTCTTTTCTCTGTCATCCACTCAAGCCCGCATTGGCTCAGTTCCTGCCATTTTTAGGGGATCAGTAACTACCACCTCAGTTCCATCTAACCATTTATCATTAGATTTACTTTTTAAAAGGGATGTTTATTTTAAAGATATAATAAGAACAAATATTCAAACATTTTCCCCAAAATCCTCTGGGGCATAATCCCCCGTACACTACAGAAGACTGGGGGGAGGGGTGGGCAGGATTAGGCTCACAATTTATCTCAACTCCTATATGGCATTGGTCCCATCCAGTTTAAATCCAAGGACAACAGTGCTGGCTTCTGTTGGGCTGGCACTTCCATACCATGCTCCTCATGGCATCACTATTGGGCTGTCTGTAATGCCCTACCTGGATTTCTGGACTCCCAGCTCCCCAGACTCCATTCCTTATACCTAGAATGGAAAAGGAACAGAAAGTCCAAAGACCCAGGCCTGTTTCTCTGAGCCATATGGCCTAAGGGGGCAGAGGAAGGAGGTGCCATCTCCATGGTGTGAACGAAAAGAGTCTTTCACCGTCAAACTTCAAATACAAATGCCACAAAACCTCTACAGGTGCCTAGGCAAGCTGTTTAAAAGATGCCAAGATTTCCAGCCATGCAGCCAGTGGGAAAAGGCTGCCCACATGGTGGGTTAACACAAAATATTCATTCATCCTTCCGTCTCCAGTAGCTCAGAAACAAGTACCCAATGTCTTCCATGTGAATGACGCCATCTTAGCAAACTGATGGTATCTGTATATAGGCCAGAGAGCCACTGTACTGTTCTTGTGAAGAGGGTGGAGAAATATGGATGAGATGATAATGTAGTGAGATGAAAAACTGGTTGGATGGCTAGACCAATATTTAATGATTCAACGTCAGAGTGTAAGGAGGTCTCCAATAGAGTGCCATAGGGATCTATGCTTGGCTCTGTTTCATTTAATTTTTTTAATCAGTGAATTAGATAAAGACCTAGATGGCACGTTCATAAAATTTGCAGGTAACCCCAAACCATGTAGCTGACTGTACATGGTGAGAAACACCAAGGACCCAAAAGGATTTTGACAGGCTAGAGCATTGGGCTCAATGTAGTAAGATGACCTTCAATACAAAGAAAAGTAAAAGGATCACCTCCACAAGTGTAAGGTGGGGCATGTTTAGAGAGCGCTGTTCAGAGGAAGATCTGGGGATTTCAGTGGACAGCAAGCTCAGTCTTGAGAGAGCAGTGCTATGTGGCAGCCGTAAGAGCAAATGAGATCTTGGGCTACATTAAGAAAGGCCTGACTTCTAGAACTATGGAGGCAATGGTCTCTC
The DNA here is from genome assembly GCF_011100635.1 of Trichosurus vulpecula. Taxonomy (NCBI): domain Eukaryota; kingdom Metazoa; phylum Chordata; class Mammalia; order Diprotodontia; family Phalangeridae; genus Trichosurus; species Trichosurus vulpecula. The sequence continues at coordinate 24,736,593 of NC_050573.1, read as the reverse complement.
TAAACTCTGTACTCTATCCAGATCAGATCATATATGAAGGACTACGACCAGCTCTGGGCACCAAGGCTGAAGAAAGACCTTGATAAACTGTTTCTTGACAACCAAGATGGTAAAGGGTATTGAGTGCATGTTATATGAGGGTCACTTGAAGGAGCTGTCTATTAGCAAGCACCCTAGCACACCCAGGATGGCCTGCTAGCACAGGTTCTTTGATCGGCTTTTATAAAGACAGCTTCAAAGGGGTTAACAATCCTACTTTATTTAAACAACGCAGACTTTATTCTATCTAACCTTCTCACAAAGGTTGCTGAGCACCAACTCCTACAACATTCCCTAACCACTCTTCTCACAGAGGCCGGCAAGAAGGAGAGGCAACTCTCCGTACATCTGGATGGGGTCAATAGAGATGGGCACAACTTATGCATTCCGCTAACTCCCCTCAAGCCTCAATGGGGGCCACTTAAGGCAAACACAAATTCCCCCAAGCCTTGATGGGGGCCAGTCAAGGCACACGCAGCATCCTAGTTTGTGTATTTCAGCCCTAAAGGTTCCCCACTCTCTAACCAGTACCCCCCTGCTTTATACTTACGCTCCACACTCCAGGGTCCTGACCTTTTCAATCTAAACAAGTGACGCCTGGCCCTTACAATCTACCTGGGTCATGGTGGAGATGTTTTGAACCACAGAACTCATATCAAACACCTGGGGACAAGCGATTGTTACGGCCATGGATCCTGGAAAACCAAACTCCAAAAAATACTGACAAAAATCCACGTTGCTTACACTTTCAAGCTGGGACACGTTTAGCCTAGAGAAGGGAAGGCTCTGAGGGGATATGACAACTGTCTTCAAGTCTTCGAAGGGTTGTTAGATAGAGGAAGGATTATCCTTGTTCTGCTTGGACCCACAGGGAAGATCTAGCAGCAATGAGCAGATGTTGCAAAGAGATACATTTAGGATTGTTGTCAGGAAAGACAACCTGACAATTTGAACCCTCCCAACCTCTTTGGGAGTAAATGACCTCATCTGTAAAATAAAATGATTGGGAAAAATTATCTCTAATGTCCTTCCTGCTTTCTGGCTATGAGGCAGCTGGTGGTGAAGTGGATAAAGTACTGGACCTGGATATGAGAAGACCTGAGGTTAAATCCAGCCTCAGACGCTTACTGACTGTGTGACCTTGGGCAAGTCACTTCACCTCAATCTGGGTCAGTTTTCCCATCTGCAAAATGAGGATAATAACAGGACCTGCCTAAAAAAGTTGTTGTGAGGATCAAATGTGATATTTGTTGTTGGGTTGTATCTGACTCTTTGGGATCCCATTTGGGCTTTTCTTAGCAGAGATACTAGAGTGTTTGCCATTTCCTTCTCCAGCTCACTTTACAGATGAGGAAACTGAGGCAAACAGGGTGAAGTGACTTGCCCAGGGTCACCCAGCTAGACTTGAACATGTGAATATGAGTCTTCTTGACTCCAGGCCTGACACTCTATCCACTGCACCACCTAGGTGCCCTTGAGATATTTGTAGAAAGTGCTAAGTACAGTGCCTGGCACATAGTAGGAGCTATATAAATGTTAATTTCCTCTCTTCCTCCCCATTAGAGCTATAAACCTATGATCCTTTGATTTCATGATGTAGGGTACAGGGGGAAGCCTGGGTTCTTAAAGTCTGTGCCAGCCAGTGGAGGACAAGCCCTGACAGATTGGAAAGCTTCATGTCCAGTGGTGTGAAACATTTTGTGTCTTCTGTCCTAGGACCAGCCCAGCTAAATTCTGTGTGACTATGGACAGAATGTGGCCCTTCTGCAAGCCCTAAAGTAGAAAGACTAGGAGTTAGAGGACCTGGGTTGGACTGGTACCTCTGCCACCTGGAGCAAATTACTTCACATCTCTGGCCTCAGTTTCCTCATTTGTAAAATGAAGAAATCAGGCTCAATGACTTTTAAAGCTAACTTTGAATCAATAGATAAACCAACAAGTATTAATTAAGCACCTACTATGTGCTGAGCACTATGCTAACCACAGAGGCTACTGAAAAGTCCCTGCTCTCCAGGGGCTTACATTTTCTTGAGGGAAACAACATGTGCACATACCAGTAAATCGAAAATATATGCAAAGTAGATGAAACGTCATTTTGGAGGGGGAGCAATTCTAGGTCATTTCCACCAAAGCTGAATGTAGGAAGTGGCCCCCGACTGAGCTATGGAGCTCAGTTATTGTTTTGAGCTATATCTGACTCTCTGTGACCCCATTTGGGGTTTTCTTGGCAAAGATACTGGAGTGGTTTGTCATTTCCTTCTCCAGCTCATTTACATATGGGGAAACTGAGGCATACAGTTTGAAGTGACTTGCCCAGGGTCACATAGCTACAAGGTACAAGGTAATGGTGAGCAGGGACTGCATTTCCGGCATGGGCCACAGCCAATGCAGTCACGGAGGTAGGAAATGACATGGCATATACCAGGAACAGTAAATTGTTCTACGACACGTGCAATGATAATATTTGTAGAACCTGTATTAAAGGGCAGTTTAGAAGAGAGTACTTTATAAGCATGGAGGTGCCATATATTGATAAGATGAGCAATCACTCTTCCAGAAACTGATTGTTAATTTTTCAGGTATTTCTTTTTTTTCTCATAAGATGGAGCTGGTGTTCTCTAAGTGGTTACTGTTAGGACAGGAAGTTCTGAGTTTCAGATGGAGGTCATTATTTTAGTTACAGACCGCAGAAGGTTCTGGTACTCAGACTGGGGCTCCATGGACATATTGGGGACTCAACAGACTCCATGTATCCTGTTCTGTCCATCACAGTGTGGTCTCTATGCCTTAAGGATTGACTTTCTCATTTTCTCTTTCTTGTGTCTCTCTGCTTCTTTTCATATTTCTCTTCTCTCTGTTTCTATCTCTCTGCCTCTGTCTATCTCTATTTCTCTGTCTCTGACTCTCACTGTGTCTCTGTTTCTGACTCTCCAACTCTGTCTCTGCCCTTAAATCTATTTCTATATTTCTGTCTCTGTCTTTGTCTCTCTGCATCTCTGCCTCTGTCTCTCTGTATCTCTCTCTGTCTCTGCCTCTGTTTCTCTGTCTCTATCAATCTGTATCTCTCTTTGTCTCTGTTTCTCTGTCTTTCTCTATCTCTGTCTCTTCCTCCTCCCCATCTCTTATTCTGTATCAATCTTCCATCCAATTTTCCAGTCTTCCTTCCTACAAGGCTTCCCCTCCTTACCCTCAATGTGCCATGACACTGGTATAGTAAAGAGAACATATCATATTTGGAGAAAGAAAGACCTGGTGTGCAATCCTACCTCTGATATTTACTAGCGATGTGACCTTTGGCATTTCACTTCCCTTTTATGAATCTGTTTCCTCATCTATAAAATGAGGATAATGATGACCATAGTCCCCATCTCCCAGGGTTGTCAAGAGGCTCCAATAAGATAAAGCAGGAAAAGCACTTTGCAAACTTTAGATGGCCATCGAGATATCAGCTCTTAGCATTATTCCCCAAGAAATTCAAGCTCCCAACCCATTAACATCTCTCTTTCCCTCCTCTGCCTCTACTCTAATGACAATTCCCATTTATACAGCACTTTAAACTTTTTAAATTGTTCTCTTTGAAACAACCCTAGAGGGTAGCTGGTATTACTCGTCTTTGTGGACAAGATGGACCGTCGCCCTACCTCTCAAAACCTCATTTTCCTAATCTGAAAAAGAGGGACGATAATGAACTTCATACTATCCACCCGTCAGGGTCATTACCAGGAAAAGTGTTTTACTGCTCTTAAATGCTACGAGAAATTTAAGCTATTCTTTTATTATTGTTATTATCATTATTATCATGTCCTCAGGTTTTTTAATGGAGTTCAGAAAGAAATAATCCTTGGCCAAATCACTATACTGCTATTATTTGATAATCTATGATTATAGAATATATAGAATATTATTTTCTATGGACTATTAAAATAGAGCTAAAATAACTTTTAGTTTAATAAAATTGTGATAATGATGATGATGATGATGATGATGTCAGTTGGATTGGGAAGTGATTATTGGATTGAATTGGGTTGGGTTGGGTTAGCTTGGATTGGATTGGGCTGTTCTGAAGTGAATCGGGTTGGGTTGGGTTAGAAGAGATTGGATTGCATTGGGTGGGGTTGGAATGAAATGAACTAGGTTGGATTGGTTTTGGTTTAGTTGAGTTGGGTTGGATTATAGGGATGGTACCCTGATGGGAAGTCTTTATTTAAAAGACCCAGAAATTTGTCCTTAACCCTTTGCTGTTCAATATTTTTATCAGTTACTTGGATAAAGGAATAGAGGATATACTTCTCAAATGTGTAGCTGACTCAGTGCTTAGAGGGTCAGCTAAAGCACTGAATTTCAGTAAAAATCAAAAAATGATCACAATCAATCGAAATAGCAGGAAAATAAAAAGGAAATTAACATGAGTAAATGTAAGACCTGCATTTGTTTTTAAAAATCAATCTCACAAGGACAAGTTGGAACTAGGTGCAGGTAGACCATAATTTGTGTGAAGAAGATCTGGGAGTTTTAGTGGACTGCAAGCTTAATTAGTCAATTAGTGTGACATAGAGGTCCAGTAAGCTAATACAAACTTGGGCTGCATCAAGAGATATACACGACAAAGCAAAGAAAGGACTGGCTAGTCTGTCCACAAGTATTGTGCTCAGTTCTGGGTACCACATTTTGAGGACATTTACAAACTGTAATATGTCCAAAGAAGGGCAACTGAGATAGTGAGAGGTCTAGATACCCTACCATAAGAATATCAACTGAGAGAATTGGAGAGTTTTGGATTGGAAAGGAGAAGAAATGGAAGGAAGGGTCAAAAAAGCTACCGTCAAGTATTTTAAAGGGTATCACATGTGATCAGCTCAAGTAGGAGCCAAGGACGGGAGCTGTAAAGAGACAGATTGCGTGTGTGTGTGTGTGTGTACATGAATACATATATGTATGTATATATACATACATGTGCATACATATATGCATACATGTGTGTACATGCATATATGTATGTGTATGTATATGTGGGTATACATGAATACATATATGTGTGTATGTAAAATCTATATATGAATAGATAGACAGAGACAGACAGACAGACAGAAAGACAGGATAGACAGACAGACAGATAGATAGACTGATAGATAAGACAGACAATGGATAGGTGGATAGATAGATAGATAGATAGATAGATAGATAGATAGATAGATAGATTCTCTATATCAGGGAAAACTCCTTAAGAATCAGAGTTGTTCAAAAATTGAATGGGCGACCTCAGGCAGTGGTGGCTTCACCATCACTGAAGGTCTTCCAGTGAAGACCAGATAACCCCTTGTTGTGTGGGAAGTATTATAGAAGGGCTTCTTATTCACATATGCATTGGACTAGATGGCCTCTGAGGCCCCTTCTAGTAGTCACATGTTTAATCAGTGGCCGTCCAGACTCAAACAGGTCTTCTGATTTTGCATCACAGGGTCATAGACTTCAAGCTGGAATAAACTTCAAGAACCATCTAGTTCAACCCCTTAGTTTACAAATTAGTAAACTGAGTCCCACAAGAACTATCTTGATCCCTCTTCCTTAGCAACCACTTGTCAGGGTCTTCCCTTCCTCAGCATACACCAGGATGTCACTGAAGATTTGCCTCTTCTGCAATCTCTGTCTCTGTCTCTCTGTCTCTCTCTTCTCTCTCTCTCTGTCTCTGTCTCTCTGTCTCTGTCTCTGTCTTTCTCTTTCTCCCTGTCTCTCTCTCTCTCTGTCTGTCTCTCTCTCTCTCTCTTTCTCTCCTGACCCTCTTTAGTATCCTCATGCTAAGTGATCTTCAATCACTCAGAGACTTTCCTTTCCCTGAACAGATTTAAGTCCTTGCAACTTCTTTCTCCAAGATATCATCCCCTCTCCTGATGGATTATCTTAGGTAAGCTGATTAACTAGCCTCTGATAAGGTGCTGATAGGAGAGGTCTGGAGGACCACCAGGTAATAAAAGCATTTTAACATTGGCCTTCAATGTTAAATCATCCTTGCTGCTTTCCCTGTTGGTGACTCTAATGAAGAAATATCAGTCTGTGGCCCTAGGATGGTGCCAAGCTCTTCAGTATTTCATGAATGAAGCTTAAAGCTAATATGAAAAGGGAAGGGAAATTGTGATTATGTACTGTGTGGATGCTTTGATTAAAAAAAATACTGTGTCCTTTGAAAGACTTAATATGGTATGACAAAATCACAGAATTTGGAAGGGACTTCAATGGCCATTGTTCAACCTATAAATGAAAGAAATACCGATTGACAGTAGCTAGTGTTTATTGATTAGAGAAATGCAAATTAAAACAACTTAAAGTACCACCTCACACCTATCAGATTGGCTAATATGACAAGAAAGGAAAATGTTGGATGTTGGAGGGGATGTGGAAAAACTGGGACACTAATGCATTGTTGGTGGAGTTGTGAACCAATCCAACCATTCTGGAGAGCAATTTGGAAGTATGCCCAAAAGACAACCAAACTATGCATACCTTTTGATCCAGCAACACCATTGCTAGGTCTATATCTGAAAGACATCCAAAAAAAGGGAAAAGCATCTATTTGTACAAAAATATTTATAGCAGCTCTTTTTGTAGTGTGTAAGAATTGGACATTGAAGGGATGCCATCAATTGGGGAATGGCTGAACAAGTTGTGGTATATGATTGTAATGGAATATTATTTAGCTATAAGACATGACAAGCATGATGATTTTAGAAAAACATAGAAAGACTTACATGAACTGATGCATAGTGAAGTGACCAGAACCAGGAGAACATTGTATACAGTAATAACAGTATTGTTTGATGAAGAACTGTGAATAACTTATCTATATTTAGCAATGCAATGATCCAAGACAATCCTAAAGGACTAATGATGAAGCATACTATCTGCCTCCAGAGAAAGAATGGATATTATCTCAATACACACTGAAACATGCCATTTTTCTACTCCATTCTTTTTCTTTTATTCAAGTCTTCTTGTACAAAATGACTAATATGGAAATGTTTTATATAATGGCACATGTATAACCTATATCTGATTGTTTACCATCTCAGGAAGTGGGGAGGGGAGAGAGGGAGGGAGGGAAAGAATTTGGAACTCAAAACTTTAAACAAAAATGTTTTTAGAAAATAAATAAATAAAATATTAAAATAGCAAAAAAAACTATTAACTAGTGTTTAGATAGTGCTTTAAAGGTAGATATATACATACACATACATACATATATGTACATGTGTGTAATACATATATGTGTATATATCTATATATTATATAGATATATACACTCATTTGAACCTCAGCCCTATGAAGTAAATGTTATTCTTACATGTTTTACAGAAGAGAAAACTGAGCTACACAGAGGCTAAGTGATTTACCCAGTGTCACAAAGCTAGTAAGTGAAGGAGCAGGATTCCAACTCAGGTCTTCCTGCCTCCAGGTCCTGTGCTCTATCTCCTATCCAGCCACCCAGCTGATCAAACCCAACAAGTGGTCTTCCAGCCTCTGCTTGAAGAATCCACCACATCTTGAAGCAGCCCACTCCATTTGTAGATGACTCTTGTTGTTAGGAAGTTCTTTCTCATAGCAACATTAAACCTGCCTCTTTGGCAACTTCTATCCCTTTAAAGTGTTCTATTGATGCTGTCCCAATACCCTTCCCAAGAGAACTGCTCTTTGAAACAAAGATATAATTAAGCAAAAACATTGATCATGTCTGCTGACAGATGCCTTGTTCTGTACCTAGAATCTACTAAGAGGAGGGAGGTAAATGACATCCTAGGAGCATAGATCTACATCTGGGAAGGAGTGTAGCAGTCCAACTTTCTGATTTTACAGCCAACGAAAGTGAGTGCCAGAGAAGTACAGAGACTTGACCAAGGTCCCATGAGTAAATAAATGGCAGAGACAAGTTTCAGACCCAGGACCTGACTCTAGACCCAGAGCTCTTTCCACTATGCCATATCCTGAGTACTCTAGAATTGAGATTCATGTCTGTCTGGTCAAATCTGAGGTTTTTTTCTTTCAGTCTTGCTTCCATTTACATTATTGTGGCCATCCTATGGATCGTTCCCTTGGCTCTGCCTACTTTGCTCTGCATCAGTTTAGACAGATCTCAAGTTTCTCTGAATTTGGCATATACATCATTTATAGGGTAATCATATTCTATTACATCCATAAACCACAATTTGTTTGGTCATTCCTCGATCAATGGGCACTCATTTTGTTTCTAGGCTTTTTTTACTACTACAAAAAAGTACTGCTGTAAATATTTTGTTATATATGGGAGTTTTCTGTCATTGACTTTCTTGTGATAACAATTAATTAACAAATATTTATTAAGTGCCTACTATGTGTCAGGTATTCTGTTAGGCACTGGAGAGACAAAGACAAAAATGAAACAGTCCCTACCCTCAAGCAGCTTACATTCTATGGGGGAAAACAATATGTACACATACAAGTATCTACAAAATGTATACGAAGTAATGGAAAGAGGACTGGCTCTGGAGTCAGAGCTCCTGGGTTCAAATCTTGCCTTAGAGGCTTACTATTTATACAACTTGGAGAAGTCATATAATATCCATGGGCCTCAGTTTCCCCATATGTCAAATGAAGGAATTGGACTAGATGGTCACTGAGGTTTCTTCCACCTCTAGACCTATAAGCCTATGATGTCTGGCAGAATTTGTACCAAGCACCCTAAATGGAAGACAGAGCCCAAAGCTCCAGTGCCTAGGACCATGCTGTCCCCTCTAACATATCACCAGTACCTAGGACCACGCTGTCCCCTCTAACATGCCACCAATGCCTAGGACCATGCTGTCCCCTCTAACATAACACCAGTGCCTAGGACCACGCTGTCCCCTCTAACATAACACCAGTGCCTAGGACCACGCTGTCCCCTCTAACATAGCACCAGTGCCTAGGACCACGCTGTCCCCTCTAACATATCACCAGTACCTAGGACCACGCTGTCCCCTCTAACATGCCACCAATGCCTAGGACCACACTGTCCCCTCTAACATGCCACCAATGCCTAGGACCACACTGTCCCCTCTAACATGCCACCAATGCCTAGGACCACACTGTCCCCTCTAACATATCACCAGTACCTAGGACCACGCTGTCCCCTCTAACATGCCACCACTGCCTAGGACCACGCTGTCCCCTCTAACATGCCACCACTGCCTAGGACCATGCTGTCCCCTCTAACATATCACCAGTGCCTAGGACCACGCTGTCCCCTCTAACATATCACCAGTGCCTAGGACCACGCTGTCCCCTCTAACATATCACCAGTACCTAGGACCACGCTGTCCCCTCTAACATGCCACCAATGCCTAGGACCATGCTGTCCCCTCTAACATGCCACCAGTGCCTAGGACCATGCTGTCCCCTCTAACATAACACCAGTGCCTAGGACCATGCTGTCCCCTCTAACGTATCACCAGTGCCTAGGACCATGCTGTCCCCTCTACTATAGAGGCAAACAGGATGAAGTGACTTGCCCAGAGTCACACAGGTATTAAGTGTCTGAGGCCAGATTTGAACTCAGCAAGATGAGTCTTCCTGACTCCAGGCCCAGTACCCTATGTACCATGGCATCATCCAGCTGCAAATATTATTCTAATAACTTTTTCCATCTTGTGGAGTATGAGTTCTATTTTGTCAATTCCAGTTTTGAAGGAGCCCATTTCTTGAGCATGGTTTATCACTTTCCCTTCCAAACTATTTATTCTCCTAATTCTTTCTTGAAGAGCTTTTATTCCATTGTTTCTCTCTTGCTTCATTTCGTCTAGGCATTTATGTAGTCCTTGTGGAAAATCTAATTTTTCCTTTGAGTATCGGCTTGCAGTTGGGGATCTTTAGATTTGCAATCATTTTCTGTACCAGTTGGCATGTTCTTTGATTGATTCATTTGCCCAGATTTAGTTCCTGAGTTGGGGCTTTGTGCCAGGGCCAGGGTCTCCCCTTTGGGTGGAGTAGTTGGCCCTGCTTATTCTTTCCCTGGCTTCCTGGGGTTCTTACTCTTCGATCTATGGGGGTTAGACCTCTCCCCATCCTGGATCCTTGAGGTTCATTGGGAAGAATCTCCTTGTCCTTTCTGAAATCTCAGAGTAGACTTTTAGGGGCCTCAGAGCTTCTGACTTGGTCAGAGCACTGCAACTCTATGCAGGTCACTACCATTGATGGCCCCAGAGTCCTTAGCCTGGGACATTTGGGGGGAATACCTAGATGCCTCTAGAGTCAGAGCCCTGTAGGCTACACATGTCCCTGGCCTATTTCTGGTTGTTCTGGAAAGCTGCCTGCTTCCCTGTTGCTCTCAGAATTCCAGTTGACCTCTGCCAATCTGACGTCAAAGAAGTCACTTAGTGTAGTTTCCCATTGGACTTCTTGATCTTTATTCTCTCTGGTGCAAACTTCAGAGTTTTGCTAGAGTAAGTATGTGGGATCTAAGCCATCTGCCTCATGTTCAAGCAAGGAAGAACTCAACCAATATTTATTAAGGAGGATTTCCTTTGAAGGCAGCATGGCATAGTAGATAGGGCACTTGAAGTCACAAAGACCTGGATTCAAGACCTGGATTCAAAGACCTGATTCAGACACTAACTAGCTGTGTGACTTCCCTTAGACCCTCTGGGGCCTCAGTTTATTCATCATTCAATGGCCTCTAAGGACCTTCCAGCTCCAAATCTGTGATTCTATGATTCCAGAGGGGCTAAGGACCCTGGCCAGCATCATCATGTGGATCTTCAACCCAACCTCAGATCTCCTAACTCCAGATCATAAATACCTGCTATGCACTAGCCACAATGCTAAGCACTGAAGGATATAAAGAAATGTCAAAAGAGTCTCTGTTCTCAAGGAACATTTCAGATTCTAACAGGTGAGACAACATGCAAATAATTATGAATGTACACGATAGAGACAGGATAAATTGGAGGTAGGCTTAGAGGAACAGCTAGCATTGATCAGGATCAAAAAAGGTTTATTATAAAAGTGGGATTTTTATCTGGGACTTACAGAAAGCCAGGAGGCAGCAATGAGGAAGAAGCACATTCCAAACATGGAGGAAGAGCCAGAGAAAATGCCCAGAGCCAAGAAGATGAATTGTCTTATGTGAGGAACTTCAAGGAAGACAATGTTCCTGGATTACAGAATGCATGTATATTTATATACAAATTAAATACAATGTAGTTAAGGAGGGAGGGTACTAGGGCTTCAGGTGTAGGAGGTAATGCTCAAGCTGAGTCTTGAAGGAAGTGAGGGTTTATTTGAGGTGAAGGAGAGGAGAGAATGCATTGCAGTCATGAGGGACAGTTGTTACAAATCTTGGAGATGAGAGATGAAAAACCACCTCTGAGAGTAAAACCAGTTTGGCTGGACTACAGAATGTGGAAGGGGAAGTAATCTATGAAACCAGAAGGATTTATTGAGGCCAAGGTATAAAAGGCTTTAAATTTAGATAGAGGAGCTTATAATTTATTATAGAAATAAGTAGCCACTCTAATTTTTGAGCACAGGGGTCAAGTGGTATATCTTTATCTCCTTTGTTTCTCTACCAAGTCCAATTCATAGTGGGGTCAATAGACCTCATTTAATGCCCCCTCTCTGCTTTTCTCATCCTGGATAGCTACTTCTTAGTTATCCTCAAGGGTAGCTAGGTAGTGAAGTGGATAGAGCACAGGGCTTAGAATCAGGAAACTGAGGCAAATAGAGTTAAGTGACTTGCCTAGGGTCACACAGCTAGTAAGTGTTTGAGGCCACATTTGAACTCAGGTCTTCCTGATTTCAAACCCAGTGCTCTATCCACTGCAGTGCCACCTAGTGGCTAAATGACCCCTAAGGTCCTTTCTAGCCCTAGATCTGGAATTCTATGATCCACTCAGCTCAAATCATTTCTATCCTCTAAACATTAGATTTTCTCCAATGGAAAGAGTTTATGATGCCCAGAAAGTTGGTTTTCTTTTCTTGTAATAGGCTTATTCCATCAATATAAAAAGCATCACATGCTCAGTTAGTGCTCTCCATCAAAATTGGCAAATTTCCTCTCCAGATTTCTAGCTTTAGAGATAACAAACTAAAGGACAAATCTTCCCTTGTCCTTGAAGATATTTATGGATCAAGAAAAACTAAAAGTAAGAGGAGATACGTGTAAATGAATAACAAGCACTGGATGTGGCCACTAAAATAATCACCCTAAACAGAGGTTCCCAAATTTATTTGACCTACTGCCCCCTTTTTCAAAAAAATTACTTAGCACCCCCGTGGAAATCTACTTTCTTTCACCCTTTAATAGTTTGGGTTTTTTTTAATTTGCATGATTTCAAACTACTACTGCCCCCCTGGATCATTCCAGTGCCCCCCAGGGGGTAGTATCACCCATTTTGGGAACTTATGCATGGCAGAGGTCTGCTCCCATCCCTCCTCTGCTCAAAATTCTTCTGTGGTTCCCTATTGCCACTAGGCAAAATGCAGATTCCTTAGCCTGGCATTTAAGTCCTTCCTAAACCAAGCTCCAACTTGTCCTGCTTTTGTGCATACTCTAAGGCTTTACCCATATGCAACCTATTCTGTGTCACCCTTCCTGCTCGCCCCATTTCTCCCTCTCACTGAAACATAGATGCCATGATGGGAAAAGAGCTGGAACTGGTGCCAGGAAAACCTGAGTTCCGTCTCACTTGATAGCTATGTGACCCTGGGAAGGTCAGTTCAGCCTCAATTTCCTCATTTGTAAATGGTGATGATGATGATGATATCATCCTCACCAGATGACTTGTTGTGAGAGCCAAATGAGATCTGATCTCTGCAAATCTCTCCACAAACCTTAAAGTATTCTATGAATGTTGTCCATTGTGGCAATGATTAGTCTTTAAATGTCTCCTTCTTCCTCCTGGATTCCACAGCTTCCTTCAAAGCTTAGTTTAAGCCCCACCTCTTAGATGATGAGGCCTTTCTTGATTCCCCCCTTTCCCCAGCTTCTAGACCCTCTTCCAAACCTGAAATTACCTTATATTCTCTTTGCATGTTTTTATCTGTGTACATGTTGCTGTCTCTCTCAGCAGATTTGGACACCCCTTGTCCATATTATCTCCAGCACCTTTTTATTGCATCTGTGAATTTATGAGATAAAACATTAGAAAAAGGTCTTGGGTGAATGGGATGCACAACCCATCAATAACCTTCTCATCTTGTATGATTACGTGCTTGATTTGGAGATGAAGGATTTGGGTTCAAATCCTATCTTGCTTCATCGTGATCTTGGGCAAATCACCTAACCTACCTGGGTCTTAGTTTTCCCACCTGTAAAATAAAGGGATGGAAAGGAAAGCAGTGAATCTTGGAGTTTGGAAAGCATGGGTTTAAGTGCCCTCCAACACTTACTAGTTGTTTGACTCTGGGAAAGTCTCTGAAGCTCTCAATACCCCAGGTTTATCTGTAGGTCTATTAACTACAGAGCAGATACTAATTTGCTCCCCCTCCCAGGGGGTTTCTATATCAATAAAACCACAGATGCAGATCCTTCCCCCAAAAATTAGGGAGATGAACTTTATCACCTACTCTCCCAAAACACAGGTTGGCTCATATTCTTATATAACTTCACAGTTTACAGAGACGTTTCTCCCACTGTGGGGCAGTAGAAATAATGAGAAGAAAAGAATTGTATTTAAGTTCCAATTCCAATCCTTTCCATCTGTGTGACGAGTGTAGCCAAGTCACTTAATCATACCAAGCCTCAGTTTATCTTGGAGAATAACATTAGAGGTGATGTGATTTAAAGGAAAGAGCAGAGACATAGTGTCAGGGGAGACCTGAGTTCAAATTGTGTGTCTGATACTATCTGTGAGAATTTGGGCAAGTCATTTAAACTCCCTTGGGCCTCAGTTTCCTCATCTGTAAAAAAAATGAAAGCCTTCCAGCTCTAGATCTAGGAAGCTGTGATCATAAATTAGACAATCTATAAATTCCCTTCCAGCTCTTGATATCATGACCTTCTAGGTCCTTTCCTGTTCTGATTCTATGATCATAAATCTATACGTCTCCAGATAAGGTCTCACTTCTCATGCTTTCCCCGAGATCTCTTATCATTAAGTGTGAGTGCCAATGCAGTTAGAAATCTTCCTATCATCTTTTATTCTTAATAAATGACCCACCCACCCTTTTCAATTATACAACACCCTGGATAGTAGCACCATCAATAGAGCCTAAAAAATACTTTTTTAAAATTGAATTGAGATCTCTGCTAATGGACACACTGGCCTCAGTCATCTGAGGAGAGTCAAATCCACTCTAGTCTTTATTTCTAAAGAGCCCCGTTATTTAGCTCAACTGTGGAGCCAAGAGTTGGGGCCAGTTTCCATGGCAACATGACAGCAGATGGGGAGATACAAAGTGCCATGGTCAGAGAGTGAGACCCTGGAGTTCACCATAGACCCACTGTTAGGGATGAGCTTCCCTATGGGCAAAACAGAGGCAACCCCCATGGGACCGAGAGAGGGAAGGAATTACAAAAAGGTTTCTGAAGGGTTTCCCATCAAAACAGGATGCTTTCTCTTAAGCTGAACTGGTCATCTCCTTCCTTCCCCCCTCAGCACAGAAGACGATTTTTAATCCTTGAGCTGTATAGAAAATGTTTCTCAAACCCTTTTCTCTTTTCCCTCCCATAGTCCAAAATTCATGAAAGAAGCACTCTCAGCTAAACCACAGAATGTTTCTATGCTATTCCTTAATTGGCCCATTTTGTGGTTTTAACCCTTAGTAGAAGGATATCAGACAAAGAAGTTACTTATCTACTCAGGATGAAAATCGCTAACTTTTCCAATGAAGAAATGATCCCAGAAATCTTAATTTTAATTTTTGTGGTTATTTTGCTTGTATATTGCCATCATCTCTAAATATGACCCAACCACTTCCCCAAACCATCAAGCTAGCCCTTATAATGAAGAACTGAAAAGAAAGAAAGTCAGTTCAGCAAAATTGACCAACACATCAACTTCCTAATAGTGTACTACAGTATTGCAGTGTCCTACACTCATAGTCAGCCACCTCCTCAAACAAGAGAAGGAGGTATGTATTCCCAGGTCTTCTTCAAGTCAAACTCGGTCATTATTTCTACACTGTGTTCAATTTCCAGGTTTTTTGGTTGTCATTCTTCTATTTACATTGTTGTAGTCATCATGTACCTTGTTTTCCTAACTGTTAAGTTTAGTATTATCAGCATATATGTCTTCTCATGCTTCTTTGAATCCTTCACATCTGTATTTTCTTACACTGCAGTGACAGATATTATCTTACATTCATGCACCACAATTTGTTTAGGCATTCTCCAATTAATAGACATCTACTCTGTTTCCCATTCTTTGGCATCACACACACACACACACACACACACACACACACACACACACCCACAACACTGCTATAAATACTTTGAGTATATGGGACATCTCCTTCTGTCTTTGACCTCCTTGGGGTATATACCTAACAATGGGATGTCACATCTATTTTTGATGTTTTTAATATTTAAATACAAACCATCGATTGGATCTGCGACATTCTGTCTCCTTTCTCTGAACCTTTGGACCAGCAGCCTTCCAAGTCCAGAATTCTCTCCTTCTCCTAGTCCTTTGCCTAAGTCTCCAGCTGCCATCAAAGCATGACTCAGGTATCCTTCCTTCACAAAGCCTCTGCCCCACTCCCCTGGGAATTAGTGCTTTCTCTCCTCTTGAAATTGCTTTGTATAATGTTAAGCATACACTTTGTATAACTTATTTGAGTACATTTTGTATTCCCAGGTGAATATGAACCACTTTAGGGTAGGGACTGTTTCTTTCTTGTCTTTGCATCCCCAATACTTTGCAAACAGTGGGTGATTAATAAATATTTGTTGAATAGAGTCTTAACAGTGAAACATTGAGATGAATCCAATAAGTTGAATCTAGCAAGGTTAAGTGCAATAGGGACAAATGTAAAATCTTACACTTGGGCTCAAGAAATTAATTTCACAAGTAGAAGATGGTGGAGGTATGGCTAAACAAAAGGTGGTCTGAAAAAAATGAGAGAGTTTGTGTGGACTATAAGCTCAACATGGTTCAACAGAATA
This sequence comes from Trichosurus vulpecula, assembly GCF_011100635.1. Classification (NCBI taxonomy): domain Eukaryota; kingdom Metazoa; phylum Chordata; class Mammalia; order Diprotodontia; family Phalangeridae; genus Trichosurus; species Trichosurus vulpecula. The sequence continues at coordinate 24,720,443 of NC_050573.1, read as the reverse complement.
GTATGGCAGCCATAAAAAAGTTATTGAGCTCTTGGACTACAATGAGAGGCAAAGTTTCCAGGAATAAGAAAATGATAAGGTTTTTGTCATCTGCCCTGGTCAAACCATATATGGAGTGTTATGTTCACTTCTGGCCACCACATTTTAGAAAGGACATTGATAAAAAGAAGAGCATCCAGAACAGGGCAACCAGGATTGTAAAAGACCTCAGGTTCATGCCTTATGAGTAGCAATTGAAGGAACAGAGAGTGGTGAGCCTGGAGAAGAGAAGACACTCAAAAAAACATGACCGTCACCATCAAGTGTTTTTTGTTCAGTCATTTCAGTCATGTCTGACTCTTCCTGACCCTGTTTGGGGTTTTCTTGGCAGAGATACTGGAGTGGTTTGCCATTTCCTTCTCCAGCTCATTTTACAGATGAGGAACTGAGGTATCTTGACCTTTGTCTTGCCCCTGGACTGCTATGACTCTGGACGAGAGAATGAGGCTAGGATGACTTTATATATCTCTGCCTCACTTAAATCCAATTCATGGGCAAGTTAAGATATCCTCTTTCAGAATGAATGACAAATGACAGCAGCAACAATCATGAGAATTACGATCCTATCAGCTCCCTCATTTTTCAGGCAAAGAAACTGAGACCTAGGGTTGAGAAGGACCTTGACCAAGGCCACACAGTGGCAAAGAGAAGACATGAATAAAGGTTCCTCCAGGTGTTGTTCTCTTGAGGACTGTATATAGTTTCTCCAGAATCCATTTTCATTTGGGAGTTCCAGTCCTCTGTCACAGCAGACACGTGTCTTCCTTGTCCTAGAGAAATTGATGTTCTCCCAAAAGACAACATAACCACCAGAGATGTTTGCAAGATGCAGTACATCCAGAAGAAATATAGAAAATTTATTTAATCCTTCAGATGTTTCCAGATAGCGTCATATTCCAAACACGATAGGAAAGAAATGCAACATGGGATTGGCTGCATTTTGACCCAGAAATACCACAACTAAGCCTATGCCCCAAAGAGATTGTATCCCCATTTTGTATCCCCATATTATCCCCATTTTACAGTTGAAGAAACTGAGGCAAATAGAGGTTAAGTGACTTTCTTAGGATCACACAGCTAGTAAGTATCTGAAGCTGAATTTGAACTGAGGTCTTCCTGTCCCCAAGCCCAAGTCTATCTCTATTCACTGCACCACCTCTAATACACTACCAAACCAGCCCAAACTACTGTGTCCACTCCACTTTTAATCACTGCTCAGGTTTATGTTGAAATTTTACAAGGCATAACAGCTCTGTGCAAGTATTATTGTCCTTATTTTATAGATGGAGAAACTGAGGCTCATGAAAGTGAAGTAACTTGCCCAAGCTTAAGCAACCAATGAGTAGGAGAGCCAGGATTTGCCTGAAGGTTTCCTCGTTGTAATTCCGGCACTATTACACCAGGCGTGTTTCCTGTCTGAACTGGTGCCCTGAAGACGTCTGAGAGATGATGCTGTCCATTTCCAAAAAGTCATGGGAAGCAGGGAAACTTCTTCCATGGAAGAACCAGACAGGGAGCCTGGATGATAGGAAGAGTTGTATAGTAGCAAGGGCATTGAACTTGGAGTCAGAAAGACCTGCATTCAAATCCCACCTCATACACTTACTAGCTACGTAGGGGTGTAAGGGGTATTCAGGGAAGAGAGGGCTGCCAACCCCTTTTGGGGGCTGCTTTGCACCTTTGATTCACCTAACTCTCACCCGAGCTCCAAGAAACTGTAGCATGCACAAGGGTCACACTCCAGTAAACCATTTCAGCAGATGGGCTAAACCAAGTTGAGAGTAACCAAGGGATCTCAAACCCTTCAGTGAATTAGAGGAATGTCTACCCCAAGCATGTGAAGAGTTCCCCAACAGAGTGGATGGATGAGAACAATTTGTTCCAATGACTAGAAAGGTGGCTGAAGCAGTGTGCTTAGAGCTTGGTCAGACATTGAAGATACCCAAGGTCATCCACTGTATCTTGGGTCATTGTCAGGCATCTTGACTTTTGTCTTGCCACTGGACTGTGACAACTCTGGAAGAGAGAGTGAGGCTAACAACTTTGCAAAACTCTTCCTCCCTTAAATCCAATTTATGCTAGAATCAAAAGACATCACCCATACCATTTTTATCACTTTTTACTTACCTCAGAGTCCTGTTACAACAGGCAAGTGACAAAGCAGCAGGTGCAAATGCACTGGGAGCTGTAGTTACAATCCTGCAAACAGGAGGCCCAGGCTGTAGGATCATCTTCTCACCAGAAGCAGCAGTGGAATTTGGCAACCCCCTGGGTGTCTGAGCAGTCTTTTTGAAGGACTGCACTGCTCATCTCCTGGCAGGAGAAGGAGCTAGAAAAGATGCCCTGAAAATTGTCTGCTTACCCAACCCTGGCCTGATTACAATGGCAGGTAGGGATTCTACCCTGCAGTCAAAACACAGAAAAATGTACAATAACTTTTGCAAAGATGATTCCACTCACCATTGGTACGTGTTACTTATGCACACTTACGGAAAATACAAAATCCCATAGACCCAAAAGACAAACAGCTCTTATCACAAGAGAACTCCAAATAGCAGCCCTAAGTAAAACAAGGCTGGCAAATGAAGAACAGTTTCCTGAAGTCAGAGCTGGATACACATTTTCCTGGAGTGTCCAAAGTCAAAGGTTTTGCCATCAAAACTAATCTAGTCAACAAGCTTATATGTCTGCCAAAAGGAGACAATAACGGTCTCATGACAATATGATTGCCACCTGCAGGAAAGCAACATGCCATTATCATCAGTACGAATACTCCTACCAGGATGAACCCTGATAAGGTCAAAGAGAAAACTTATGAGACCTAGAGACCCTCATCATCAATGTGCCAAAAGAGGACAAGCTAATAATTCTGGATGAATTTAACACAAGAGCAGGCACAGATTACCAGACATGGCAGTGAGAACTTAGGAGGAATGGAGCTGGAAACAGTTACAGCAATGATCACTTACTATTGAAGACTTGCGCATCTCAAGATCTTCTTATCACCAACACTGTCTTCCATTTTCCTAAATGCATTAAAACTTCATGGATGCACCCTCACAGAAAACAATGGCATTTAATAGACTATGTCATTGTAAGGAGAAGAGACGTACACGATGAGAGTGGCAAAGGTGATGTGTGATGCAAAGTGCTGGACTGATCATAGACTTATCCTCTGTAAGCTACATATTTGCATTCAACAAAAACTGCAGCCCTGAGGAAAGATGACTACCAGAAGACTTAATGTCAATATATTAGAGTGCTTCTCCAGGAAGGAGCAGTTTGTTGCTAACTTGGAAGGAAAGTTTTGACAAAAATGATGAAGAAATTCAGAAGCTGCTAAAGGAAAAACAAGCACTGCACCGGGTTTACCAGCAGGATAGTTCATCTGTCTCTAAGAAGGCAATGTTTAACTCCATCAAAAGTAAAGTTCAAGTGAAGCTTAGAGAGATGTAGAATTCTTGGCTCAATAAAAAAGCAAATTAAATTCTGTTTTACACTAATAATAACAATCCAAAGCACTTTTATGACGACCTGAAGGCTATTTATGGACCAAAGACCTATGGTACATCTCAGCTACTCAGTGCTGACAGAGCCATATTGATTAGTGGTGCAGACATGATCCTAGAGAGATAAGCTAAACACTTCCATAATGCTCTTAAAAGATTGTCATCAACCAATACTGAAGCCGTAGACTGTTTACCTCAGGTTGAGGTCAATCCCTCTCTAGATGAACTTCCAACTGAAGAAGAGATTTTCAATGCCATTTGGCTCCTCTCATGTGGCAAAGCACCTGGTGCTGATTTTATTCCAGCTGAAATTTACAAGGTGAAGAGTCTGTTGCTCATACAAAGCAGACTGAAATTTTCTAGGTTCTATGGCAAGAGGAGGTTATCCCCCAGGAATTCGAGGATGCCTCCGTTGTCCATCTCTATAAAGATAAAGGAAATAGATTATCCCGTGACTATCACAGGAGCTTCTCTCTTAGTCGTTACTGACAAGATTGTTGCCAGAGTCCTCCTTAATAGGCTGATCCTTCACTTGAAAGATGGTCATCTACCTGAGAGCCAGTGGCTTCAGAAAGGGCCAAGGAACAGTTGATATGGTGTTCATTGCCTGACGACTCCAGGAGAAATGCCAGGAGCAGAACAGAGGTCTGTACGCAACATTAGTTGATCTGACCAAGGCCTTTAATACTGTCAGAAATGAGGGTTTGCGAAAAATTTGGGTGCCCAGAGAAGCTCATCAGTATTGTATGTTAGTTTCATGACAGCATGTTTGCATGGGTTCTGAAAATGGATGATGTTGTTGTGCTTTCCCAGTCACCTATGAAGTGAAGCAGGGCTGTGTGCTTGCTTCCATGCTTTTTAGCATAATATTTTCAGCAATGTTGCTAGATGACTTCAAGAATGAAAATGGCATCAAGGTCAGCTACCACACTGATAGTAAATTATTTAACTTGAAAAAGCTACAAGCTAAGATTAAAATGAAGGGAGCTGGTGCATGACTTTTTGTTCAGAGATGATTGTGCACTCAATGCAGCCTCTGAGGCTGAGCCACAACAAAGTATGGATCGATTCTCTGCTGCTTGTACTTATTTTGACCTAACAATTAACACCAAGAAAACACAAATTCTCCAACAGCCAGTACCACATGGAACCACTGGTTTCAGCAAATGGAGAAATATTGAATACTGTAGATAAGTTCACTTACCTTGGTAGTATACTTTCCAAGGATATACACATAGATGGTGAGGTTGATGCACACATTGCCAGAGCTGGATCAGTGTTTGGGAGGCTCTGAAGGAAGTATGGGAGAAAAGAGGTATTAAACTGACTACCAAACTAAAGGTCTATGGAGCCATGGTGCCGACCTCATTGTTGTATGCCTGTGAAATCTGGACAGTCTACCAGTGCCATGCCAGGAAGCTGAATTGCTTCCATCTGAATTGTCTTAGGAAGATTCTGAAGATCACCTGGCAAGATAAGGTGCCAGACACTGAGGTCCTTACTCAAACTGAATTGCCAAGCCTTCAAACTCTGCTTCAGAGAGCACAACTCCAAGGGGCTGGCCATGTTGATCAAATACCAAATGAATGTTTGCCTAAAAGACTATTTTACAGAGAACTCACAGAGGCAAACAGTCACACAGAGGTCAGAAGAAGTGATGCGAGGACACTCTCGAGGTCTCTGAAGAACTTTGGCATCCGTTGCATGAAATGGGAGACACTGGCACACAACCACCCAGCATGGCATGCCCACATCAAAGATAGCTCTGTGCTGTATGAGTGAAACAGAATTACAGTAGCTCAAAAGAATGTGAGATGCACGAATTTAAAGACATCTCCTCTCCAAATGTTCACATGGACCGGACTTGCAGTAGAGCCTTCTGAGCTCACACTGGTCTGATCAGCCACAGTTGACCCAAACACAATGACGTCTCTTTGGTCCTCTTTGAGCATGAAGGACAACAACCAACCACACCAGCAAAGTGACCTGGGACAAGTCATTAATCTCTATTCCTCATCTAGGAAAGGAAAAAAATGGATCCAACAGTCTCCCTGGGCCCTTCTAGCTCTAACTAAATCTATAATGACTTTCCATTTCTTTCTGAATCTTTTCCCTCATGGCCTCATTGTTCAGTATGAAATGTTGTAAATTTTCCTAAACTTATGATATGGCCTTGTTCACAGAATCATAGATTTAGAGCTGAAAAGGATCTTAGTAGAACCTCCAACTTTCTTATTTTACAGATTGGTAAATTGCAACCCACAGAGGGTAAGTGATCTGCCCACAGTCACACAGACAGTAAATTCAAATATCAAGGACAAACATCCATTGGTTTCTTTACTGCTTGGGAGTGTTGGTAATACTGTTAGTGGATAAAGTCCATGAAGAGACTTGCGGTTAGGAGGACCTGAGTTCAAATTCTGCCTCCAACCCTTACTAACTGCGGGTCCCTGGACAAGTCACTTAACTGCTGCCTCCCTCAGATTCTTCCTCTGTAAAATGAAGATTATAAATGTCACCTACCTCACACGGCTATTATGAAGATCAAATGAGATAAGAAATATAATAAACTTTACCAACCTTAAACACTACATAACTGTTCTCTTTTAATATTATTTGCAGCTGCGCAGCCCGGTGGATAGAGCTTTGGAAGACCTGAGTTCAAATCCGGCCTCAGGCAACTGTTAGTTGTGTGACTCTGGGCAGGTCACTTAATCTCTGCCTGCCTCAGTTTCCCAACTGTAAAATAAGGATCATAATGGCATCTATTATATTTGCCCATCTGTAAAATGGGGATAATGACAGAATCTCTCATGGCTATAATGAGAAACCTTAAAATACTATATGACTGTTAACTTTGATTATTGTCATTATAATTGTTTGCTCCCTTCTAACATGGATAGACACAAAGGACTAGAATTAGCCTCACTGGTCCAAGAGCCCTGGGGGTGCAGATCCACTGGACTGCTCCACAGCCTCCTTTTAAATCATTAAAAAAAATTGTAACACTCACGCCTGGCTCCTCACTTCCTTCTCCCCCCCCCCACACACACAGGTATTTAGGTATCGTGTGTCCCTGCAAGGGGGCAGGGGCATATAAAGAAACTTGAAATAACCAGGTGCAGTAGCATGGAACATGTCCTCTGAATTTACTGTGGAAGAGAGAGCAGTTCCACCTCTCTCTGTGGAGCGAGACCTTTGTCTGCTTGGAGACTGCTGACCAAGCAGAACTGTCCCATTTTTTCCAGTTTTATGATGAATAATACATTTTGGTGAAAGCCACTGTGCCCCAAAGAGGAATGGAGGCTGCTCACCGTAGGGCTCTGGAGTGTTTCAGAGGGGTTTACGGGGGCAGCCAGAATTCCACGTCTCTTCCAGAGGGGATTTGGACGACAGAGACAGCTTCGAAAAGCATCCTTTCTTTACAGCTTAATTTTCAGATGGGATGGATGGTAATTTGCAGCCATAGGCCCTCAGAACTGGTTCCTTACAAACAGCTGCAAGGCTCTCTGCTCCTTAAAAAAAGGAGCCAGGATAAGACTACGTGACCAAGCAGCCTGTTCTCCCCTGGAACCACAGAACTGTGGCGTTAGACGGGCCTTCAACCTCTGTACGTCATAGAGTTACGAAAGCTCAGGTTTGGAAAGTAACTTGAAACATAACATCATAAATCTGGAGCTGGAAGAATGTTAAAGGACCGTTCTGTTCAACCCTCTTGTTTTATAATGAGGAAACTGAAGCCTCGAGAGAAGCAGGATTCACATCCAGAATCTAAGCCTTCCCTGCCTCTGGGCTAGAACATAGTGATGCCTAAACTGATCTTCCTAAAGCAAGCATCTAGGTTAGACCCCCACCCTCACCCCCAACCCTGCTCAAGAATCTTAGATGGCTCTCTATTGTCCCTAGGAGAAAATACAGCTTGCTGTTTAAAGTGTTTTACCCACTGGCTCCAGATGCCCCTTCCAGGCTTACTTCACGTTAGCCTCCTTTGAACGATCTGTGATCCAGCAAACTGACCCATGTGTTGTTCTCTGAATTCAGTGCCCTATCTCCCACCTTCATGTCTTTAGACAGGCAGTCCTCTGTGATCGATATATTCTCCCTTCCTTGCTTCCCCTCTCTCAGAATTCTTAGCTTCCTTTAAGACGGAGTTCATACATCCCTTTCCCGCTGCCCCTAGTTATTAGCTTGAATTATTCTGTATGAACTTATCAATTGAAATGTGTCCCTTCCCCACCCCCAAGAATGGATGCTTCTTGAGGGCAGGGACTGATTCTTTGTTTATTAATTTTGTATTGCGCACATATCCCCAGTGCCTAACACAATGTCTTGTACAGAGCTGGTGTTCAATAAATGGTTGGTGAATAAATGGATAAAATCGACACCCCGCTCATTCCTCAGAAGAAGTGCTTTTCTAAGCCCCCTCTGCAACCCAGGCTTTCATCTCACAGGCCTCCCCAGCAAGAGATCTTTACCCAGGAGCATCATTGCAGAAAGAGTAGGAGATGAGTGTGTAATTTCTGCATCCACAAATAATAAATCTGAATCGCATCCAGGAAATTGTCCTCTACTTTCAATTCAACAGACATCCATTGTGTGTTAGTGTGTGTGTATGTGTATGTGTGTGTGCATGCATGCATGTATGCGTGTGTGTGTGTGTGTGTGTGTGTGCTTTTGTTCAAGGCCTACAATCTCATCAGCATTGCAGGCTCCCTCCACTGATATAGAATAGCAAGTTGCCAGTAATTTATGGTCTTCAAGACTTGCCTGGGACACGGAGAAGTTAATTGCCAACCCAAAAGCACAAAGTTAGTATGTGTCAAAGGCAAGGCTTGAACCTCCTTACTCCAAGGCAGACCTCTCCCCTCTAGGCCACCTTACCTCATTTATTAAGCCCTTAGTATACTGTACTAGGCTTCTGGTGATCCCAAGCTGCTTCTTGCCACACAAGAGTCCATCTTTCCAATACTAATATTCTCCCAATGAGTCTATACAGGGCTGAAGATCATGGAATACCACTCCAGAGGATCCAAAGGGCAGTGGAGGGAGACCCCTGTTGGCTATAAATCACCTTTCCACATATTACCAATGATGTACTCTTCGACAATCAATTGAATCCATGATATCATTGATTCAACTCATCCATACCTGCCCATCCTATGAGATTCTCATCTTCATCCTCTCCTCATCACAATGTATTGGGGGAATTCCTCAATTTCTCTTGTCATTATCAATAATCAATAGTCAATAAACATTCATTAAGTGTCTACCGTATGCTAGGAAATGTGCTAAGTGCTGGCAACATAAATAAGAAGAAAGATAGTCTCCAAAAGAGTTTACAATCTAATAGGGGGAGACAATATAGCACTATATAAACACTACCTATTATTATTTTTAAAATTCCTGTGGGGTAATGACATGGTAAATACAGTACTGGATGTGGAGTCAGGAACACTTGGATTCAAATCCTACTTCAGTCACTTACTTGCTTGGTGATCTTATAAAAGTCACACTTCTCTATGCCTCAGTTTTCTTAGCTGAAAAAATTAAGAGGTTGGACTAGATGGCTTCTAAATTCTTTTCTGGCTCTAAATCTTTGATATTTGGCTAAGAGGACTCATCCAGCTACAATATGTTGATATCAAATTCCTGTCCTAACTCCAAGAAATTTTGAGTTAGGTAAAATATATTTTCCTTGAAGGCAGGCAATGTCTGACTTTTATACATATTACTCCAGCTCTTACTACAGTTTCTGGCAAATAGTAAGCACTTAATAAGTGCTCACTGACTGATTGTTTTGATTGGGTTATCACAAAGTTCCGAGCTTTGGCTCCAAATCCTGTGTGGATAGTGAGGATTCCTTTCACTGAACCAAGTGGTCACTGATGTCCCTGACAACTCTTAAATTCTGGGATTCTGGGTAGTTCAGGGAATGTTTTCTTTTATTTTTGCTTTCTCAACTAACAACTATGGATCATATTCTGAAGGTTATCAATTATTTGCGATGATGCAAAAAGCAATTTTGAAGCCATTGAGTTAGCAAAGAATTAAATAAATGAATGAATGAATAAGAAATTATTTAAGTATTTACTATGTCTCAAGCTTTGCACCCATATTTCCCACCACTCAAAGGAAATATGCCTCATTATCTATTCTCTTGAATCAAGATTTGGCCCACATCCTCATATCACTTTGGAATGTACAAAGAGCTTTCCTCACACCAGCCTCCGAGGATGGAGGGACCCCTGTGGGGCAGGAAAAAGAATGAACTGAAAAGACCTGGGTCTGAGTCCCAGCTCCATCCTTTCCCAGCCGAGTCACTAAAGTAAGTCCCTTATGGAAGCTCAGTGTGGGCCTGGAGTCAGGAAGACCTGTGTTCAAATCCAGCCTCAGACACTGATTAGCTGTGTGACCCTGCACAAGTCACCTGATCTCTGTTAGCCTCCATTTCTACGTAGGCTGATTTTGTCTTGTTGCAAGGGAAGGTTTGACAGAAGGTGGGGTAGCTACTGGAAAATGAGTATGATATAAAACAAAAGGCATGAATAAAATAAAATGCTTGGTACATAGTAGGTGCTAAGTAAATGCTTATTTGTTTGCATTTGGGTTAGGAAGTAGTGATACATATGCTCACAAAAAGGCCTCAATATAAAATATACTTGAAATGAATAGAAAAAAGCAAAAAGAGAGTCAGTCAATGAGCTCCTACTATGTGCCAAGCACTATGGGAAGCAATGGGACACAAATAGATCAATTTTGCTACTACTTTGATTTATCTTAGAGATATATTTATTTTTTATGTTTTCAAATCTATATAGCAAAGATTAACAGTTTCTTATATGAGCCACCTTCATATTCTTCTTTATAAATTTTGTTACTTGAATTTAATGGACTATTGCTATGCCATAAGACAAAAGGAAGATGCTGGATTCAGAGAAGCATGGGAAGAACTGTATGAACTGATGCAAAGTGAAGCAAGAAAAATCAGGGAAACAATATACACAATGATTATGACAATGTAAATGAAAATAAAACAAATGAAAATTAATAGACTGTAATCATAATCACCAAACTTGACCCCCAAAGAAGTATTGAGAAAATTAGATTGCACTTTAGGAAGGTGACTTTGGAAGTTTAGTGAAGATGGACCGGAGTGAGGAGAAATCTGAGGCAGGGAGGCCAACTAGGAGGCTATTTAAATGGTACAGGCATGAGGAGATGAGAGCCTGTGCCAGGGTCTGGCCATGTCAGAGGAGAGAAGGGGGTGTATTTGAGAGTAGTTGTGAAAGTAGCATCACAGCATTTGGCAACAGATTAGATATACAGAGAGAGAGAGAGGGAGAGAGAAAGAAGGAAGGGGGAGAGAGAGACAGAGACAGAGAGACAGAGACAGACAGAGACAGAGAGAGACAGAGACAGAGGGAGACAGAGACAGAGAGAGGAGAGAGACAGTGAGAGAGACACAAAGAGACACAGAGAGAGAGAGGTTGGGGACAATACCTGGATTGTGAGACTGCGTGACAACAAAGATGGGGATGCCCTTGCAGTAACAGGGAAGGCAGGAAGAGGGAAAGGATTTGGGGGGTGAAGTTGTGGACTGTGGACTGTAAGAATTTAGTATCTACCAGATACTAAAAAGACCCAATCAGGTGGCTAGAGTTCTGTATCAGAAGTTTACTGTTCTTTATGAACTAACATATACCAAATCTCTACAAATACAAATCCTAAATTATCCTTGAGTATTCAGCAAAAGAATTGTACTGAAGCTAGCACACCATGGTAGAGAGAATCATTGCCCACAACATCCTGGGCAAAATATTGATCCCTAAAATTCCAGAATGATGTTTTTAAAAGAAGCCACCATATTGAATACCTGTAATCTCCAAGCTCTATAAAAAGCTTTCAAAATTTAGAGAACTAGTGCAAGAAGTCAATACCATGTTGGAAAAGGACAAGGTACACGTCATCCTTATCATCCCATCCACTACTGGAAGACACTTTCAATGAGCTTACATTCCAATTCTTGTATTCACTTACAAAAAGAAGTCATTTGACCCATTTGTTCAATAGACTGCAGAATATTAAACATAAAAGAGCGGAGAGTGACTTCTCCTAGAGCCATTTCTATTTGAATCCCATCAAAAAGAGATGAGAATAATGAGACGGTGGTTATAACAACAACAACAATAACTAATGTTTGTTGTGTTGTTGTGTTTGTCCTTCGTTCTCGAAGAAGACCATGATATCAGGGAAGTGATGACATGACTTGCAGTTGACTTTGATTTGAGTGAAGGAGGGCTGTGTAAGGTCACCAGCTTCACTTTCTCCTCCAGAGCCATCTGGGTCCAGTGACCAGATATTCACCAGGATGACTGGAGATGACCCGGGGTGGGGGGGCATACTAATGTTTAATGGAACTTTAAAGTTTATAAAGTACTTTACAGATGCCTTATGTGAGCCTCACAATACCCACATGAGATAGGCTTTATTATCACCATTTCACAGATGAGAAAACTGAAGCCCAGAGAAGTGGAGATCAGGCCATCACTGAAAGTAGTAACCTGGCATTCAAGATGGCAAAGCCACTGTCTGACTCTTAGAAGCTTGATTGCTAAAGCAGTCTCAGCCCTAGGGATCATTGGGCATATTTCCTTATCAATTCCCTATCATCACCAGCTCTCCCTTTCTGTCCTGCAGTCTCTAAACAGCTTTAACCAAGGTGACATAGAAGGGGCAAAGAGACTGGGCCGAAACGCCAAGTGGGTTGCTATTGCGTCAATCATCATTGGCCTTGTGATTATCACCATTTCTTGTGTGGTCCACTTCACAATGAAAAGGTAAGCAGACTTCTTTTCCTGTCCTTTCCAAAGGGACTTGATCTTCCTTAAATGCCTTCTTGACCCACTCAGGCCATCAAAGGTCTGTCCTCCAATTTTCAATAACCTGATAGCCTGATTTTTAGTAGGCATTCTGCCTGATTTCTCTCAGGCTTCTGGGCATGAAGGTCATAGTTTATTCTCAGTGTTAATCCCTTATCATAAACAGATGGACTCTGTTTGCCTTTTTTCCTAGGCTCATGGAAATATTTCTCCAACTATCTAGATTGGTCCTCCTTGGATAGTGACACCTACCACTGAGGTCTTCAAATAAGACAAAATAATGATGGAACGAATAACACAGGCCAGAAAATTATAAGTCCAGCTTGGTCGAAGAATGAAGATTTAGATCTGAAAGGGACTCTAGACCTTAGAATGCTAATTCTGGAAAGGACCTTAAAATATTAAATGTTATACCATATAACATTGAATGTCAGATCTGGAAGAGACCTTAGAACATGAAATGTCAGAGCACAGAAAGGTCTTAAAAACAGATTATCAGAGCAGGGAGGAAATCTTAAATCATAGCACATCAGACCTGAGACATACCTTAACAGGAGTGGGGAACCCGAGGCCTCAAAGCCACATGTGGCCCTCTAGGTCCTCAAGTGTGGCCCAGTGACTGAATTCAAACTTCACACGTGGCCTTGAGGCTTCAGGTTTCCCATCCCTGCCTTAGAACATATAGTGTCAGAGCTAAGAAGGATCCTAGAATAGACAATGTTAGAAGTGGGAGGGATAAATGCACTGTCAGAGATGGGAGAGACCTTAGAACAGAAATTGTAAGTTGGAGGGAATCTTGGAACATAGATCATTAGAGTTGGCAGGAACATTACAGCACGTCATGTCAGAACTGGGAAAGACCTTAGAATACAAAATGTTAGGGTTGGGAGAACCCTTAGAATGTAGAATATAAGAACTGGAGGGGACTTTAGAACATGTAAAGTCAGAGCTGGGAGGAACATTAGAAGAGAGATTATCAGAACCAGGAAGGACCTTGGAACACAAAATGTCAGTTAGGAAAGACCTTGAACATATAGTGATGTACCTGAGATGGGGCTTAGAACACAGAAAGTCAGCTTGGAATGACCTTAGAACATAAAATGCCAGAGTTGAAAGAGACTTTAAAATCAAGAATTCATAGAATGTTAGAGTTGGAAGAGCTGTTAAAGGCCATATAATCCAACCCCACCACTTCGCAAAGAAGTAAACCAAGTCAAAGAGAGATTAGATAGAGATAGATATTCGGTTCCAGTTGCCACATTTTAGGTATGAGATAAATAAGCTAGAGGGGATCCAGAAGAGGGCAACCAGGATGGTGAAGGATCTTTAATTAATTAATTAATTAATTAAATCAGCGAGATTTTTATTCATTAATTAATCAGCAAGAATTCATCAAGAACCTAGTCCATGACAGTCACTGAGTTACAAGTTTGGGATATAAAGATAAAAATGAAACTGTCCCTACCTTCAAAGAGGTCACCTTTTATTGGGGGGGGGACAATGGGTACAACAAATATATGCAGAGAGCATACAAAATAAATACAAGACCATTTTTGGATGGAGGACACAGGGAGCTTGAGAGGTTGGGAAAGGCTTCATGTACAGAATACTTACGCTGAGTTTTAAAAGAAGTGTTGGAGAGGAAGACACAGAAACAGGACATGGATCTTCATATGTGAGGAAGAGTGAAGCCAGTTTGGCTAGACCACGGAGCACAAGAAGGGAAGTTGGGACCAAGGTGTGAAGGGTTTGACATGCAAAGAAGGGTGTTTATATTTGATTCCAGAAGGAATAGGGAGCCACAGGGGTTTATCGAGTAGGGAAGTGATGGTCAGATCTGAGCTTTAGGAAAATCACTTTGATAGTCACGTGGAAGATGAGTTAGAAAGGAGAGAGGGAAGGAGTAGGGAAATCAATTAGGATACCATAACAACCAGGAGTGTGCTAGAACTAGTTTATACCAGTTATTGAGTTATTTTTGTCAATTAGTCATATCCAGCTCTTCGTGACACCATTTGGGATTTTCTTGACAAAGAAAGAGTGGTTTGCCATTTCCTTCTCCAGCTCATTTTACTGATGAGAAAACTGAGGCAAACAGGGTTAAATGACTTGCCCAGGATCACACAACTAGTAAGTGTCTGACGGCAAATTTGAACAGAGGTTCTCCTGACTCCAGGGCCAGCACTCTACCCACTGTGCCACCTAGCTGCCAGCTATCAAGAAGCAATATATGTGGAATATATATGGAAATTGGGAAATACTACAAATCAGGGCTTGATTTGTTTTGTTGATTGTGTAGACCTAAGACGGTGGTGGAGAAAATGTTAATGATACAGATTAAACTTAAAAGTGTGTCATGCATACATTTTTTGGAAAGCCAGTTGTCAAATATTAAACATTAAATATTAGATGTAACTGATTGCAACAGCCCAGGTGAGGAGTGATGAGGACCTGAAATAGGGTGGTGGCTGTATGAATAAAGGGAAAGAGCTGGATGAGAGAAAGGTGGATAAAGAACCTGAAAGCTTTGGCAACTTACTAGATATAGGGAGTCAGGGAGAGAAAGATGTAAAGGATAGTTCCGATGGTGCAAACATGGCAAATGAGGAAGCAGTACTCTCAAGTGTGAGAGAGACTTTGGAGGAAGAATGCACTGGAGGAGGAGGGAAGGTGAGATAATAATGAGTTTTGTTTTGGGTCTGGTGAATTTGAAATTATCCATGGGATGTCCAGGTCTAAATGTTCAAGAAACAACTGGAGATATCAGATTGGAGTTTAGGAGAGAGGCTAGGGCTTGGTATGTAGATCTGGGAGTCATCTGCAAAGAAACTTAAATTTAAACCATCTAGTGAGACCACAAAGTGACTATATATATGGAGAGAAGAGGGACTAAGACAGAACCTTGGGGGACACCCACAGTTAGGAGGCATGATATAGATGATGAACCAGCAAAGGAGACTGAAAAGAAGCAGTCAGAAAGGTAAATAAGAGAACTAAGAGAGACTAGTCTCTCTGAGAGAGAGAGAGAGAGAGAGAGAGAGAGAGAGAGAGAGAGAGAGAGAGAGAGAAAGAGAGAGAGAGAGAGAGAGAGAGAGAGAGAGAGAGATAGAGGGAGAGAGAGGAGAGAGAGAAACCAGTATCCAAGGCTACAGAATGAAGGTTGTGTATTGAGATGAGGCCATTCTATTAATAGATCATTAGTAACTTTGGAGAAAGCAGTTTCAGCTGAGTAAGAAGTTGCAAAAGGGTTGAAGAGAGAGGAAAGGAAACGGAGGCAATGTGTGCAGGCAGCTTTTTATAGTAGTTGGGCAAAGAAAGTGAGGGAAGATATGGTAGGATACCTTGAGAGGAAGATAAGATCTAGTGAGAGGTTTTGTTTTGTTTGTTTGTTTTTCAAGGATGGCAGAAATGTGGGCATATTTATAGGCAGCAGGGCAAGAACAAGTTGCTGGTGAGAGATCAAAGATCAAAGTGAGGGATGATTGTGGGGTCTCTTGGAGAAGAAAGAGTAGGATGGGGTCAAAGGCACATGTGAAAGGGTTGGTCTTAGTGATTATAAAAGTTACCTCCTCATCAGAAACATAAATTAAGGAAGGGATGATGTCAAGGTGGAGTTGAGATATAGTGAAGGAAAGAAGAGCTCACAGTGAATGTTCTTTATTTTTATTATTTATTTATTTTTAACATTCTTTTCTTTTTAAATTTGGAGTTCCAAATTCTCCCCCTCCCTTCAAATCCTCCCCCACCCACTGAGAAGGCAAATATGATATCAATTGTTCATGTGAAATCATGCAGAACATATTTCCATGTCAGTCATGTCACAAAAAAAGCAAAAACAAAAAAGAAGGTGAGAAAATTATACTTCGGCTTGCACCCGGAGTTCATCAGTTTGTTCTTTCTGCAGGTGTCCTTTGGAATTGTCTTGGATCATTGTCTTGATCAGAGTAGCCAGATCTCTCAGTTGATCATCATTACATCATTGCTGTTATGTGCACAATGATCTCCCAGTTCTCCTTCATTTTGCATCAGTTCATATAGGTCTTGCCATGTTTTCCTGAAACCATCTCCTTCATCATTTCATATAACACAATAATTCTCAATCACAATCCTATGCCACAACTTGTTCAGCCATTCCCCAATTGATGTGCAGCCTATCAGTTTCCAATTCTTTGCCACCACAAAAAGAGCTACTATAAATATTTTTGTACATGTAGGTCATTTTCCTTTTTCTTTGATCTCTTTGGCATACAGGCCTAGTAGTGGTATTACTAGATCAAAGCGTATGCAGTTTTATAGCCCTTTGGGCATAGTTCGAAATTATTCTCCAGAATGGTTGGACTAGTTCACCACTCTGTCAACAATTCATTAATATATTCATTTTCCCTCATCCCCTCCAGCATTTATCATTTCTGATCATCAATAGTGATTTAAAGCATTTTATATGACTATAGGTAGCTTTGATTTCTTCTTCTGAAAACTGCCTGTTCATATCCTTTAACCATTTATCAATTGGGGAATGGCTCCGTTTACTCAGTTCTCCAAATATTTGAGAAATTAGGCTTTTATCAGAGAAAATTGCTATAAAATTTTTTGATGTTACTTCATTATCTATGGTACCTTTTAGCAAAATGTTGTTTTCCTGATTATTTCACTTAATTTGGTCTATTTTTGCTTTTGCTTTGTCTGAGATGATTGCTATCCCTGCCTTTTTGTACTTCAGCTGAAGCATAATATAATATCCTGCTCTAGCTTTATTTTAACTCTGTGTGTGTTTCTATTCCAAGCATGTCTCTTGTATACAACATATCATTGGATTCTGGTTTCTAATTCATTCTGCTATCTACTTCTGTTCCATTCACATTCATAGTTATGATTTCTAACTGTGTATTTCCCTCTATCCTATTTTTTCTGTTTATTCTTTTTTCTTCCTTTTTTATCCTGTCCCTCCTCAAAAGTCTGTTTTGTTTCTGACCACTGCCTCCCTTAATCTGCCTCCCCTTTTATCACAACCCCCATATCTCTTATCCCCTTCTCGTATTTCCCTTTAGGTAAGATAGATTTCTATACCCAACTGAGTTGTGCATGTGTGTATATGTATATATACGTGTGTGTTTATTTGTCTATATGTATATATTTTTTCTTCCCTCTTTGAACCAATTTTGATGAGAATGAAGTTCAAGCATTGTCCACCACCACCACCCTCCATTTTCCACTTCACAATAAAAGTTCTTCCTTGCATGTTTCTTTAACGTGAGAAAATTTTCCCCTTTCTGCCTCTCTCTTCCTCCTTCCTCAGTGCATCACTCTTTCTCGCCCCTACATTTTTTTGAGATCATCCCAATACAATTAACTCACACACATGCCTTATGTCTATGTAAACTCCTAAATGCCCTTCTTAGGAGTTATATATATATCATCTTCCCATAAAAGATTGTAAATAGTTTAACTTTATTGAGTCCCTTATGATTACTCTTCAATGTTTTCCTTTTTATGTTTCTCTTAAGTTTTCTGTTTGAATGTCAAATTTTCTATTCAATTATGGTCTTTTCATCAGGGTTACTTGGAATTCCTCTACTTTATCAAATACCTACTTTTCCCCTAAAGGATTATACTCTATTTCACTGTGTAGGTTATTTCTGATTGTAATCCTAGTTCTCTTGCCTTTTGGAACATCATATTCCAAGCCCTCCACTCCTTTAACATGGAAACCAATAAATCTTGTGTGATCCTGACTGTGGCTCCATGATATTTGAATTGATTCTTCCTGGCTCCTTGCAATATTTTGTCCTTGATCTGGAATCTCTAGAACTTGGACATAATATTCCTGGAAATTTTCATTTGGGATCTCTTTCAGGAGGTAATCAGTAGATTCTTTCAATTTCTATTTTGCTTTCTGTATCTAAAATATTGGGGTAGTTTTACTTTATAATTTCTTGAAATGTGATGTCTTGGCTCTTTTTTTGTTCATGGCATTCAGGTAGTCCAATAATTCTTAAATTATCTCTCATCAATCTATTTTCCAAGTCAGCTGTTTTTCCAATGAAATATTTTACATTGTCTTCCATTTTTTCATCCTTTAATTCTGTTTTATTGTTTCTTGAAGTCACATGGAGTCATTATCTTCCACTTTCCCAATTCTAATTTTTTAAGGAGTCATTTTCTTCAGTGAGTTTTTGTACCTCTTTTTCCATTTGGCCAATTCTGCTTTTTAAGTTCTTTTCTTCAGTGAATTTTTGTATCTCTTTTACCACTAGACCAATTGTTTTTAAGGTGTTATCTTCTTCAGTATTTTTGTGCCTCTTTTGCCAAGTTGTTAATTCTTTTTTCACTCAATTATTTTCCTAATTTGCTCTCTACAACTCTTATATCTTTCTTCAACTCTCCCAGGAATTCTTTCTGGCATTGGATCCAATTAAAATTTTTCTTTGAGGCTTTGCTTGTAGCCGTTTTCTTCTGAGTTGTTGTCTTCTTCTGAGTTTATGTCTTGTTCTTCCCTGCCACCATATGATCAAGTTCTTTTTTTGTTGTTTGCTCACTTTCCCAATCTATTTCTTTACTCTGAACTTTATGTTAAAGTTAGGGTCTGTTCATTTAGGGGTAGAGAGGCACTATGCCAAACATCAAGCTTTTTCATGCTGCTATTTTCAGTGTGCATTCTGGGGGTCTGCAAGTTTTTGGTACTTCCAAGGTGGTGTTATCCCGGGAGAGGCATGGTCGCTGCTCTCCTGGTCTGCTCTCTGATCTTTACCCAAGAAGGGCCCTTGGTCCCTGCAGCCACAAGTATTAGTGGTCCTCTTGGTCCTGGAACTGTGACCAGGGCCCCTGCCTCCTTGTATTCAATCACAAATGCTCCTCTCTACCCTAAATGCAGCAACTCAGAACTACTTATGCGAAATAGAGTTGTCAGTGCTAGCTATACCCAGTCCAGCAAATGGTCCCTTGTAATCTCTTTCTGATAAGTTGTTCCACCCCCCTTACCATCTCTGGGCTGAGAGCTCCCAAAGCTTCTGTTGCTGTCACAGCCATCTCCAAGGCCCACCACCGGTACTTCTGCCACACTCTGGGCCTGTGCCCACACTGGTAGTGCAGACCTCTCCTGCGACCCTCCTGAGTTGTCTTAGGCTGGAAAAATGCCTCTCTCGGACCTTTTGTTGGCTCTGCTGCTCAAAACTTTGATTTGAGATGTTATTTTAAAGTTGGATGGGAATGTTGAGAGAATTCAGTTGGTTCCTGGCCTATATTCTGCTATCTTGGCTCCTTTTTCTGAATGTCCTCTATTTTCCAAGTAACATATGAGTGATATCCTTAGCTGAGAGACTGAGGGGAATAAGTTTGTAGGAGACTTGAGGAGGGAAGAGAAGGTTTGGAGACTTCATCTGTTGAGAGTCGGAGAGAATAAATTAAGGAGTAGAAAGACTGCCTTTCTTCAGTGAGGACCCAGTTGAGGTTAGATAATATAAATTGCAGTGGACCTCCTTCAGTTCAATGCATGACTTTCCTAAGCTCTGCTCTGGCATAAGATCAGAAACAGCAAATAGTAGCAATTCATGACACATGAGGACTGATTGAAGGAACCAAGAACATCTCATGGACAGAAGAGACGATTCGGGGAGGTGGAGACAAGTGTTTGAACGGTTATTATGGAAAAGCGATAAGCCTTGTTCTGCTTGGCCCTAAAAATCAGAACTGGATAGAAGTAGTATGGTTGGTGAGTGAGTCAATAAACACTGATAAGCACCTAACTTACCTACTAAGCCCTGTGCTAAGCACTAAGGATACAAAGAATGTCAAAAGACAGAGACAAATTTGAGGTTTCCTAATAATTAGAACTATCTAGTGGAATGGTCCACTTTGGGAAACAGGGGATTCCCCCTCACTGGCAGGCTTCAAGCAAAGGCTAGATGACCACTTGTTGAGGATATTGTAGAAGGGATTCTTTTTCAAGTTTGATCAATCAGTAAGAATTTACTAAGCATCTGCTATGTTCCAGGCACTGTGCCAAGTTACGGGGTACAAAGACAAAAGTGAAAACAGTCTCTGCCCTCCAGGACCTCACATTCTAATGGGTGAGGCAACTTGCCCATATACAAATTAAATACACAATAACTGGTGGGGAGGGGGTGCTAGCAGCAGCGGGGAGGAGGATCAGAAAGGACCTTATATAAAACATGTCCCTTGAATAGACCTTTGAAGGAAACCAGGGATTTTAAGTGAGGAGAGAGAATATTCTAGATATGGGGGACACCTGGCCAAAGGCACAGAAACAGGAGATTGAATACTGTTTCTCAAACACAAAGAGCATTATTTCTCAAGAGTAAAGACCAAATGACCTCTGGATTCCCTTCCAACTCTGAGATTCCTAGATTTGCCCAGTCACACAGGTAGGAAGAGGCAGAGTCAGGATTTGAACCCAGATTCTCTTATTTCAAAGCATGCTGCCCACATAGCCCCACCCCAATATTTTACATGATCCTCGGCTTGCTATATACCTTTGGGCAAGGAAGATAAGTAGGAACCAGACAAAAACAGTGGCAGCTAGGCTGGAGATATGAGATATTACAAAAGAAAAAGAGCTTGAATTTGCCCCCAGACCAGATGTATGAAATAAAAAAACATTTAATGAATCAAAAACCACCCTGAGGTTTGTTGCTAAACCAGAAACCTAGTGACATTAGCCACTGGCATTGGGAAGTTGATCTTGGAGTCAGGCTGAAAGCACCTTGCAGAATGGGGTGGGGGAAGAGGGAAAATGGAAGAGTTTAAACTTTTTTCTATAGAAATTATAATCTAATTATTATTCTTATCATTCCTGGTATCATGATTATCCCTGATTAGGGTGATAGCAGCCTGAGTTCTCTTGACAAGTGCACCATAGAACCCCCTTAACTGTCCTGCCATTAGGCTTCCCCACTGGCACTGACCCCAAGACGGAAAGAAGAAAAAGGCTTGAGAATTTAGGAAGCTATTAGTCAGTACAGTCCCCTATACAAAACATCATATCTCTCACCTTCGTGCCTTTGCCCAAGTCCATCCCTCATGCCTACAATGCCCTGCCTCCTTACCTCTATACTTGGAAACTGTGCCTCCCTTCATGGCTGGATTCAAATGCTCCCTTTTACTTTGGGCTCTTCTTGATGCCCCCACGTGTTAGTATTCTCCTTGCTGTCCCCAATATCACTTTGTATTGACTTCTCTGTATGTGTGTCACTTTTTCTCCTCCTCCATTAGAATGTAAGGGAGCAAAGATTGTTTCATTCTTGGCTTTGCATCTCCAGCACCTAGGACAGTGCCTGGCACATTGTAGGCCATAATAAATACCTGTGGAATTGAATTTAACTATCTCTGTGACCCTTTAACTCCTCTGAGCTTCAGTTAACCTACCTTGACAATTGGTTTAAATAATAATTAATAACGAGAATAATTGTTATTGTTCAGTTGTGCCCAACTCTTCCTGACCCCATTTGGGTTTTCTTAGCAAAGATACTGGAGTGGTTTGCCACCTCCTTCTTCTGCTCATTTTACAAATGAGGGAACTGAGGCACACAGGGTTAAGTGACTTGCCCAGGGTCACACAGCTAGTAAGCATCTGAGGCCAGATTTGAACTCAGGAAGATGAGTCTTCCTAATTTGATGCCCAGTGCTCTACCCAATGCACCACCTAGCTGCCCCTAAGGTACAATAATACCTGTTGCTTTTACATAAAAAGGCCCATTTGTGGGACTCAAATCAGGAAATGTCTTTAAAGAACTTGGCAAAATTTAAAGAGCTTTGGAACCATTAGTTGTTATTGTAGAAGAAGGAGATGAATGGAATCTAGAGCTGAGGGACATCTGAGATCATCTATCCAACCTTCTCTAAATTCAAGATCTGTTGACCTCAGTTTATAGATAAAAGAAACAGCTAAGTGGGGGCGGGGATGGTTCAGTGAAGACAGTAGTGTATTTGGGGGACCTGTGTTCAAATGCTGACCCAGACACTTAATACCTCTGTGAATCCGGGCAAGTTATTTCGCCTCAGTTTCCTTATCTGTAAAATCAGAAAGTTGGACTAGATGACTACTAAGGTCCTTTTCAGTTCTAAGTCTACGATCCTATAAAGTCTCACAGATAGTGACAGGATTCAAACCTAGGTCCTCTACTTCTAAAATCATTTTTTGCCACAGCACGTTACCTTTAAACAGCATTAGTCCTCCCAGCTCTGCTAACTAGGCAATCATGAGCAAGTCCCAATTTCTGAGCCTTAGCTCAGAGCCCATTAAATGGGCTCCAAGGTCCCTCTAGCTCTGACTCTGAGCTTGAGAAACTAAAGGTCCCAGGAAAGAGAAAGCACCTGCTCAGAGTCATAGAGCTGAAATTTGAATCCAGGTCTTTGGCCTCTAATCCCATATTCTTCTGTCTACATCACAGTGAACTGAATGGAGCCATGAGGAAATGTTGAAAGGAAAGGGTCAGTCCTGGTGGGTCCTTCAGAGTCCGATGAAAGTGTCTTACTGTATGTGACTATCTTTGGGGGGTCCAACTTCAGGACAGCATTAGGAAGGACACTATCATACAAACATCTGTCCTGCTAATGTTTACAAAAGTCAATCCAGGAGATGAGATCTAGAGATGGAAAGGACATTTTGTGTCATGGACCCTTTGGCAGTCTTATATATCTTGTTAAATCCATAAAATAAAACACAGAAGATTCCAAAGCTAACCAATTATATTGAAATACAGTTATCAAAAAAATGTTTTAAGTTCATAGAGTCCACACTAAGATCTCATCTAATCTCCTCATTTTATAACTGAGGACACTGAAGCCCAGAGAGATGATGCTTCCTACATGGTCCCACAGGCATTTATATTAAGAAAAAAAAGCCACAGTCTCTGCATCCAGGGCCATCTCCAGTTGTCCTGATCTATATCTGGCCACTGGGCCCAGATGCTCTGGAGGAGAAAATGAGGCCAGTGACTTTGCACAACCTTCCATCACTGAAATCTGATTCACTTGTATGTCATGGCATCACCTCCCAGATGTCATGGTCATCTTCAAGAACAAAAGACAAACAACAATAACTCAAGAAACTGAAGCCCCGAGAGATAAGATGTCTCCTCTGTGGGCCCACAGATTGTAGTTCAATAGGCATTTTTGAAGTACCTACTGTGTGCCAGGCACTGTACTAGGTGCTGGCTACACATAGCCCAAGACAATCAGTCCTTGATCTTGAGGAGCTGGGGTTGGAGAAGCAAATTCCCACCTAAGAGTGAAGACTGCCTTGTCCCTGCAATCAGATGACCTAGCTGGGCTCACATTCTACCCCTGAGCACTTTCCCACCTGAGTGACCTTGGGCAAGTCCATTAACTACTCTAGGATTCCTTTTTCTCATCTAGAACATGAAGGGGTTGGAGTGCATGGACTCTGAGGTCTCTTTAAGATCTGGCTCTATGATCCTTACCACATCCAAGTATCCCCACACTTCTCCATGGTGCTTTTGGCAACTTTGCCAGAATGGAAGAGACAGGTTTCCTTATTTCAGCTCTTGTGAGAGTCTTCTGACTGTAAAGTCTCAAGGGGTGAGGTAGAGGGGGTGGGGCAGGCAAAGAAGGCAGCAAGGGGGAAGGAGGGAGCTCAAGAGGATGACACCAATTCCATATTTCCATTAAGCCCTGAAACATCCCATCAGTCTTGGAGTTTCTCAGCTCTGTTCAGAGACAGTATTTAACAGTGCTGGGCTGTGGAAGTATGTGAATGGGAAACTGGAGGAATGAAGGACTGCCCTGAAGACAGATGGGGGAAACCACACAGACCAATGGGGGCAGGGTATGCCCACAAAGCCCCTCCAGCTGAGCCAGGGGGGAAGGAGAGGAGATTGGAAGGGGAGGTAGGAGCCAGATTTGAAAGGAGAGAAAACAGGAGTGGGGCTCTGCTGCTGCAGAAGTGGTCAGCTTCCATTTACATCAGCAGCGCGTCATGGTCACTCTATGAGGGTTCCCTGGGTGCCAAAGGCAAAGTTACCGGCCAAGAGCTGGACCCGTGAGGAGGTTATTTTGTAACAAGCTGAGCTCCAGCCAAGGCACTAGAAAACCCTGAGGCTAAATCAATCCGCAGGCATTTATCAAGCACCTACTATTTGCCAGACACTGTGCCAAGCACTGAAGATACCAAGACAAAATGGAAATGGTCTCTGCCCTCAGAGGGATTACATTCTATTGGAGGAGACGATGTGCATATATGAATATGTGTTCATTTTGTATACAAATAAATATAGGGCACCTAGGCAGCTAACTGGCACAATGGGCAGAGTGCCAAGGCAAAGAGTAAGGAAGACCTGAGCTCAAATCCAGCCTCAGACACTTACTAGCTATGTGACCCTGGGCAAATCACTTCACCTCTGATTGCCTCAGTTTCCTCAACTGTAAAATGGAGATCATAATAGCACCTACCTCCCAAGGTATCAAATGAGATAATATTTATAAAAAGCATTTAGCACAGTGCCTAACACAGAATAAGTGCTATATAAGTGCTGCCTCTTGTTATTCTCACAATACAATCTCAGGGGCTAGCACTGGCAGCTGGGGGATGAGGAAAGATCTCTTGTAGGAGCTAGTGCTTAGCTGAGTTTAGAAGAAAGCTAGGGATTCTGGGAGATGGAAGAGAGGAAGGAGAACATTCCAGAAATGTGAGATAATTCATGCAAAGGTACAGAGATAGGAGATGAAGTGTTGTGAAGAAGCCTGGAAGTGAGATCATCCCTCCATTTATCTATCCATAAATATACATACATACATACATACATTCAGTAACTGTCTCAAATACTCAAATGCTTCAGTAAATCTATGATCTCAATTCAAGAGTACCCTCCAAAAAGGCGGGTTGCAATCCATCCATGCCTATTCATCCTGGCAACTCTTATCCAAATCCTCCCAAATCCTTCTTACCACAGAGGGTCTACTCAATGTGTTACTTTTCCTGATATCATGACAATGCCATTAGAGCTTTCTGTCTGTCTCGCTATCATCCCTTACTCTGCCTATGGGCCGATAAGTGACATTTTTATAGTGTCATAAGGTTGGCAAAATGCTTTACATCTGTGATGGCAGGCAGGTCAAATGCTTAGTCAGACACCACTTCCACACATATGATCTCATTGGCTCACCATTTATCATCGGTTCATATGTTGTAGCCAAAATGAACCAATGATTTTCAATCGCTGTCCTTGGTCCCCATCCAGAAAAGTGGTTTCATTCCTTCTCACTCAAACTGTCATGCCATGCATATGTAAGTCTATTTTGAAGCAGTCCCAATAAAAGTCTTGCTAGATAAGTCCTGGTTTTCTGACCTCCTTAACCCCTGAACTCCCACCCACTCCTAATTGTCTCCAGTTATGTTAAGGGGTAAATTCCATGAATTCTCAGAGTGATATTAATTTTGATTGACCTTAATTTTCAATGAATGGTACCTATGAAATTAGAATGACTTAGTCTAGCCCCCAAGACATATGAGAAGGTACCTCTCTCCTTGAAGAGATGAAAGACTACGGGTGTGGAACGTTCCATATCATTTCAGACTTTTCACACTTTTTCAGTGTGTAGGTTAGTCTTGCTAAACTGCTTTTTTCTTCTTTTTTATTCTTTGTTAGTCAGTCAACAAACATTTATTAAGGGCCTGCTATGTGCCAGACCTTATATTAAGTGCTGGGCAAACAAAGAAAGGCAAATGATAGTCTCTGTTCTCAAAAATTCACAGTTAGGTGGAGGAGACAGCATGCAAACAACTATGTACAAATAACCTGTTTAGGGATGACCAACAGAAGGAAAACACTATCATATAATGGAAGGGGGTAGAAGAGAGGGAGTCTGAAAAATCTCACAGAAGGTAGGATTTTAGCTGAGATGGGAGGGAATTTGGGGAAGCCAAGAGGCATGGATGGGGCAGGGATAGAGCTCCAAAGCAGGGACAGTAAGTGAAAATATCCAAAGAGGCAGTTGGAGCATCCTGTTTGAGGAGCAGCAAGGTGGTCAGTGCCCCTGCAGTGGGAGAAGAAATAAAGAACGGAAGCTTGGAAAGGTAGCAAGGGGCAGCTTATGGAGAGCTTTATTTCTAAAGAATGACTTTTGGGGAGGAACTAAGGGAAGGCTAAGGGGAAATATAGATCATATAAAAACAAAGGGATAACTTAACAACTGATTTTTAAAATAATATCTATGCCATGCAAGATATTTGGGAAGGTTATGAATGGGGGGAGAGGTATCTGTCTTTTTGTTTTGATAAACTCTAATTGCATGCCAGGAATCTGAAAGATGGGGCATTTATCCTGGAATATCCAGCAGCAGCTCTCACTAGGGTGAGAGGCTTAGCACCGGACAGGGCACGGAGGGAGCACTGAACCTAGAGTGGGGAAGATACTAGATAATATCCAGCCTTGTACATACATGGGACCCTAGATCTAGAAGAAACTTCAGAAACTATCTAGTCCAGTCCTCTCATTTTATAGATGAGGAATCTGAGGCTCAGAGAGGTAAGGTAATTTCCCCAAGTTCTCACAGCTAGGAAGTATCAGAAACAGGGACTCCCAAGTAAGTATATGTTCCACCATACTACGCTTACTGTGTGACCCTTAACCTCTCTGCCTCAGTCTCCTTGTCTACAAAGTGGAGATAATAATAACATTTCCCTCCCAGGGTTGTGAGGACCAAACTATATGGCATGTAAAGTGCTTTGCTTGCAAATATCAAAGCACATATAAATGTTAGCTAGCATTGTTATTACATCATATGCGTCCCATGAAATCCTTTTGATTTTGCCTCCTGGAATGTGTCCTGTCTCCTACCTCTTCCCCCCATCCAAGTCCAGTCCAGGACCCTGTGTATGGAAGTCTATTTTGAAGTAGTCCCAATAAAAGTCTTGCTAGGTAAGTTCTGGTTTTCTGACCTCCTTAACCCCTGAGCTCCCACCCACTCCTGATTGTCTCCAGTTATGTTAAGGGGCAAATTCCATGCAACCTCCAGGGACCTTTGACGATTCCTCCCACTCCCACCCTTAGCTACACTTCACAGAATCACAGAGTCTCAGAGCTCCTGGTCATACATGCTGTGTGACGTTCGGTCAGTCTGGGCAATTCCCTAAGACTCCAGGTGTTTATTTGCCCTATTAGAGGAAATACCAATGAAATGAGGAGTCCGGTTTCCAAAAAAACAAAACAAGGCGAGCACCTAGCATGGTACCTGGCACATAGTGGGTATTTAATAAGTGTTTAGGGAATCGAATCAAATTAGGCCACCCCAGAAGGCTAGTGAAGGAGCAGTGATGAAAGTTTCAGAGACAAATTTCAGGGCAACGTTAAAAACAAAAAAACTTGCTAGTGGTCGGAGCTGTCCGTCCAACGGTGCTGTGGGCTGCCTCAGGAGGCTGTGCAAAGGCCTCAAGCCAAGCCTGGATGTAAAGAGGATTCTCATTTAGTGACAGGTAGGACTAAACGGCCTCTGAGGTCCTTCCAACTCTGAGATTCTCTGACTGGGGGACCCCCTGGAGCAGAGCATTCCACTTGGGGCCAAGTTTTATTTGGGGCACTCAATTCAACAAGCATTTAGGGAACTTAGGCCTTGAAGTCAAATTCTATCGATGACACATACTACCTGCATGTCATCTAGGTAGTGCAGAGGAGGGAGATCTGGGCCTGGAACTAGGAAGAACTGAGTTCAACATGGCCTCAGATACATCAAGGTGAGGCAGGGGGAAATGGGGTCTGGAAAAGCTACTTGCAGAATGTAGGATTTTAGCTGAGACTTGAAAGAGGTCAGGGAAGCCAAGAAACAGGGATGAGGAGAGATAAAGCTCCACAAGGAGGAGAAAGGGGGGAGTGAGCCCAGCAAGTGAAAATGTTCAGAGATGGAGATCTCCTGTGATTCTACACTAGTCATTTAATTTCTCGGTGTCCTGGGCAACTCTTAAAGACTGTAAGTTGCTGAGAAGGTGCAGAACATCATGGGTAAAGTGGATTTCCTCACTGGGAGTTCCCTGAGCCAATGAAATTGCATGTTGGGTTCAAAAAAATGAAGAGGCTAAACCCTTAGCTTAGTTTGTATCTCTAATGAAGTGCCCCATCAGTACCCTGGGACATAGTCCTAGTCACCATGCCCCAGTTAAAGCTCTGCTAATCAAAATATCTCTCTCTCTCCCTCTCTCCCCTCTCTCCTCTCCTCTCCTCTCCTCTCCTCTCCTCTCCTCTCCTCTCCTCTTTCTCCCCTCTCTCCTCTCTCTCATCTCTCTCTCTCCTATCATCTCTCTCTCCTCTCTCATCTCTCTCTCATATCTCTCTCTCTCTGTCTCTCCCTCCCTCCCTTTCTCTCCCTCCCCTCAGATCTTGATAATCTGAGAGCTCGAAACTACAATGAAGGAAGGATTAACAGCATCTGAGCATGGCAGACCAGGCGTTTCTGAAGAGTGGCCCTTCATTTCAGACTGTCAGATCTTATTCTTGTCCTCTCAGGCCTTCCAGAGGCAGGTCCTTGGTGAATGAGCTAAAAAAAATACAATGTTTATGAAATATGAGGGGCATGACCAGCTCAGCCAAAGTATCTATTTGTTAAAAAAAAAAAGCACCTCCATTTGCCATCAGCCACCCTGCCCTTGTCCTTTCTCCTCTTCTTCCTTCCCATACTCTTCCTCCTGCTCTATCTCCTCCTCGTCTCAGGTACAGTGGGTGCTGATGACCCTCTGGAAATCCCAGTTGCTTTCTATTCATGTGGAGAAATTCCTGGATATTGGGGTCTTATTTCCTACGATCCCCAAGACCCAGAACTGATGCTGTTTACAATGAATAGCATGTTTGTAGGCTATCATAGCTTCGCCTAACCCAAAAACTCATTGTGACTTTTTTACATGCCCATGCCTCTGCAGAATTATGGTAGTCTCTTCCTCCCAAAGTCTTGAGTTCCTTCATTGATTCCTGTCCAATTCTCAACCACTGATGGGAACTTTTGGTCCTTAATCATGGCTTTCCCTTTGCCATGGCATCTCCTTCCTTTGACTACTTCAACTATTGGACGACTTGATAAAACGACTACCCACCTCCTGCAACATGCCCTGAGTCTATTTCAGTCCCCTCCAGCCTATGTGCTTTGGACCTTTGCTTCCCTTCTGAATGAATGGCTGCTGATAGAAAGTGCTTTTTTCATCTCTTCTATACTAAACCTTCAGCAAGATCCTCGATTTCTTTATATGCTGTCAAAATGTTGCTATCTCTTCCCAGCTGCATTTCTTTCCTATCCCCTGTGAGTCTGAGTATACCAACTCATTTTTCTGCCTGCCAGGACATGCTAAGCCCAATGGTCTTGTCCAAATGAAAAGGATTGAGAGAAGGGGGAGAAGGCAGCACAGCCTAATTGGAAACAAAGGCTGGGAGTTGGGACACCAGTCCTAGATTTGCCTATAATGACCTGAGGCAAAACTGGGCCTCAGTTTTTAGAGTCTGAAAAGTGGGGATGATAATGGCTGCCCAACTTACCTCACAAGGTCATTATTGGGTAGAAAGAGATTTGCGATGGATCTGGAAAATTCAAAGCTTCATGTAGAGGTTGATTCCTCATTATTAGCCAAGCTTGGGCTTTGGTTAAAACCTTGGACCCTACTGGGAAGTAAATGGACCTCAAATTCCAACATTCATCTCACTACAAAAAGAAACAACACAAGCCAGCGCTTGTATCAGGTGAGCATTTGGATCAGAAACCCACTCTTAGAACACTGAGGTGACATTTCACCCCATGTTCTCCTTTGGGTCCTAGCTGCCTGTTTCTGAGGCCCCAGTGGGCTTTGTTCTCTATCTTTTTGTTGGTTTGTTTTCATTGTTGGCACTCTTCCTGATTGCTGGGATGCACAATAAAAGTGGTTTTAACTAAGCCTATTTGTGATGTGTGCAAATCCTTTGGGGGAAGGGTGGTGCAGAGTGGGGAGTGTCTCACCTCCCTGGCAATGCTCACCAACATAAGCGAACCAAGCCAGTGGGAGAGCTCCATGGGACCTTTTCTAAAGGACATATACAACCTCATTTCTGTCTTATGATATTAGCGGAAAGCAAACAAGACTTTGAGTCAAGAGGTTGACTTCCATCTTTTTTTTGGAGGGGGGAAGGCAGGGCAATTGGGGTTAAGTGACTTGCCCAAGGTCACACAGCTAGTAAATGTGTCAAGTGTCTGAAGATGGATTTGAACTCAGGTCCTCCTGACTCTCCAGGGACAGTGCTGTACTCACTGGGCCACCTAGCTGCCCCAAGAGGTTGACCTCTAATCCTAGCTCTGAAGCCTATTAGCTGTGTGACCTTGGGAAAGTTAATTCATCTAAAAGAGCCTCCCATTTACTGGTCCCTGGCATGAGCAGGTTAGACTGGATGGCTCTAAGGTCCCTTTACAATTCTGTTATTCACAGTACTTGCCAGCTCTAGCATTCTCTGTTTTAAGGTTTCTCCCAGCTTTGACATTCTCTGTTCTAAGGCCCCTCCCAGCTCTGCCATTCCCTGTTCTAAGGCCCCTCCCAGCTCTGCCATTCCCTGTTCCAAGGCCCCTCCCAGCTCTGACAGTCTCTGATCTAAGGGCCATCACAGTGTTGACATCCTCTGTTCTAACCCCCTCCCAGCTCTGATATCCCCTGTTCTAAGGGCATCTCCAGCTCTGACATCCTTCAGACATCCTTCAACATATTGCTTCTCTGCTTCTCTTCCATGCAGAGGGAGGAAAAGGCCCTCAGGGGCCTCTCCCCCTCAACCTGCCAGGTGCCCAGCAGGCCACCCAGCATCTCTACCCAGCCCAGCACACAGAGGACAGCCCCAGGGCCCCTCTGTCACTTTGATTTTCCTGCTCTTGGCCCATATCCTGGCCTGGGAACTCAGGGGCTCCTGGAGCTCTGCCACTCAGCGTGGGTTACAGGCAGAGACAGATGCAGACGTGAAAGTGCTGGCCTCAGCTCCTGGACCAGCTTAGCATCTGTCACTCCCAATGGGACAGCTGCAGACAGCAAAACAGCAGCGTGGCTGTAGCTTGATCTGTAGGTAACCCTAGATGGAAGCTTCTAAATATAAGACATCGTGTTAAACCACATTGAAATCAAGTCTGAAATCAAAGTGTCTGTATATACTAGTTTAATTTACCACCTGAAAAAAACACCATCTGATGCTGAATGTTCAGAATGTCAAGCACTCAATCCAGTCCTGGGGCCATTACCTTGAGAAATCATTAGTAGAAGCTGCCCTGAATTTTGGAGTCAGAGGGCCATGAGTTCAAATTCCAACTCAGCTACTTACTGCCTATGTGAACTTGGACAAGCTCATTCTTTCTGTGCCTATAAAGCGAAGGCATTGGAGTCAAGCGCTCCTAAGCACCCTTCCTGCTCTAAAGCTCTGGTTTTACGATCCTGTGGCTGGCTAGAACTCACCTTCCTCCTCTGCAAAACAAAGGCATTGCAGTAGATCAGCCCTAAAGTCCTTTCCTCCATATATCTGTGATGCTATGGTCCTATGTCCAATCTGGGCCTCAGTTTCCTCATCTATTAAAATAAATGGGTTGGAGAAAATGACTCCTAAGGTTCCTCCCAGCCTAATGATGTTCATTCTCCTCCAGGCCCAGGTCACTTCAAACTGTCATTCTGAGAAATCCCTACAGACAGAAGCTCAAATACAGATCAAAGAATCAGCAAAGATTCAATGGAGACAACACCTGAGCTGAGTCCAGTACTTAGCACAGTGCCTGGCATATAGTAGGAGCTCAATAAATGCTGATTGACTGAGTCTTGAAGGAAGGGATGGCTTCTGAGAGGCAGATGTGGGGAGAGTGTGTTCCAGATACGGGGGGACAGTCTGTTCAAAGACATCAAGATAGGATACAGAGTGTCCAGTTCAGTGAACAGCTAATAGCCCAGTTTGGCCGGAATACAGAGTTTATAAAGGGGAGTAATGTGAAATAAGGCTGGAATGATAGGTCCAAGTCCAATGGCGAAGGGTCTTAAATGCCAGCCTGAGGAAGCAATAGGGAGTCGTGGAAGACTCTTGAGCAGGAAGGAGTCAGCTTTCGGCCCAATGCCCGGTATGTCAGTGTCTATATTTCCCCAGTTCCTCCATATGATTGGGCACGAAGATGTACAAGCACCACCATCCTGTGCACTCTGGCATCTTAAAAGAGAGCTTGTATCCACAGCTGCTGTCATGGAATCCCTTTGTCTCCAAAGGTGACTGGCTGGGGGCCACGCCTCTCGGTGTGCAAGCTTTTAATGTTAAAGACAATCAGATCCATCAGTGGAGGCTGGGGTGGGAATCAAGTCTAACCAAATGTGTTGTGCAGAGGATGAGATGCCAGAGTCCATGGGGAGCACTTGGGTTCAGATCCCACCTCCGATGCCTATTAGCTAACATTTAACCAGCGATCGCTAACCCTATGGAAAAGCTCCGAATCACTAATAATTAGAGAAATGTTTCCCTCTCATCAGATTGCCAAAGTTGAAGAAAATGCAAACATCTCATCTCTCCAAACCTTAGTTTCCCTGCCTATAAAATGGGGATAGAAATACCTGCCTATCTCACAGGGACCAATGAGATCACCCCTGTAAACCTAGTTACAAACTCCAATGTGTCATATAAATGTCACCCTCTCTCTAAAACTATAAATTCCAAAGTAGATGCCAATCTATTTTGGTAGCCCCACTGATGGTTCCCTCTACCCATGAAATCACAAGTCCAGTCCAAAGAGTGATAATAATAAATGTCAGTTATGATGGTTATGTAGGGGTTAGGCAATGAAAGTGGTGTGGGAGGGATTAAAGGGTCATAGATTTAGAACTGGCAGGGACTTTGGGGGTGGGGTGGAGGAATCATCTTGGGGGCAGCTAGTTGGCACAATGCATGGAGATTTGGGCCTGGAGTCAGGAAGACCTGAGTTCAAAACCAGCCTCAGGCACTTACTAGCTACATGACCCTGGGCAAGTCACTTACCCCCTGTCTCAGTTTCCTCAACTGTAAAATGGAGATAAAAAACAACACTTACCTTTCAGGATTGCTGTGTGAATCAAATGAGATAATGTTTGCAAAGCACTTAACACAGTGCCTGGCACATAGTAAGTGATTTAATGTATCAACAAGGCAATATTCACAACAGTTGCTATTGTTATGAGTATGCCAGCATGGTTCTGAACTGCAAAATGTAACAGACTCTCCATATAGAAGACAGAAGCAAAACATTTATTCAGACACCAGAAAGCCCAATCCCAAAACCAGTAAGTCCAATCCATCCAAGTGGCAATGAAGTTAATACACATTATCACAGCAGGGAGCCACCCCATCCCAGAGCCTTCCCCCTCCTGGGCCCTTCCCGCAAACACTTATCCTGGCTTATCTTTGCCTGCATCTGCTCTCACCTTCAGCTCTAACTGCTCTGATTGACTTCCTTCCTGCTCCACCTTTTCCTGTTCTACTCATTCATCAGGCTCCTCTGACCACATGTGACTTAGGCTTCCATATGACTTAATCAGGTCACATGGGTCTATTAATGGTTGGGGAAGATCTTCAAATTTACATTACCATTACATTTATAAATGCTTATTCCCTTCCCTTTCCCTTCATCTGATCCAACTATTTCATCTTAACAGATGAAGAAACTGATGCCCAGACATGTTCATAGGATCATAGGCTTAGAGCTGGACAGGAACTTATAAGTCATCAGGTAGAAACCTCTTCATTCTACAAAAAGGGAAACGGAGACCCAGAGAGGCTAATGACCTTTCCAGAGTCACTCTGTCAGTGTCTAGGGCAGGATTTACAATCAGATTCTCCTGACTCCAAGTCCAGCTCTCTACTAGGCCATCTAGCTGATGAATCCAAAAGGTTTGGGCCTTACTTGACCTGTAAAGATACAAACTGAGGCTCGAAATAAGGAGAAATTTCCTTAAAATGGGAGTTGCCCCAAAGTGGAATGGGCTGCCCCAGCAGGCAACGAGCTCTCTGTCATGAGAGGTATTCAAGTCAAAGCTGGACGGCCCCTGGCCAAGTATGATACAGAGAGGATGTTTATTAGAAAAGCAGCACAGTGCCCCAGCACACAGGCAGTGTTTAATAACTATTTGTTAAAATGTCTAATAACAATCATGGGTATTTACATATCACTTCAAAGTTTTCAAAATGCTTTACACATGTGACCTCATTTGATCCTTACAAATGTAACATGGGTACTCTTATTATCCCCATTTTGGGGCAGGTTGGTGGTTCAGTGGATAGATTGCCAGGCCTAGAATTAGGAAGACCTATCAGGAAAGAAGGAAGGAATGAAGGAAGGAGGAAGGGAGGAGGAAGAGAGGGAGGAGGGAATCAGGAAGGGAGGAACACAGGAAAGCAAGGAAAGAAGGAAGGAGGGCAGGAAAGAAGGGAGGGAA
The DNA here is from genome assembly GCF_011100635.1 of Trichosurus vulpecula. Taxonomy (NCBI): domain Eukaryota; kingdom Metazoa; phylum Chordata; class Mammalia; order Diprotodontia; family Phalangeridae; genus Trichosurus; species Trichosurus vulpecula. Next base: position 24,685,626 of record NC_050573.1, on the reverse strand, counting down.
AGAAGAGGAAGGGAGGGAGGAGCACAGGAAAGGAAAGAAGGGAGGAAGGAAGGAAGGAAGGAAGGAAGGAAAGAAGGAAGGAAGAGAGAGGAAGGGAGGAGGGCAAGAGGAAGGGAGGAACACAGGAAAGGAAGGAAAGAAGGAAGGAGGGAGGAAGGGGGAGGGAAGGGAGGAGGCTCAAATGGTTTCCCTTAAGTCCTTCCAGCAATAACTTTGAGAGTCTCTGCTGCCCCCTAGCAGGAGTAAGATGCTCACACTCTCACTTGGAGGAATCAGCATTCCCTTTCTTTAAATGTCTTCAGATGCCATGTAAAGAGAACAAGAACCAGTCTGAGAGAATCCAATGTAAATACAGTCAAGGTCTCACCCACAGCACCACTGTAGCAAGGAGCTGGAAGCAAAGGAGGTGCCTCCCAGTTGGGGAATGGGTACACAGGCCGTACACAGGATCTATGGTTGGAATGTAATGTTATTGCACTGGAAAAAGAAATCCTGAATGTAGGCAATTTAAAGAAACGTGGGACCATTGATCTCAACTGAGAATAATAAGATAGGATTAGGGACTGGACCTCTGAGTTCCCCAAGTCAAGTCAACAAGCATTAATTAAGTGCCTGCAATGTTCCAGGCACTGTGTTAATAAGCCATCACTGTAGTCACTCTCTAGATGAAGAAATTCCAGCTATGGTGCAGGTTGTCACCCTCTCTGAAAACTGATAGTTTAGACAGCTGCTTTGAGCACCAAGAGGTTAGGAGACCTGCCCAGGGTCACACTGTCAGCATGTACAGGACAGGAGCCTCTCTCCATAAGCCTAGAGAGGGCTTCTTCTATAAGCTATGCTACTCTGCCTCTTAATAATAATAATAATTGCTCAGATTTCTGTGGGCTTTGGTTTTGCATTTGATCTTCCCAAAAGCCCTGGGAGAAAGATGCTAATGCTATTCCCCACTTTACAGATGAGTGAGGAAACTGAGGCTGAGAGAAGTAGAATAACTTGCCCAGAGTCATATCTAAGACAGGATGACAACTCAGGTCTTCCCAGCTGCAGGGCCAGCCCTTTCTCAGCCAGACTAGCCAGCTACAGAGTCAATTATGTAGAACCAAGGAAGCAATGGCCTTGATGGTTCTTGCCACTGTATTAGTGTTTGTGTAACTGTTTCATTCATCACAAGGGATGGTTCCATTGCAAGAAGGAGAGGGGAGGGCAGGAGATGTTTCCAGAAATAATTTTGACATAAGGGGTAAGAAATGTCAGCAAAATTTCTTTTTCTTTTCCTCTTAAATACCAGTGGCTGCTAGAATACCTATAGGTAACACGAATAGGTACTGAATCAAGCAAGATCTGAGACTTAAGTCTGAAACAGTGAGATTGGCATGTTACTCTTGGCTGACATTCAATACCAGTCAATCTGTGATTGCTGTTTGGTTTATGGAATGCATTGCTGAAAAGTCTGGGATATGAAGGAGGAGGAGGAGGAGGAGAAGGAGAAGGAGAAGGAGAAGGATGATGTGGATGAAGTGGACAAGGAGGGGAAGAAGAAGGAGGAGGCCAGAATAGTCTTTTCCTCCCTGAGCTTTCTCATCCATGAGGGATAAAATGCAATCTCCTCAACTTGGTGTTTAAAGTCCTTTTTAACCCATTCACAAACATATTCTCTTATGCCAAGAACCATGTATTCACTTCTTTCATTTACCTCTTATTCTGAATCAAAAAGTCATTTATGTGCCAAGATAGAGAGGAATTGGGGAATTTCTAACCATAAGGGAAGGGCAATGATAGGGAAAGGAATAAGCATTTATTAATCACCAGTTATATGCCAGGCCTTATGCTTATTAAGCACTTTACAAATATTTGTGTTAGCAAACAAAATGGGCTCAGTTCAACCAAGTGCCCTTGAAGAATTTGGCCTTTGTTTCCTTGATTAGATTGGGAGTCCTTGGTGACCTCCTTGCCTCAGGGGAGGGCCTAGTTTACACATGGATTTGAGTGACATGTTTGGGACATCAGAGGCTTTTAGACCGTGGGTTTAAGTCGCCTCTTTGTGATGATTTTAGGTCACATGGGTGAGTGGCATGTGTAACTCACCCTTGACCCTGAAAAAGATATAAAACCAGGGGTTGGCTTTCTATTTTTCGGAGCTCTTACCCACAGTCATGGTGGCGCACATGACTCTGGGCCAGCCCTTGTTATGAGCTCCCGGGCTGAACTTAGATATTGGTAACTATGAATTGTATTTGGTCTGTCTGTCGATGTTTATAATTTGTTTGTATTTTTCTCTGAAGTTCAGGGTACTGGTTTTTTCCCCTGAACTAAGTGAATGGTATTTGTATGCTGGATTAAAGTGAGCTTGTCAACCCCTTAACGTTGCTTTCCTTAGTAAAGCAGATCAAAAGAACCTGGGCTTTTGCAGCGTGCTGGTAGCGTGCTTGTTGTTGGGCTTGTATTGGTCTTTCACCCCCACAACAGCTGCTAGCTGGATTGTTGAAACAATGTTATTTCATTTGATCCATAAGTCAGAAGGGGGTCTGGGACAAAGGACTATATCAGCCCCAAACACAAGGGTAAAATAAAATTATTTTGTTTGAGGCATCCTGTCTGCATTTTGTTAACTGGATAAAGAGGTTCATAACCTTCACCTATTACTAAAGAGCTGTCACCCTATCTTCATCAAGGAGAGGCTTTCTCATCATGACACTCTAGCAGCCAGTGACATGGCAGGCCAGTGACTCTGAAAAGATGAAGATCAGAAACTGGTGATATGGAACAATGGCAAGTAGCAACCACAATACCAGAGGAGCAACTTGTCCAGCTGTGAGAGGAGCTGAGTAGAGCAGAAAAATCAAAGAAGCAGGTGCAACACATGGTCCAGCAGTTGGATGACATCACCAGAAGACATGAGTGGTCCTCCTTGGGTACTCCAGCCACACATGTTCTGCATCTGGGCTTCCCTCATATGTGATCCCTATGCATGTCCAGTCTTTTTCTTGATGGTGGGTGCATTTCAGAGAGTGTGTTCCAGATTTATATAGGGACTGTTATACTGTCACTTTTCTTAGTTTACCATTTTATTAAATAATTTTACTTTGAATGACTGGTATACCTTAGATAACTAATAAAAGTAAAAAACCTATTGGTGGGGACTTATAACCTATGGTTTTCAGTGGCTGCATACCCATACCCCATAGCCAAGGGGAGGGGAAAGGGAGGCTTCTTTAACCATATTTGTTTATGGCATGTAAAATGACAGCCTTTTCTACGGGAGGGGATTTTAACTTTTTGAATTGGACTGAGGCTGCAGGCTTGCCTGGATTAAATTAATCACAGGCCTAACACTAATTAGCACAGTCTGACCTTTCCCAAACTGTTGGCCATCCTTCATAGCACTCCATGCTTTTGTTTGGAGTTTTGTCTGAGCAGTGGTCTTTGGATGGAACCCCAAGGTTCTCTTTGTATTTCTGCAATGTATTTTGTAGGTATAATCTTCGAAGTCTAAAGAAAAAATAACCCACTTCCCATGGTTTAAAGGTTGTTAGCTAATCAGAGCCAGGTTGTAGAATGCAGAACCAGTGGCTCAGAGTAATTACAGGAAGATAAATGCTGATAGATGTGACTGAGCTGGAATGAGTGTTCAAATCTCACCCAAGACTAGTTATCTGTCATTGGTTAACCAGCCCAGCTAACTTCAGAACCTAGATGGCCACAGGGGGATAACTTCATTTTTTGATCAAATTAACCCTTGAAGACTTTCTATTGAGGCGAGGCTAATTAAGTTAACACTTATTAAGTGCTTACTATGTTCCAGACAATATGCTATTCTCTAAAGGAAAGATAGTTCCTATGCCCAAAGAGCTATAAAACCATGCATACTCTCTGACCTAGCATCACTAGATGGATATCCCAAAAGAGATTTTAAAAAAGCAGAAAGGAATATGACCTTTATGTACCAAATATTCATAGTGGCTCTTTTAGTGGCGGCAAAGAATTAGAAATTGAGGGGATGCCCATCCATTGGGGAATGGCTGAACAAGTTATGGATGTGATTGTGGTGGAATTGTATTGTGCTAGAAGAAATGATGAGCAAGATGCTCTCAGAAAAGCCTGGAGAGACTTACATGAGCAAAGTGAAATGTACAAACTAACAGCAATATTGTGCCATGATCAGCTGTGAATGACTTAGCTACTCACAGCAATACACTGATCCAGGACAGCTCTGAAGGACTTAGGATGAAAAATGCTATCCATCCTCAGAGAAATAACTGATGCTGTCTGAATACAGATTGAAGCAAACTTTGTTTTACTTTATTTTTCTTGAGGGTTTTTTTGTTTTTGTCTATGTTTTCTTTCACAACATGACAATTATGGATACATTTTACATGATTATACATGTATAACCTATAACAAACTGCCTTCTCAATGGTGGTGGGGGGAAGGGAGGAAGGGATAGAATTTGGAACTCAAAGTTTTAAAGACGAATGTTAAAAATTGTTTTTACAAGTAACTGGGGAAAAATAAAATACTAAATTTTAAAAATAAAAAAGAACGATGGTTCCTGCCCTCAAGGAGTTTCTATTCTAATGGGGAAATATAACACAATGAAGGGAGCTAAAAGGGGGAGGGGAGAGAAGGCAGCCAGTTGAGGGCATGGTGGCCAAGTTCAGAGAATCAGAAGCAGAGCCAGGGGAATGAAGCATGGTTGTCCTGGGCTCATCCTCCAAATGGAGGCCCCTAAAGCAACTCACCAATGGGAGAAGGGAAAGGGGGAGTTACAGGGGCCAAGAAATGTTCCTGCGTGAAAGGGCCCCAGAGTAAGAAGGCAGATGAAGAGCTGGGTATAAAGTATGAAAGTACTTTGCAAACCAAAACTGCCGACTAGATGACAGTCATTGGGATGCCGATGAGGGTGACAAGCATCAATGAAGAAAAAAGATTGGTGACCCCGTCAGGGCTACATAAGAGAGAGTGGATCGAGAGCTGGCTTCAACTCCAGGAATACCTAGGTTCAAGTCCTAAGTCTGACCCATCCTGGCTATGTGACCCTAAGTAAGTCACATATCCTCTCAGGGCTCCGAGGCAACGAAGACAATAAGATGCAGATCAGGTGGGAATCTGCTTTGGCAGATGTAATCACATGCCTTTTATCAGTTCTCCATTCCAGGGAAATCAGAGGTCCAGGTCCTATCCACATATGTGCATACATACACACACACACACATACACACACACACATACACACACACACACGTACACATACACACACGTACACATACACATACAGTCTTACTAACATTTTAGCTATTAAATATTTAAATATACTTGTATGTGCACATATGCATATATAAGTACAAAGTAGATAAATAGATGATACGTAGTATACAAATCTATTTTTGTTATTGTTCAGTTGCTTCAGTTGTGTCTAACTCTTTGTGACCCCGTTTGGGGTTCTCTTGGCAAAGACACTGCAGTGGTTTGACATTTCCTTCTCAACCTTATTTGACAGCTGAGGAAACTGAGGCAAACAGGATATAGTGATTTGCCCAGGGTCACACAGCTAGTAAGACTCTGAGTCCAGATTTGAGCTCAGGAAGATGAGTCTTCCTAATTCCAGCCCCAGTGCTCCATCCACCATACCTCCTAGGTGCCCCATAAATCTATTATAAGATATTCTAAGATTTTATTCTTTTTCTGTTACTCCGGAAGATGATACTAGGAGAGGGGGTGATGATAATCCTGAACAATTGGGGAGGAAATAAACAGAATCCCAGCATCTCAGAGCTGAAAGGAACTTTGGAGGTCACCTAGTCCAACCCATGCCTGAACAAGGGCTCTGCCAGTCAGCCTATATTTGAAGACCTCCAATGAGAGCCCCTCCATTGAGTCCCCAGGCAGCCCCTCCTGCTTTGAGGCAGTTCTTCCTAACATCCAGCCTCAATGGGCCTCTGGGTCCCTCCATCCCCTCCTCTCTAGGGCTAAACAGAAAAAGCCTTAATTCCTCCTCCAAATGACAGGCCTTTAGAGCTTGCAGCTAGCTTGGGCCCCCTGAGTCTTGTCTTCTCCGAATGTAATTCAAAAAAACTTCACGGGTGAGAATTTTTAAAAATCATTTCTCACATCTAAGGGACTCTGAGTAATTGGTGTTGGCCCACTAATTCACTGCCTCTGCATGAAACGCTCCATCATTATAGGAGGAGGGATATGATCCACATCCTCAGCTGTTCCATGGACATCTCCAGCTGGATGTCCCGGAGGTTTCTCAAACTCGCTTCATCCAAAACAGGACTTGTTATCTCCACCCACTGCCAAATATCTCCTCTTCCTAACTTCCCTCTGTCAATCAATCAAGAAGCATTTATTAAGCAATGACCATGTGCCATACAAATAAAAAGAATGAAATAAGTCCTACTCTCAAAAAACTTTCACTTCTTGAGCAAGAACATATGTATGGTACCCTGTAGCTGCCCTTGACAAGAACAGGAAAATTAGAGGGCACCACTATCCTTCCTGACACCAGGTTTGCAACCCCAATGTCGTTCTGGACTCCTTGGCACTCTCACTCACCCCTCACATTCAATTAGTTGCCAGGTCTTGTCCATTTTACCCTCAAAGCATTTCGCACCTCTGTCCCCTTCCCTCCACTAATGCAGCCAACACCGTCATTCAGACCATCATCATCTCTCACCTGGTTATTTCAAAGCCTCCTAACTGGTCTCCCTGCCTTCAATCTCTCCTCTTTTCAGGCCATTTGCTATGTTGATATTCCTAAAGCATTCCTCTGACCACATCAGTTCCCTGACCAAGAAGCTCCAATGATTCTCTCCTACTCCTAGAATAAAATTCAAACTCCTCCATTTGGCTTTCAAAACTCTTCACAAGCTGGTCCCAACATACCTTCCCAGGCTTTCCTCCAGTCCATCCCTCCTCTCCATATACTGTCCAATCCAGCAAAAGTACCTTCTCTGTTCAAAGCATTGCATCTCCCATCTGCGTGACTTTGCATAGGCTGTGCCACGCCCCCACACCAACACAAATGCATTCCCTCTTCACTGCCACCTCACAGAATCTCTGACTTCCTTCAAAGCTCAATTCATGCACCACTTTGCATTATTGTTCAGTCATTTCAGTCATGACTGAATCTTCATAGCCCCATTTGGGGTTTTCTTGGCAGAGATACTGGAGTGGTTCGCCATTTCTTTCTCCAGCTCATTTTACAAATAAGGAAACTGAGACAAACAGGGTTAAGTGACTTACCCAGGGTCACACAGCTAAGTAAGTATCTGAGGTCAAATTTGAGCTCAGGTCCTCCTGACTCTGGGGCTGGCACTCTAACCACTGCACCACCTAGCTGCCCATGCCACCTCCTACAGGGAGTCTATAGCTATTTGCCCAGTTGCTACTGTTGCCTTCCCAGAAGTTACTTTGTAACTAACTTGTAGACATTTTGTATTTAATTTTCGGAGTATAAATTACCTCCTTTGAAGACAGGGATTGCTTGTAATTTTGTATGCCTAGCATATAGCATAGTTCCTGGCACATGTTAGTTGCTTAATAAATGCTGAACAAATGAATGAATAAACAGTTTTCCAAAGAAGAAATTCAAATGATCGACAACTGTACCAAAAATTCCATGAGTCACTAAAGGTAAGAGAAAAGAAGGTAGTAACAGCTCTGAGGTTCACCTCACACAGCAGATCTACAAACGATAAGAGAAAAACAGTCCATGTCGAAGGGGCTGTGGGAATGCAGCCACGCTAACATACTCCTGTGGAGCTGTGAATAGGCCAACTAACCTGGAAAACAATTTGAAATTGCGTGAGAAAAGTCACTAAACTGTTCATCATATCATTTGACTCATTAGTCCCACTACTGGGCGTAGACCCCCAAGGTGGGGTCAAAGGGAGAAAGGTCCCACTTGAATACAAAAATATTCACTTCAGCATTTTTTAAGGGTAAAGTCTTTTAAAATTGTATTTTATTATGTTTTCTAGTTAGCAAGCATTCTAGAACATTTTTTTTGTTTTGTTTTTTGGAGGGGAGAAGGGAAGGCAATTGGGGTTAAGTGACTTGCCCAAGGTCACACAGCTAGTAAGTATGTCAAGTGTCTGAGGCTGGATTTGAACTCAGGTCCTCCTGACTCCAGGGTCGGTGCTCTACTCACTGCGCCACCTAGCTGCCCCCACCATTGAACATTTTAAAAAGGAAAATATTCATACTCCAACAAAACAAGTTTCCACTTTGACTATGTCCAAAAACGTATGTCTCAATCTGAAACTTTAATCCATCACCTCTCTGGCAGGGGATAGTTAACATGCCTCACTCATAGTCCTCTGGAATTGTGGTTTATCTAAACTTTAGAGTTCTAAAGTCTTTCACAATTGTTTGTCTTTATGCTGTCGTCATTGTGTAACTTGTTTTCCTGGTTCTGCTCACTTCCAAACTATCCATTTCATCATTTCTTATGGAACAATAATATTTCATTGTTTTCATACGCCACAATTTGCTTAGCCATTGCCCAATAGGTACCCCCCTTTTTTGCTATTATGAAAAGAACAACTATAAATATATTTAATTTTTTTGTTGTTCATATGGGTCCTTCTCATCTCCTTCTTTTATCTCTTTGGTGTATAAGCCTAGGAGTGATATCACTGTTTATTAAGTCTTGGGGCATAGTTTCAAATTACTTTCTAGTAATTGGCTGAACCAATTCACAGGTCCACCAGTAGTGTATTAGTGTGCCTCTTTTCCCACAGCCCTTCTTCCCACATTTGTCATTTTCCTCTTTTGTCATCTTTGCCAATTTGATGGATATGAACCTCAAAGGTGCTTTAATTTGTATTTCTCCAATTATTAGTGATTTGCCGTGCTTTCTTATGATTATTGGTAGCGTAGTTTTTTTCCTTTGAAAACTGCCAGTTCATATCCTTTGACCATTCAATCCCAGTGGATGAATGGTTCTTAGTCTTTTGAATAAGACCAGTTCCTTACATATCTTGGAAATGAGATCTTGATCAGAAAAACTTCTAATTTTATCTGTATTTTTGGTTTATTTAAAAGCTGTCTTAATTTTATATAGTCAAAATTGTTTATTTTGTTGCCTCTAATCTTCTGTATCCCTTATTTGGTCATGATTTTTTTTTCTTACCTATAGATTGGAGAACTAATTTCTTCCTTGCTCCACTACTTTGCTTATTATGTCAACTTTTATGTCTAACTCATATATCCATTTGGAGCTTATCTGGATATGTGTTGTAAGATGTTGGTTTATATCTAATTTCTGCCAGATTGCTTTCCAATATTCCCAGAAGTTTTTGTCAGTGAGCATTGAAACATTTTCTAAGATAGTAAAAAGGTAGCAAGAAAGTTAGTGTATATCAATAGGGTACTGATTAAACAACTTATGGCCTAGAAATGTAATAGAATATAACTATATCATGAGAAACAGTGAATATGAGGAATTCAGAGAAACATGGGAAAACATACGAATTTTTGCAGATTACACTGGATAACAGAACCAGAATCCAAAATAGATCTTGGCAGTCTATAGCATAGGACTGAATCTAACAAGATGAAATGTAAGTGGAAAGAGCACCAGCCCCACAGTCAAGAGGACCTGAGTTCAAATCCAGTCTCAGACACTTAGTAGGTGTGTGACCTTGGCCAAGTCATTTAACCCTGATTGTCTCCTTTTTAAAAAAAGAAAGAAAGAAAAGAAAAGAAATCTAATAAAAACAAATGCAAATTCCTACAGCTTCTGTTAAAAAAAAAAGTAACTGCCCGAGGATAAGATGGGGAGGAATTATTAGGCAATAATTTTTCTGCAAATGATCTAAGGGTTCTTTTGGACCACAAATTCAATGTGATTCAAGAGCGGGGCCAAAGAAGCTAATGCCAACATGAACTATGTTAAGTTAGTGCCAGAGTTCCCAGTAATAAGGAGGTGACAGTCCCACTATATTCCGCTCTGATGAAACCAAATCCGAAACATTGTGTTTCATTCTGGGTGAAATACTTTAGGAAGACAATTCACAAGGTACTAGGGGTGTGCCTGCTTTAACAACTGGCTCCCAAAAAAGTGTACCCACAAACACACTTTTCAATTTTATCTGCATTATTAACACTTTCCCCATTACACAATTGGCTCACAACACACATAGCACTCCCTAGTGCCACCTGAACCAGATTAAAATTTCTTTGGAAATATTTAGCAAAATAAACAAAAGTATAATAAAACATAGATAACACCACACCTTAAAATGAAGTCATTGTGGCAGATCAGTGGCCCCCATTTGTTTTTGAGTTTGACAACACCGCTCTAGAAAATCAACAAAACAATACATGAAACCTTGATTTTTAGCATTTGCCGATTTCCAAGGTGTAAATACACACACACACACACACACTGAACAGTTGCCCCTAGCAAGTTGTTTTGAGCTGCCTCCAGCACACCTCTGAGTCCAACCATTTCAAACGAGGACAAGTTGAAGGAGTTTGGGATGATAATCTTAGAAATGAGATGGCTCAGCCTATGAGAAGGGGAAGGGGATAGAGAGGAGAAGAGAATGTGATAAAAATTGGAAATATTCAAAAGGAAGAAGTCTTGGATTTGCTTTTTGGCCTCAGAGAACAGAACCAGGAGCAATGGGTAGAAATTACAAACAGACAGAGTCAAGTTCAATGTTAGAAAAATACTTCCCAACAATGAAAGCCATCCCAGAATAGAGTGGGAAGCCCTGTCTGACTCCTGACAGGTCTCTTCCAAAAGTCTTCCAAAAAGTCTTCAAAAAAGAGATTGGATAACCGCTTTCCAGTGTGTCATAGAGGAATGTCATTTCTGGTATGGGTTGAACTAGATGACAGCCGAGCTTCCTTCCAGCTCTAAAATATTTGTAATATTTTTGTAATGAGGGCAAAGAGGTGAATTTTCCCAGCCCTATCTGAGGAACCCTAGGCCACTTGTGTGGGCCACCAGTATTGTAGCTCCATACTATAGAATTTAGTGCTTAGGAATGATGAAACAAACCTGAGTGGTTCTAAGGGGAGTGAAGGTGGGTGAGCATCAGTCTAGAAGCTGAGGCAGCTACTGGGTGGCCAGGAGGATGAAATGGAAACATTGAGAGAGGGGAGGGTTTAGGAGAAAGGATATTGAGTTCTGTTTGGAACATGTTAAGTTTGAGATATCTATGGGACATCATCCAGTTTGTGATATCTAGTAGGAAGTTGGTGATGTGGGATTGTAGCTCAGGAGGAAGATTAGGGCTGGCTGAGTAGATGTGAGTCATCTGCATAGAGATGATAGTAAACCCATGGGAGCTGATGAGATTGCTGACAGAGGTAATGTATATGTAGAGTGAAGATTAAAAAGCCCAAGACAGAGCCTTGGGGAACACCCACAGTGAAGGGGCAGGGCATGGATGAGAATGAGGATTTAGAGTTAGGAGAGATATTTCGGGGTGGGGGGGGAGGGGCAGGATCTGGAAGGGCTTCTTGGCATTGGTGCTGAGGCCATGAAGGATGAAGACATTTTAGGTCACAAAAGCAGCAGGAGCAAAGACTTTACTTTGGTTTTCTCATTGAATTATTGCCAGAGAAGGCAATTACAGGCCAGCTCTCATGGGGGTGGAGGGTGCTAAAGGACTTTATATTTGATGTTGGAGGTAATAGGAAGTCACTGTCACTTAACGAGGAAGAGAGAAGGGGACGAGACATGGTCAGATTTACAATTTAGGAAAATGGCTTGAGCAGCTGAGTCGAGGATAGATTGGATAGAGGAAAGACTTTGGGGCAAGGGAATCAATGAGGAGGCTATTGTGTCATGCAAGGAAGAAGTGATGAGAGTCTAAACTAGTGTGGTGGCCATGTGGATGGTGAGTAGGGGATATTGGTGACATATAGAGGTACATACACACACACACACACACACACACACACACACAAGCGAGAGAGAGAGAGAGAGAGAGAGAGAGAGAGAGAGAGAGAGAGAACATACTGAGTCTCCCAAAAATCTTAGTGTCATTTTAAGCTTAAAATAACACTAAGACTTTTGGTACACTCTATTTATACAATGTAAATGAAGGGAAATCTCAGAAGGAAGTTACTAGCCATACAGGAGGACCCAGAAAGGCCTCCTGAAGAATGTGAAGTTTGAGCTGTGTCTTCAGGGAAGCCAGGGAGGCCAGGGGGTAGAGGTGAGAGAAGAAAGTAGGAGGCAGTAATTGAAAGTGTGGGAGCTGCTGAAATCATATTCATCAGAGTGAAGACAGAAAGAGAAGAAAAAGTAAAGTCCCTGGTAAAAGAAAAAGAAAGTAAAAAGAAAAAGTAAAGAACCCTGGGAACATCTACGGTCATGACCAGGGTGATGAATCAGCAGAGGACACCAAGGAATGGTCAGACAGGAGAGAGCAGGCTCCTGACAGCCCAGAGATGGAAGATCTCCAGAAGGAGAGAGGTCAAGGGCGTCAAAAGCCACAGAGTAGTAAAGGAGGATGAGGACTGAGAAGAGGCTGTTAAATGTGGAAAGTAAGACATTGTCAGTAACTTTGGAAAGAGAGGTGGTGGTTCAGGTAGAAGGTTTGGGTGCCCGATTGTAGGTCTAGAAGCAAGTGGGAGGAAGCAGAGGGATCAAGTGTTGATGGATTTTTTCAAGGAATTTGGCTGAGAAAGGGAAGTGAGACATAGGACAATAGACAGGAGGCATTCTAGGATCTAATAGGGGGTTGGAGGCCTTCTGTTTTGTCTTGAGGATAGGGGTGGGTATGTTTGTAGGCAGCAGGAAAGGAACTAGGAGATGAGGAAAGACTGAAGATTAGGAGAAGGGGGAGAATGATGTGATTGTAAATGAATGTAGTTGGGTTGGCTTTGGTGAGGAGCAAGAGGAAGAAGAGGATGAGGACGAAGATAGAGGAGGAAGAGGATGGCAGAGGGTAAAGGAGAAGGATGGAGGAAGAGGAGGAAGAGGAAGAGGAGGAGGAGAAAGAGCAAAGGGAGGAGAAAGCAGTGGGTGGTCACCAGTGGTATGCCATGTTTAGGGGGCACAAAATGATTGGATCCAGCAAAGGGGAAAGAGAAGAATGGGTCAGACAGATAAAAAGAGGACCAGGAGAGGGCAGCATTGCCAAAGCCAGAGAAAGAGGGTCTCCAGAAGGACATAAAAGAATGAAAAGCCACAAGAGAGTGAAGGATGAGAACTGAAAAAAGAACATCTGATTTAGCAACCAGGAGATCACTGGTGACCTCTCAAAGAGATGTTTCTATGTGGTTGTCAGGAAGCTGGATGGCCAAGGGCAGGAAGTGATTATGAGGAATCCATACAGGACTATAAACCACTTTTTTTCTAATCTCACTTAGACTTCTGTCTTTTCACTTTACATCACCTTTATTGCTCAATGTATCTCTCTTCCTCTCCTATACACCAAGGCATCCTTGGTAGCAAAGGTTAAATGAACAAACAAAAAAGCTGTTCATCAAAACTAACCAACCCATGAACCCTTAGTTTACTCTTTCTCAGAACGGAACACTAGAGAAGACAGGTCAAGGGAAAGACTGGGAGGGGCTTGGGGGGTTATTTTTTAAGGCTAGGGTAGTGTGTTCACAGGTACTCAGAGAGAAATAGAAATTGAAGACCTGGTAAGGAGTGATTGACAAGGCAAGCACCTAGAGAGGAGAGGTCCTCAAGCTTTCTGTGTGTTACACTGACCCTGTCCCCACCCAGGTGCAGGCCCTCATCCCCTCACACCTGGACCACAGCAATAGCTGCAGGTGGGCCTGCCTGCCTCAGGTATCTCCCCACTCCCACCCTTCGTTCAACCACTAAAGTGATTTTCCTAAAGTTCAAGTCTGATCGCTTTCCTCTGCCCCATAAGTCAATCCTCAGTGGCCGAATAAATGCTAGGGGCTCCCTATAATCTCCAGAATCAAATAGAAAATCCTTTGTTAGGGATTCAGAGTCGTTGACAATCTAGCCCCTTCCTATCTTTCTAGTGGTCTTATCCCAGCCCACCCCCATGGGCTCTGCAATACAGAGACACTGGTCTCCCTCCTTGCTCTTCCTCCCACAAGACCCTCCAGCTCCAGACCACAGGCATTAGCTCAGGCTGTCCCCCATGCCTGGAGTGCTCACTCACTTTCTCATCCCCTCCTGCCTTCCCTGGCTTCCTTTAAGTCCCAGCTTCCCTTCTACAGGAAGCCTTTCCCAACCCCACTTAATTCTACTGCTCTCCTGCTGCTGGTGGTGGTGGTGGTGATGGGTGTGTGTGTGGGTGTGGGTGTGGCTGTGGGTGTGGGTGTGAAATGAGAGATACAGAGACAGAGAAAGGAGAGACAGACAGACATAGAGAGAGGAAACAGAGACAGAGAGAGGAAAGAAACAAAGACAGCGAAAGAAAGAAGAGAGACAGAGTCAGGGAGAGAGAAACAGAGAGACAGAGACAGATGGGGAAGGAGGGAGGGGGAGAGAGACAGACAGAGAGACACAGAGACAGAAAGACAGAGAGAGGAGAGACAGAGACAGGGAGGAAAGACAAAGAGACAGGGAGACAGAGACTCAGGGGGAGAGAGAGAAGAGAAGAGAAGAGAAGAGAAGAGAAGAGAAGAGAAGAGAAGAGAAGAGAAGAGAAGAGAAGAGAAGAGAAGAGAAGAGAAGAGAAGAGAAAGAACTGATGTTGCAGTAGATACCATGCTGGGGTGGGCTTGGAGTCAGGAAGTCCTGAGTTCAAATCTAGCCTCAGATACTTTCTGTGGGACCCTGGGCAAATCACTTAACCTCTGTTTGCTTCAGTTTCCTCATCTAAAATGGAGCTGATAACACCATCTACCTCCCAGTGTTGTTATGAGGATAAAATGAGATAATGATTGTAAAGCATTTACTTAGCACAGTGCCTGGCACATAGTGGACATTTAAATGCTTATTGAGTGCTTCAAGTGCCCCTTTGGCATTCTGGTAAAGCCTCTGGACCCCTTCTGAGAATAATGTGTTTAAATAATTGAAGGAAATGCTCAATTTCACTTAGAAGTCAACGAAAATCAAGATGTCATTTTTCTCACCCAGTTCCCAGACTCCTCTAAAATCCATCCGGGAACTCCAGGTTAAAAGTCCCAGTTCTGGAGGATCTTGGAAGCCACAGCCAGAAGAGTCAGACTGGGCGGGAAGAAGGGCACCTCCCCTGTCCTCTGAGCCTGGAGGAAGTACAAACACTTCTAAGGACCAGAAGTGTGGGAGAGCAGTCAATGATTGTCCTGCAGATTCTCACTAAAGTAGGAGGTGAGCGGGTCACGTTGGAGGCAGGAGGATGGAAGAAGGTACTAGAAGAGGGCCTGATAACGGAAGAGATTTGCTACAGCTTCTGAGGTGTTCAAAAAGCAGAGATAAAAAGACCTCCTGAGGCAGAACAGTAGAGTGATTTCATGTCCCGAAGATCCGGATTCAAATTCTGCCTTAGACACTTACTAGCTATGTAATCCTCTGTCCACCTCAGTTTTGTTTCTGTGAAATGAGCACAATTAACAGCACCTTAGCTCCCAAGGTTGTTGGGAAGACCAAATGATTTAACATGAACAGCACGGTGAAAACCTTGAAGCATTATATAAATGCTAGCTAATTTTTTTTAAATCCCTAACGCCTCTCATTGGCCATTGTCTGTAATACAGTTAGCCCTTCCACACTGCAGGGGTTAGGGGCACGGGCCCTCCCCACACCCTCCAACTCTCCACTCAGCGATCTGGAAAATCCAATGTAAAATTTTTTGGCCCTCCCTTCGAACCAGAGAAGAAGTCTGAATTATTATAGCGTTAAAAGACAAAACATGTTAATATTTTACAATACTTCTACATTTTTACATATATATTTATATATATTTTACATATATATTTACATACATCTATACAATACTACATACATTTTATGCATGTCTGAGTTTCTTAACTTTTTCAACGTCATCTGCTGGTCTTCATGTGTCATCAGCGGCTTCCGCAAAGCTCCCTAAAAATCCCCATTAATTTCTTATACTGACCAGCAATATATGGAAACCCAGACGGGGAAAGTCACGAAGAGATCTCTGTAGTTGCTTAGTAAATGCTTGTTAAATTTAATGGACACTACGAAAGTCATTTTACTTATCTACCACTAATGAGTAAGGATGTGTGTGTTTTGTTGAACTTAAACCTGGATGTTCTCTCAGGTTCCTCCTAGCACTAAAACCCTTCCATCCTTCTCTAAGAGTCTGAGCCAGACCCACTGGGGCAGGCTCTGGTCTGAACAGGGTGCCACTGTTTAAAGGAGGAAGGAACCCCGAATTTGGAATCTGAGGACGAGAAATCCTGGCCCTGATACTTAAGTTAACCCCCACCCCTACCCCTGTCCCTCCCATAAGGGTTCAGGTAGAATTCCGGATTCAGTCCTGGAAGGGGGTTAGGGGCTACCTCGTAAGAAAGGGGATCTGGTTTTCCTTGCACAATCTGAGTCATTGCCCCAACCCCAGAGTTTCAGGGAGCAGAAAATATCCTAAATAAAGCCAAGATGCGGTTCATGCTTAGGGTCTCCCCTAAAAGTAATCGATACGGTCAGCTTAGTAGAATCTTGGGCGTTTAGACATGGCAGGGATCTTGGAGGTCATATAATCAGTCCAATATCTTCATTTTTGCAGAGTAAAAACTGAGTACAGGTTTTCTTCTAGAAAAAGGTACAAAGCAGATAGCAGGTATAAGCGGTTTGTAGCTGCCTCTGCAAAATGGGGGGAAACAGCACTTTTTATTAAATGCAAGCATTTATAGAATGCTTTCAAGTTTGCTGTTATCAAATTTTGATTCTCGCATCAATCCTTGGAGAAAGAGAGATACACTGAAGCTTGGAAAGGCTAAGTAAATTGTCCCGGGTCACACTGCTGGGCGAAGGTCTGAAGGTGGATTCGAATTCACCCTTGTTCTGATTCTAAGGCCAAAGTTCTATACGCAGCGCCACCTAGAGGCGCTTCTGAGGAAATGTGAGGTCTCTGTAGGTAAAGGCCAGCGGACGCGTACCTGTGCGCAGGCTCAGAGGCTCGCTCCAGGACCATCCGACTGCGCAGGCCCCCTTTGCCACGCCCCCTTTCCCCGCCCTCACGCCGCTTCCCCCTCCTCCCCAAAACGGAAGCACAAGTCCTAGCTTGTTCTCCCTACCCTTCCCCGCTCCCCACCCCCGTACCGCCTTGGGGTGTCTCACAGCCGCAACCGCCGGAAACGGAAGTGGCGCCTCGATGGCCCCTGCGAGCCCTAGAGCTTTCTGTGGCTTGGACGACCGCGGAGAGACCGGAAGCGGAAGTTGTTCCACGGGAAGACGACGTCGCCTCGTAGCCTGGCTTTTTCGGTTTTAGCGGCGGCAGCGGCAGTAGCAACAGGGGCAGCAGCAGGTAAAGAGCCGGAGGAGGGAACTCTAGCCCCGGCCTTCCCCTCCCTGCGCCGCGAGTGTGTCCCCTTCGTGTGACTTGTCCGTGTGTGCGCGCGCATGTGCCCCAGGCAGTGTGGGTGTCACCATCAGTTTGAGGGTGACACGCACGGGAGTGTCAGCCCCCCCCATGGTCCCCAGTCAGTGTCAGGGCGCCCCCCCCTTGTGTCGGGGGGGGTCAGTGTGTTTCCCTCCCCCACGTGTGACCTGTCAGTGTCAGGACGCCCCCCCCCTCCTGTGTCTGGGGAGGGGGTCAGTGTGTTTCCCTCCCCCACGTGTGACCTGTCAGTGTCAGCCCCCCCCATGGTCCCCAGTCAGTGTCAGGGCGCCCCCCCCTCTTGTGTCGGGGGGGGGTCAGTGTGTTTCCCTCCCCCACGTGTAACCTGTCAGTGTCAGGACCCCCCCCTCCTGTGTCTGGGGAGGGGATCAGTGTGTTTCCCTACCCCACGTGTGACCTGTCAGTGTCAGGACCACCCCCCCCATCTTCCTCCTGCCTGTTTGGTATCTGGGTCCCGGCATTGGGGTCCCGTTAGTGTTGGGGTCCCCCAGGTGTGTCTCCCCCAGAGTGAGCCCCGCCTGTGTGCGGGTCTCTGTGCCCCCTTGGAGTGAGGGACCAGCCCCTGTATGGAGAGACCCTCCCACCCACCCCATGAGACCCGCTGGGTAAGTGCCCACCGCCTGGTCTTTGCTGTGTCCCCCAGACTCTCACCATGGGCAACACGAGCAGCGAGAGGGCCGGCATGGAGCGGCAGGGGGGCCACAAGACCCCCCGCAGGGACAGCACTGGGGGCGCCATCACCACCAAGGAGGGGGGCGAGAGGCCCAAGATCATGATGGACAGCCCGGAGGACGCGGACCTCTTCCACTCCGAGGAGATCAAGGTAGAGAGTGCGACGCCCTTGGGGACACGTCCCGGCTCTGCTGGGCTGGGACACGGCAGCCCTTCGCAGTCAGAGGAGGGCTGTGTAGTCACCCAGACGGGGGGAGGGGGGCCGGTGGCGGGCAGAGCCCTTCCTGTCACGGCAGCAGCTCCTGCTCCTTAAGATGGCAAAGCTGGCAGCTCCTGAGCCAGTGAGCCAGGCTGCCCTGCTCTCACAACTTCCCTTCCAAACAGCTCCTTTGTTGACTTAATTGTCTTAGTGAGAGGGCTCACTGTTTATCAACCTGGCAGCAGGCTTGCAAGGCTGTCTGTGGTGCCTCATTTCTACCTGAGAACCATTTTACTCTTGAAAGAAAGAAAAGAGAGTCACTGAGGTATCTTTTGTTCAAAGGAGAGAAAAGAACAGAATGAAGGCCAGACAAGGAAGACTTTGAGACTACCAGGTGGACTTTGTTCTCTACTTAAAAGCAAGCTGTATGTAATTGGTGCTCGACACTTCATGTCCAGTCCGTCCTTTTCTTATGTTCTTCCCTGTAGTTCAGATTAAAATACAACTTAAAGAACATTTTTTTTTTCCATAAAAGAAAAGCAAGAAAAATTAATTTGCTTCTTGGAGAGAGGCAAGGGTAAAGTAATCTTTCTCCGTGTAGTTTGGTTTTTTTTTTCCCATTTAGAGTTCCAAGCTCCTAGCTCTTCAAAGACTAGTCAAAGTGCCCCTCCATGCCCTCATTCAAAGTCATCCCTTGCCAATTCTGCTGTGGCATCTTCAAGGTGATGGTGACATTCTGTGGGTTTGGCGACAGATGCTGAACCCAGTGTCCTAAGAAACTAACAGCTCTTTTCGTACAGTGTAAGGGGGCTTGTGGGAAAGTGAGCCAGGGGAAGGGAGGCAATTTTAGTATTTAAGTATGTGTACTCTGTCGACATCCAGCTACCTCTGTACCCTTCGTGTGCTCTAAGTATTCATTAGACCCATTGGGAAGAGGTTGCATAGTGCTAATGGAAAGAACACTGGACCTGAAGGTGGAAGATGCCAGTTCTAGGCCCATTTACCAATGGGGTCGTGGGAGATCTGTGCCATTGAACTTGAACTTTGTCCTCTGTAAATTGTAGAAAACACCTGTACCACCTCTTACCTGTACCACCTTGGCCTTGTCTCTTTCTCAGGTATTGGGCTGGGTAACTGCTTTATTTCCACATTCCCTAGCTTAGAGTCTGCTTATCACAGTTTGAAATCTATTCCTTTTGAATCTGACATTTACATAGCACTTGAAGGTTTTCAGACTGCCCAGTGTCTCCTTGTGGTCTCACCATAACCCTGTGAGAGGTACAGCCAGGGGGTATTTCTCCATTTTGTATATTAGACCATTACCTGCCTGTGGTCACCCATCTAATAAAGCCTTTGGGGCATGGTTAGAACCTCGGCTTTTCTGGCTCTAAATCCCTGCCTGTATCCACCTGGCCTTTGGCACCTTGGAGTCGGTAAGTTCGTTCCCATTCCAGTGGAGGAAGGGAAAGATAAGCCATTTAAAAGCAACGTCTCAATATCCTAGCTATCCAGTACTAGAAGTAGGGGGAAAGAGACGTGGAAATGTTTTTGGTTTTGTTTTTTAAATAGAACAAAGTTCTGCCCATTTGGTAGTTATTCGGTCATTCCAGTCACATCTAACCCCATTTTGAGCTTTCATGGCAAAGTGGAGTGGTCTGCCATTTCCTTCACCAGCTCCTTTTACAGGCGAGGAAACTGAGGCACACAGGCTTAAGTGACTTGCCCAGGGTCACAAAGCAAGTAAGTGTCGGGGGCTGGATTGGAACTCAGGTCTTCCTGACTGCAGGCCTGGCACTCTATATACTGTGCCACCTAGCTGCCCATTTAGTAATATTGTACAAAACTCATTTAGCAATTATTCAATATAAAGGAGAAGTGTTTCTATTCTTTTTTTGAAAGGTCCTCCGTCTTAATTAGGAATCAAAGACCTCTATCAAATAACTGTTACCCAAGTTACCTCCTCATTTAGCGATGACTGATAGCTGATTTCTTTGGGAGTCTCTGAGGACATTCCCAGCCCAAAATCTCTGCTGTTTCAGACTTCTCTGGGCTGCTGCCAGTCCAGTGTAAGAGGTATAAAAGCAGTTGCTGGTTACTTGGTTATAATATTAAATGAATAGTCTGCAAAACAGTTGTCTTTTTTTTTAAGCCTCTTATCTACCCTTTGTAAACTCCAAAGTTTTCTGAACTTTTTTACCTGAAACTCCTTGGTGTATTGGATAATCAGTACTTTTTTATGACTTGATGGCTCTAGGACAGTAACTGATAAACTTGTGTCCCATAAGTCTCACTTAGGATAGTAAATAGGCAATAATTAAACCAGTCTTGGGATCGGTCTCTCTTTTCAGACTAATCAAGTGCTTTCCCTTAAGAAAACTAGAAAAATTCTCTTTGCTTAGTGTTATGGCTCTTAGTGGGAAACTTAGCAAGCTCTGAATCACTGCTTCTAGGCTCCGGAAAAGGAAGAGTTCCTTGCGTGGCAGCATGATCTAGAAGTGAACGACCGAGCTCCCACCCAAGCTCGCCCAACTGTGTTTCGCTGGACAGGGGGAGGAAAAGAGGTCTACTTATCTGGATCCTTCAATAACTGGACAAAACTACCCCTCACAAGAAGGTATTCTGGGCAGTTTTTATATTTGAATTCTATTGGAACTTGACTCCCTTGTCTTTTTGATGGAACTCTGTAAATGCCAGCTTTGGGTGAAGATACTGAACAGGAAAATAGCTTGTGTGGTAATTCAGAAGGTCACGCCCAGATTTCTGGGGTCTAGCCAACTCTCTTTAGGAATAATCTCTTTGTGTTTAGAGGAAGACTTCCTGTTCCCTAAACATTCGTAACATCTTCCACTCGGATGTAGGAGCATACATTCTTCAACTAGGGTGGCTCCTAGAAAAGTGAAAAAAGGCTTCTGGTAAATAATAGTCGTTGGCAGGGATCCAAGAAAGCCTTTCTGTGGCCTGGACTGACCCAGTGGATTCTGACTTCTGTTGTGTATAATAAAACATTCTCTAATGGGACCCACAGCCTCCATGATGGCAGGAGAGAAAAATAGTGGTTGACCCAGTCAGATTCATGACATAAGGGGTCCCACGGGGCCTTGAGAAAAGAGGATGGAAAAGGCCCGTTGGTGTGGGGCCCTTTTCCTAAACTGGTTTCTAGTATTCAAGCTGCTTCCTCTTCAAACCAAACTGGCCATGAGTCCCGCCCTGCCCCAGTCGTTCTGGCAATTCTGGCTCTCCAGCAGGAGCACAGTCATCCTGTGTGTGGCCCTCTTCAGCACCATGTGCTCTTGCTGCCTTTAAAGCAGATGCAGGAGAAGATAGATTCTGGAATCTGGCAGTGTCTGGCAATTCCCAAATGAAATACAAAAATTAAGGAATCTCATTCCTGGTGTTTGTGTGTTAGGAATGGCGTCCTATGCTTCACATCCTCTGCTGGGTCCTGCAGCTCCAATCTGTTTAAAAGATTGTACTGAATTGTCTTAAAAAGCCATCCCTGCTGCAGCCGAGATTTCTCTTTTGGATGGGGGTGCTCTTCATTTCTTTTGCAAGGATGGCTCAGGGAAGCCACTGAGAGTATTTTCGTTTTACAAGTGGGGGAGCTGCAAGGGACCACCCAACCAAAATCCTTTGCTTCCTTTGACATTACAGCCACAACAACTTTGTAGCAATCCTGGATTTGCCAGAAGGAGAACATCAGTACAAGTTCTTTGTGGATGGTCAGTGGACCTACGACGCCTCTGAGGTACGTTTTCCTTCTTCTCTAGATGGTATCACTCTAAGAAGCAGACACTTCCCTATAGGCCACTGCACACAAAGCCCCCAGTCCTCACGCCGCCTCGGCCATGGCTTCTTTCCTTGGCTGAGACGGGTGATGGCACCGATTGACACTGTAGATTAAGATAAGCCACCAGTTTAGCCAGTAAATGAGGGACACAAGCCAGTGATTCCATGTCCTCTAAAGCAGGAGGTCTTCCACACTGTGATTTCTACCTGTCTATCTCTTCCCAGCCAGTTGTGACCAGCCATCTTGGCACAATTAACAACGTCATTCAAGTGAAGAAAACTGACTTTGAAGTGTTTGACGCTTTAATGGTGGATTCCCAAAAGTGCTCTGATGTGTCCGGTAGGAACCCAATTCTTTTCTACACTGTATGGGGAGGTGGGAGCTCGAGGACAGGGTTGTGCAGCCAAGGTTTGTTCTGGAGCCTCAGCTCTGAATCTGGGCCCCAAGTGCAGGGAACATTGAACTCACAGGGAATGGATGTGGTCACTTACTGAAATTCACCCTGCTTTGATGGATCAGTATTTTGTTTGTGATCACAGGATTCAGAGTTGGAAAGGGTTTTGGGACCAGTCTCTGGGCCAGCCCTGTTTTGTACCAAGGAGGAGACTGAGGCCCAGGAAAGTGGAATGGCTTCCCTGGGGTCATGGGAGCATTAAGCTCAGAAACCAACATCGAAACCTGTTTCCTTTGACTCTCAAACCAGCGTCACTGCTGATTCACTGGCATTTCTGTTCTTTTATGAGCCTCCCCTGGAGACCAGCCCAACAGAAGCAGACACTGAGCACTGGTACTAGTGGTCAGTCTCAAGCCGGGGACAAGCTAATGATTATGATTCATCCAAAGCATAAGAGTTAAACACAGCACAAACTTACTCCTAGGGAGAAGAGTTGCCAGAAGAAGCTGGCTTAGTAAGTGATCCCCATCATTGGTTAAATGATGAGACGGACCCTCAGGATGGGGTCTCTAGGCTACTGCTGCTGCTGCCATCCGGGCTGGGTGACCAGGGTGGGTAACCTGGGCAACCGGCTGTGACGCTCCCTGTGCTGGATGTGTGTCGGGGGACTGGAGGATTCTGGTTTCCAGGCCGCTCACATAAGCTGGCCTTATTTGTGTTGTAAATTAGTAGTTTCAGAATCTCTGAGAGGGACAGGAGGAGGTGAAGCGTAACTTTCTTACCTAACCACAGATAGCACGGGCTCAGGGCCGGATGTGACTCTCGACTCCGCCTGGCTGCCTTGAACCACACCGGCCTTGTGTGTAGGAGTGGTTAGGAGGTCGTTTGCTCAGAAACTGCTTGTGTGTGGCCTTCTTTCGAAGACTGTCTTCATGGGTGGCAGATTACCTCGGAATACAAATAGAACCTATAGTTCAGGCTTGGAGGTGTGTTTGTAATTGAGTCTTTATACAAACTGTCCCTCCCCTCCTTGCAAGGGGGTTTTAACCAATGATGGGGTTCACTTACTGAGCCAGCTTCTTCTGGCAACTCTTCTCCCTAGGAGTAAGTTTGTGCTGTGTTTAACTCTTATGCTTCAGATGAATCATAATCATTAGGATCTGTCATCATGGACTCCTGTTATTTCCATTGAATTTGAAAATTGAAGTGGTCTCTGGTGAGAGAAAGCGTGGCTGATTAGTGTGATTTCAAACAGAACTTGAAAGCCTAAAAAATAGCAACTATCCAGGTAGGAAGGCGTTTATGATTGAAATAGAGATGGCTGCTTATTATTTCTGATCTAGGCAAACAGCATCCTACTTACTGTGGTTTCTGTAGAGCGGGCTCCCCTAAATCTGCCCCCTGTACTTACTAGGCAACATAATTTAAAAGTCCTTACCTCCAGTGAGATCTTCTCAATATTAATTGCCTTCTGGGAGAAAACTGTACCTTAACCTTTTGGGTTCTCATGGCTCTCTATTCTACTCGGTTTTCCGCATTGAATGCCTTTCTTAGCTTCTCCTTGCTGTGATTGTGGTTAGGTTATAGGAGTGTGAGCAAGCTCCTAAGGAAATGAACATCCTGGGAATTGGTGCTCTGCTAACACAGAGGAGGAGGGTTCCTCAGACTTTACTTTGAAACCAGCCTCACAGTTAAATAATCACCTTGGCAGAATTCCCATTCAGTCACGCATGACCTCTCAAGCTGAAGCTGGAAAGGTGGTGGTGACGAGGCCTTGGCACCATCCCCTGACAATTGAGGCACCTTTATGGCACCACCGAATCCTCAGGTAGATGTCACCCAGTCCAGCCCAGGCCATCTGCCAAGCTCTGGACTGCCAGCAGTCATCCGGATTATCCTAGAACAGCATTGAATACAAGAACAAAAAGAATATTTTCATAAAGTTGTCTATAGAAAAAAGTTTTAAAGGGCACTGACAGTTCTGGCCCCCTTGATGCCCCAGCTGGTGCCTCTGGCTTGGGCTTTCCTTCTTTGTTCTGACCGAATCTCAGCAGAGGGTTTGCTGGAGCTCACTGGAAGGAGCCTAGGTCATGATCCACACGGGTGGGGAAGGGCGGTGGCTGCCTGGCTCTCACTGGCAGGTTTGCACTCCATTTCTGTCTGTGCCCTCATGCCAGGGCCTCAGCGGCCACTTTTGAAACATGTGCCAGTCCCTTAACCAAAGTCTTAAGGGCTTTCTGGTGATTCTCTGGGAACCTTCATTCCCTTTAACTCTGTGGTGTAGAGAAAACAAAGGAAGACCCAAACCACCCAGTGTAATCAGTCAGATGAGCTTTTCTCATCAATATCAGCTACTTAAACCTCTTTTTAATCGCGTTCTTCTCAGCAGAGCTGTCCAGTTCGCCGCCAGGACCCTACCATCAGGAGCCCTATGCTTGTAAAGCAGAGGAACGTTTCAAAAGTCCGCCCATCCTTCCCCCACACCTGCTCCAGGTCATCCTGAATAAGGACACTGGCATCTCGGTGAGTACAGAAGCTTTGCTTCTTGCAGCTGCTCTGTGCCTAGGGTGGGGGTGGCGGGGGCGGCGGGGGCTCTCCATTCTCGGGCCTTTCTCTTTGGACTTGTGGGGTAAGCTGCTCCAGCAGCCAAGGGCCACTTAGCCGTCAGGTACAAGATATTTATTTCACTTTGTTGGTTTCCATTTTGCAGAATAATTCCTGTTATTCAACTAAACTCTCTTCTTGTATGATTAACTGTGTGGAAATGACCTGGCCTTTCTGTCCTTTGAATAAGTTGTGCTCCACAGTCCTGGAGCCAGAAGGTTATAGTGTCAGAAGACACATTGCCCTTACTCTTTCTACCACCATCACCAAGAAAAGCTGATCAGAGGGTTAAGGGGCCTTGCTTATTATTCGGGGCAACTTTTCAGTCTGTTGGGAAGAAGTGTTACTAGTTTAGTTATCCAGCTCAGCCCACCTTGTGAGATGTGACTATCCTGACACAACCAGAATTAGCTTGTGCACTTGGCACAGCGTCTTCCAGATTGGTTGTCAAGAACCCAGGGTTTTATTGACTTTCCCAGATTCCACGAGACCAAAGTTACCAAAACTGCCCTGATAGGAAAGAGCAGGTTGGTTTCTTTCACTTTGGACCTTGCCCTAAATTCTTCCCTGATAGCCTAAAAGTCTTTCACTCCAGGTAGAGGCCAACACTAGGAACTGCGTTTCCATAATGGAAAGTTGATGTTGGACACATAGCACGAGTGAGTCAAAAATTCAGTGCCTGCTCTAACACCCTCCTTGGCACATGTTCCTCCAGAGTGTTTGAGAGGGCAGAAGCCTAAAAGTTTAAAGCCAACCAGAGCCTGTTCTTCTGTATTCTACCCGCATGATGTCCGTGGCATAAAGTCACCCTGCTGTCCACATTCCCAGGCTGCTCTGCTGAATAAGAGACATTTAAGTCATTTAAGAGGCCCTTAAAGAAAAGGAGTTTCCAGCACCCCCACTCCTCTCTTCTCTCCTCTCTCTCTCTCCTCTCCTTCTGCTCTCTTCTCTCCCTCCCCCCCTCTCCTTCTCTCTCATGCACTCACTATCTCTCCTTTCCCCTCTCTTTCTCCCCCTCTCTCCCCTCTTTATTCTGCTCTCAGGGGCAGGGAGGAGAAAGCACACCTTTCCCACCCAGGGAGAGCTCGTGGGGTCTGACATGGCTTTCCTCTTTGCATTTCCACAGTGTGACCCAGCTTTACTACCGGAGCCCAACCACGTCATGCTGAACCACCTGTACGCCCTCTCCATCAAGGATGGCGTGATGGTGCTCAGCGCCACCCACCGCTACAAGAAGAAGTACGTCACCACCTTGCTGTACAAGCCAATATGAAGCCCCCAGCCAGCCACTGGTGCCGGGGAGGAGCAGAGATGATGGCGCGGCACGACCTGACCCATCTGCAGCTGATTCACGCCACAGGAGCTGCCCCACACGGTCTTCATTCCACACTCTTCTGAAACATTTTCCACCCACCCTGCTTGAAGATCTCCTTTTGGCAAAGCAGCTCCTGAGGAGCCAGGCCGGGCGCTCTGGCCACTGACTGACC
Organism: Trichosurus vulpecula; assembly: GCF_011100635.1. Lineage (NCBI taxonomy): Eukaryota > Metazoa > Chordata > Mammalia > Diprotodontia > Phalangeridae > Trichosurus > Trichosurus vulpecula. The sequence goes on along the minus strand of NC_050573.1, from coordinate 24,659,018 downwards.
ATAAAACCTTTTATCATTTACCGCAGTGGGGAGAGCATAAAGGTAGGTGCCGAAGATTGGCCGGAGCCCAAAACACAAGGAAACCTGTGTGCCCTGTTGGAGACATGCACTCTAACAGGCACCAGGCACTCTCCCAAAAAATAAGAATAAGTTAAGCCCAGATCCCAGTTGTGGGCTGCTTTGTTATCTCAGGTAGCTGGGCCCAACAAAGGGGCTTTCCTTACTAGTGATTTTCCCGTCACTTTTCGTGGATGCAACAGCCAGTGTAGTGGCGATGTCTCTGCGTGGTAGGTCTGCCCCCTTTTGGCTGGCAGCAAGCTTGCACAGGGAACTCTGGCCCTGACCCTCACACACACCAAGCACATTTTAAAGCCAAAATCACTGCGGGGAGGGGACAGGTGAGGGGTGTATATAGTAGAGATGTACTGATGAAGGCTTGTAAAGGCATTTTCTCTTTTTAATCACCAACACTTGGGTGTGGATCATGTGAAAAGGGCCCCTCAGACCCATCCCAGCTGTGGCCAGGCTGCCCAGAGGACTGAGCAGTGCACCCATGGGTCACCGCTTGTTCCAGGTTCAGGCTGTTGCTTGGGGTTGTTTCTAATCATCCAGTCCGTCCTACGGTCACCGGTGTCCCTCAGAACCTGTGTAGCTGAGATCTCAGAACCGAACGATCATGGAAGGCCCCAGCAGGTGCCAGCCATTCAGCAAAGCTTCTATTTTTGAAGGGAATGTAGATTTTCCAGGGTGAGTGACCTCACAAGGAAATGCCAGCAGGACTCGGTGCTCCCACGGGCCCGGGTCCCCAAGCCCACCCTTGTTACCTCACTCAGTGCTCTCAAGCCTTCAGGCACTCATGCCTTTCGTATCTTGTGGAAACACTGAATCACTGTTACCTTGTCACACCTCCTGAACAGGTTTAAATAAAGCTTTTTGTAAAAAATGCTGTCGATGCACTTGAGTCCATGATTGGGGGGGTGCGGGGTGTTCTGAAGGCTCATGCCAGTCGTTAGATTGTTACCATTCGATCGGTGACCTGACCTCACATCACAGGTGCTCGGAGGGGGCAGGAACCTCACAGCTTTCGGGAGGATGAACACAGAGCAGTCGTGAGCTGGACAGTGTCTGTGGGAAGGCCTCTGAGGAGGAGGAGGCACCCCTTCCTCCCGAGGCAGGATGTTCTAGGAGCTGGCCCTCGCTGTGAGCTTAAAGCTGCCCTGGTGCTCTTAGCCCTTCCCCGGTGGCCAGACAGACCAACCCTGCCCATGACAGAAGAGCTTGAGGACCTAGCACGTTCCCACCTGAGTTCTCAGGCTAAACATCCGCAGAGTTCCTGCCACTGGACCTCTTGATGTGAACTCAAAGCCCTTTACCGTGCCGATTGCCCTCTTCTGGATGCACTGGAGCTCATCAACGCCCTTCCTAAACTGAAAACCAGTAATCATTTAATACTGTGTACCAGGCACTGCGCTAAGTGCTGAGGTGGCAAAAGGAGGCAAAGGACCGTCCATGCCCTCAAGGAGCTTACAGTCCAATGTGGGGGGAGAGAGGGGGAGAGCAATATGCAAATCTGTACAAAAGAAGCTGTTGGATACAGGATAAAAAGGAAAAAATTCCTGACAATGAGCCCAGGATTCCAGTTGTGGCCCAAGTAGAGCTGAGGACCACAGGATGGGCTCCTCTTTATCCTTGGAATCCAGGCCTCAGCGCAGCTGAGATCCCATCAGTCATGCAGAATGAGAGGACTCCTCGGGCCCTTCCTGCCCGACATCTGCCAGTTTTTTATCTGCTATGTTAACGTGGATTAAAACCCTCAGGTCTTTTTTTTTTTTTGGACAGTCTCCTAGCCGAGGCTCCCCCATCTTCTTACGTGTGGCATAGATTTTTTTTATGCCCTAGTGGGAGATTTACATTGAACAGATCTGGCCCATTGGTGCATCCCGGACCCTGTTCCTCCCTGGTTTCTCATTTGTCAATTGGATAAGTGTGCCACCTAGGCCTTTCTCTATGTCATTTTGTCAAATGCTTTGCTAAAATCTAAAAAACTATGATATTTCCCTGACATACTAGTTATAGTAACTGTCAGGGGGAAAGAAAAGGTTAAGCAAGAGTGATTTAATGACAATCGCCCTCTGGCTAGCACTGCTTCCTTTTCTAGAATTTTTCCAGAAAATGAAGTAATATTGGTAAAGTGTTTAGTCTAGTGCCTGGCACATAGTAGGTGCTTAATACTTCTTCCTTTCCTTCCCCTATAGAGTATATTCATTTTATTTTTTTTTAACTGGGACATTTGCCTTTTTCCAATTCTGTACTACCCTGTTTTCCATGATAGCTATTTTTAAAACTAAATTTGAATTATCTTGTTTTTAGAGCACCAGCATTTCTCCCAGAATTCCTTCCATTTTCTCTTCCCAGAGAGTGGTAACATGTAACAAATACTTTTTTTTGAGGCAGTTGGAATTAAGTGACTTGCCCAGAGTCATATAGCTATAAGTCTCTGAGGCTGGATTTGAACTCACATCCTCCTGATTCCAGGGCCAATGCTCCATCTACTGTACCACCTAGCTGCCCCTAACAAATACTATTTTCAAAGGGGAAACAAAAAGGAAAAGGAAAAAAATCAACAAAACAACTCAACACACCAGAAAAAGTCTGAACCGTATGCCACACAGGTGGAGGAGTGCGGTAGGGCTGTCTTTTCATGTCTCCTGTTTGGGGCCAGGGTTGTTCTTCATAACTTGGCTACATTCACTTTTGATGATTGTCTGATGGTTGTCTTTTGCATTCACTGGTCATAGTCCTTTGTCAGCTGTTTTCTTGGCTCTACATCATTTCACCTAAGTCTTAATGTGCTTCTCACAGCACAGTAATATTCCATTATATTCATAACCACAACTTGTTTAGCCATTCCCCAATCGATGGGCATACTCCCTTTTCCAGTTTTTGCTACTGCAAAAAAAGTGCTTCTATAACATTTTGGTGCATATGAGATCTATCTTCTTACCAGTAACTTCCTTGGGGTATATATTCCCAGCAATGGAATCTCTGGGTCTAAGGCTTTGGACATTCCAGTTACTAAATTTGCATAATCCCATATTGCTTTCCAAAATGGTTATAAGGATTCGCAGCTCCACCAACAATGTACTAACCTGCCTATCTTCCCACAGCCTCTCCAACATTGACTACTCCTATCTTTTGGCATTTTTGCCAATTTGCTTGGGTGTGAGATGAAACCTTAGGGTTGTTTTGATTTGCGTTTCTCTTATTAGTGATTCAGAGCATCCTTTCATATGGTTAGTAATAGCTTGCAATTCATTCCAGAACTGTTCCCACCCTTTGGCCACTTATCTACTGGAGAATGGATTTTGTTTTTGTGTGTAATGTTTATTATATATCATATTTATTTTCCATATGTGTGTGTGCATACGTATCTGTACGTTTCCTATTATTTTGGATTTCAAATCCTCATCTGAGAAATTTGATACAAAGATTTTTCCCCCCATTTGGCCACTTCCTTTATCTTAAATGCATTGATTTTAGTTGTGCAGAAACTTTTCAGTCATGTAATCACAATGATCGATTTTATCTTATCTGATAATCTCTGTCTCGTTTGGTTTTTCCAGGATCTTTCAAACATGACTAAAAGTGGCTCAGTAGTCACTTGTACCTGAGAATCTGGTTCATCTGGGCTGGGTGACTTCAGTTCAGCCATAGAAGAGATGCCATGATGATATCTTAAATTCAGCACTCATTCTCTTTTTCCCCAAACTGTCCCCTCTTCCAAACTCTTCCTATTACTGTTCAAGTGCCCTCACTAATGTTTGCCAAAAAAGACTATTTTATGGAGAACTCACAAGGCAAACGCTCACATAGTCAGACATGGGAGACGCTGCCACAGGATCACTCGGCATGGCGTGCCCACATCAAAGAAGGTACTGTGCTCTGTGAGCGAAGCAGAATTGCAGTAGCTCAAAAGAAATGTGAGATTCAAAAATTTAGAGATCTCCACTCCAAATAGCCATACGGACTATGTGTGCTCAACCTATGGTAGAGCCTTCTGAGCTTGTATTTGTCTGATCAGCCATGATTAAACACACTGTAACTTGACTCTAACATAGTAATGTCATTTCGGTCCTCTTCGAGAAGAAAGGACAACAATCAACCAATTACTGTCAAGGCTACCACCATCTTCTTTGTAAACTAGGTGTCCTCAGTTTCTCTCTTACCTCTCCTTGCCCCCCAAATCCAATCTGTTGCCAAGTCCTATCAACTCTTTCTTCATAAAGGCTCTCATAGCCACTCCCTTCTCTCCTCTGACATGGCCACTACCTTGGTATAGACTCTTATCACCCTAGAGCCTGCTGATTGGTGTCCCTGCCTCAAGCCTCTCCCCACTCCAGTCTGTTCTAAGCAATAAATCCCAGTGACTCCCCATTACCTCTAGAATCAAATATATCTTCTTGTTAGCTTTTGAAGTCCTTCATAACCTGTCCCTGTCTCTCCAGGCTTCTGCCCCTTATATCCCTCCACATACTCTACAACCTGACTTCTTCAAACAAGATATTCCTTATCCTAACTGGAGGCATTTTCTCTGGCTTTCCCTCAGCGACCTGGAATGTTCTTCCTCCTCATCTCCCACTCTTGGCTCCCCTGGCTTCCTTCAAGTCGAAGCTAAAACCCCACCTTCTACAAGAAGCCTTTCCCCACCCCCCTTAATGCCCATGCCCTCCCTCTGATGATCTCCAATTTGTCCTGCTTACATCTTAGTTGTTTGCATGTTGTCTCCCCCATTAGACTGAGTTCTCTGAGGATAGGGACCATGTTTCTGCCTTTCTTTACAAATCCCCAGCACTTAGCACAGGGCCTGACCCACAGTAGGTACTTAGTGCAGCTGGCTGCTTGGCTTTACTTATTTTGGGTATCAGCTGCCTATTTGCCACTTTGTTTCTGTCATGTCCAGTGTTGAAGATCATTCTCTTCACTAGAGAAAACTAAATAAACTTGAACCAAACATTTCTGTCACCCATTATCATCGTCCTATCCACTGCCCAAATAGTGATTTTGTCCTGTTGGCCCTTGTCCCCATGGCGGAGGAAAAAAAAACCTTTGTGTTGTCTTTAACTTTCCTCACTAACCTCAGCTCATTCCTAGCTTTATTTTATTTTCTATTAATAGTATTATATTTTTTTTCCAATTACATGTCAAGACAATTTTTAGCATTCATTTTTACAAGACTTTTTGAGTTCCAAATTTTTCTCCCTTCGTCCCTCCCCTCTTCCTAAAATGGCAGGCAACTTGATATAGGTTATGCATGTACTATCATGTAAAACATTTCCATATTAGTCACAGTCGTGAAAGAACGGATCAAAAGGGAAAAAAAAAACAAAAAAAGAATAAAATAAGTGAAAAAAAGTATGCTTCAATCTGCATTCAGAGTCCAGTTCTTCATCTGGATGTCAATAACATTTTCCTTTGTGAGTCCTTTGTACTTGTCTTGGATCATAGTGCTTCTGAGGAGAGCTGAGTCGTTCATAGTTGATCATTACACAATGTTGCTGATACTGTGTACAATGTTTTCGTGGTTCTGCTCATTTCACTTTGTATCAGTTCATACAAATCTTTCCAAGTTTTTCTGAAATCTGCCAGCTCATCATTTCTTAGAGCACAATAGTATTCCATTACATTCATATACCACAACTTGTTCAGCCATTTCCCAATTGATGAGCATCCTCTCAATCTCCAATTCTTTGCCACCACAAAAAGGGCTGCTATAAACATTTTTGCACATGTAAGTCCTTTTCCCTTTTTTATGATCTTTTTTGGAACACAGACCTAGTAGTGGTATTGCTGGATCAAAGGATATGCATAGTTTGGTTGCCCTTTGGGCATAGTTCCAAATTGCTCTCCAGAATGGCAGGATCAGTTCACAGCTCCACCAGTAGCGCATCGGTGTCTCCAACATTCAGCATTTCCCTTTTTCGTCCTATTAGCCATTCTGACAGATGGTACCTCACAGCTGTTTAAATTTGCATTTCTCTAACCGGAAGTGATTTAGAGCACTTCTTCATAAGCCTATAGATAGCTTTGATGTCTTCATCTGAAAACTGCCTGATCATATCCCTAGGTTTGTTTTTAAATTTTATTTTCAATTAACAAGCATTTATTTTCTCTCCCTCCATCCTTCCCCAAAGGGAAAAATTTAAAAACAAAATCCTTGTAAATCAAATCAAATGAACACGTTGGCTATATTCCAAAATTGGTGGCATCGTTAGACACCTGGAATCTGATTGGTCAGTACACCGATCGGCATTCTTAAGGCTTTCAGTGTTGTTTGTCTTTACAAAGTTGTTCTTGTTGCTGTTGTTTGTGTCTGACCCCTCATGATCCCATTTGGGATTATCTTGACAAAGGCACTGGAGCGGTTTGCCATTTCCTTCCCCAGCCCATTTGACAGGTGGGGAAACTGAGGCAAACAAGGTGAAGTGACCTGCTCAGGGTCACACAGCTAGTAAGTATCTGAGGCCACATTTGAACTCAGGTCCTCCCGACTTCAGGCCCTGCACTTTATCGACTGCACCACCTAGCTGCCTGGTGTTGTTATTGTAGACATTATTCTAATTCCACCCATTTCCCTTTGCATCAGGTCATCCAAATCTCAGGTTTCTCTGAAACCATACTTTTCATCATTTCTTTCAGTACAATAGTATCCCATTACATTCATTTCCCATAACTTGTTCAGCTGTTCTCCAATGAAGAAGAACCTTCTGATTTCCAGCTCTTTGCCTTTGAAAAAAGAGCTGCTATAAACAATGTGATTTGGTGGGAGAAGTCACCAAACTGTTCCTGCCATTTGACTCAATCAATGTTCCTGCCCCTGGGTATTTGTCCCCAAGGTAGGGTTGGAGCAAGAAATACAAAATATTCACTAAAGCATTTTTTAAAGGTAGAGTCTTATTTTTTCAATTTAATTTAATTTTTTCTGATTAGCAAGCACTTTCTCTCCTCTCCTCCTCTTCCAACTGAAATATGAACAGAAGTTCATACCACATTCCTACACTGGTCACATCCCTTCTGCATTTCCAATCCATCCCCTCTCCTTGGGTGATGCAGCAAGTTGCCGGATTTGTCAGGAAGATCCGAGTTCAAATTCTGCCTCAGAGTAGCCATGTGCCCCTGGGCAAGTCTGTTGTGTCTTGGATGCATGCACAGGAAGACAGCAGGCGTCTCTCTTGTTGTCCAGAGGATGGACAGGGATGCGTTGGGACACTGGGCAGAAAGCCCCGGAGCATCTGCCTCCTCTGATAGCTTCTCCTTTGTCGTTTCTCAAATTTATTTTTTTTGGTTCCTAATGGACAGTTGTCCTTCCCCTTCTCTACCTTCTCATCTCACCGAGCCTGTCTGCCTCGACCCATTGACAGAAGGGGAGGGCCCTGGGCTCCAGAGCCATCTGTTTAAAGAGGCGACTCGTCAGTCTTCCTCCCCTTTCCCACCAGCAACACTGCTTTGGGATTTCTCTGAACTCTCCAAAATGGCCCAGGCTCCAGGGACTCTTTGAGCATACGCTCCTTAGGGACACACACACACACACACACACACACACACACACACACACACACACACACACACACACCTTTATTCCTGATACTTCTTCTCAGGAGGAGACCAGACTGAAACGTACCCATCGTTCAGATTGTCCCTGCTTTCCACACTCGCTGAGACTCTCAGCCTTATTCTTCCAGCCCCTCATTAAGACCTCCTCTTAAGAACTTTACGGCCACTCCCTACTTGGAGCACGTCCAGGGGGAGACCCGAGTCCAAAAGCTGGCTCTCCCACTTGTTGTTTTTATGACCCCGAGGAGGCCACATGAACATCTGTGCCGGTAGCACAGTGGACATGCTGGACCTGGAGTCAGGGAGGCCCGAGTTTCAATACAAGCCTCAGGCACTTACTGTATTTAATTGTATCTGCCTTGGTTTTCTCCCCTGAAAAGTGGACACCCACCTCCTGGGGTTGTGCGTATAAAATGAAATGCTCCTGAAGCGCTTAGCACGGGACCTGGGACATGGTAAGTGCTGTATAAATGTTCGTTGTTTTGTTGTTCAGCCATCTTTCGGTCACGTCTGACTCTGACCCCATTTGAGGTTTTCTTGGCAGAGATACTGGAGTGGTTTGTCATTTCCTTCTCCAGCTCACTTTACAGATGAGGAAACGAGGCAAACAGGGTGACGTGACTTGCTCAGGGTCACACAGCTAATAAGTGTCTGATGCTGGATTTGCACTCAGTAAGATGTGGCTTCCTGACCCCAGGCCTGGCGCTCTATCGACTATGGAGCCACCTAGCTCCTCTGGAAAAAGTAGTTCGCCATTTCCTTCTCTAGTGGATTAAGGCAAACAGAGGTTAAGTGACTTGCCCAGGGTCACTCAGCTAGTATCTGAGGTCATATTTGAACTTAAGTCCTCCTGACTCTAGGCCTAGGACTCTATCCACCAAGCCACCTAGCTGCCTCCTATATAAATGTTAGCTATATATATATATACATACATACATATATATATATATATACACACACACACACACACATAGTTGTGGTTATTAATAAAATGGGAATAATAAAAGCATCTACCTCATTGGGTTACAAGGATAAAATGAGATATTTGTGATGCATTTAGCATATAAGTGCTATATATATGTTAGCTATTTATTATTTTTATTTCAGTAAATAGAGATATTAAAAGCATCCATCTCATAGGGTTTATAGGGACAAGAGAAGCACTCTGCAAGCCTTGCCAATCTCCTTCACAATTTTTTTCTCTTTATTTATCTCAAATCCCTCTCTCTTCCACTCTTTTCCCAACAGAAGTCAGAAGCAGAATGTCTCAACTTCATAGAAAATTCAATTCCACAAGCAAATATCTATTAGGTGCTAGCTAAACAATGAGGAAACAGGACGAAAAGGAAACCATTTCTGCCTTCAAGAAGCGTATGTTCTTCTGGGAGGATACATCCTGTACACAGGGAATAAATGCACAGTAATTTCAGGAAGGCATAAGTAATCACTGGCAGCTTCAGGAGAGATGGGTCGTCAGGAAAGGGTTCACATAGGAGGTGGCAACTGAGCAGAACACTGAATGAAGCTAGGGATTCTTCAGAGGTGGAAGAGAGGAAAGAGTGCATGGATGGAACATTTAGATGACTATAGGAATGGAATGTGGGCTAATCTTATATGCAGAAGAATAATATGAATTAAGTCTAAAAAGGTAAGCTGGAGTCAGATGTTGGGGCATTTTAAACGTCAGAACGAGGAGTTTACATTTTATTCTTGAGGCAGGGGGAGCTCCCGAAAGTTTGTGACCTTCAGTGTCATGAGAATGCACTGGTGTCTTAGGAAGATTATTGTGGTCAGTGTGTGGAGGACAGATTAGAGAGGAGAAAACCTGGAAGCAAGGTGCTCTATTAGAATCCACATGAGAGGTAATGAGGACCTGAGCTGGGCTAGTGGCAATGTGAGGGGACAGAAGCAAGGGAAACAGATATGAGAAATATCAAGGACAAACCTGAGTTGGCAAACCTTGGTGACTGCAAGAATTCTGGTGCCTTAAACAAAGGTTAAGAAGAAAGTGATAGATCCTGTCTCAGACACGTTAAGTTTGAGATGGGAAAGCCAAGTGGAAATGGTAACAGGGGGCTGGAGATGAAGAGGAAGATTTTTATATTTGATATAATAGAGACTTGGGAGGAGGGAGGTGTCATCTTCATAGATATGAAACTGAATCCATGAAAACACCAGAGAGTACAGAGAATAAGCTTGAAATAGACATGCAACTAGATTATTGAAGGTCATGTCACAAAAAAACTTAGAACAGAACCAAATCAAATATCTTTCATAGCCACAGGGCTGCAGTCAGAATTCTTAACCAAACAAAGGATAAGACAAGCACGAAACATAAACCATATCATCTCAATTACATGAAACCGAAAAGTTTTTACATGAAGAAAATCAAGGTGACTAGATAAGAATAAAAGCTGTCATTTGAGGGGAAAAAAAATCTTTGAATTAAATAGCCCCAATTAGGGCTAACATATGAAATCCAAGATACATAGGTAGCTAAACACAAAATATTGTTGCAAAGGTCTTAGCACAGTTTTCAGTTGTTGAAGTGGTTAAAGTTTAAAACTACACTATGATTCTTTCAGGAGACCCTGAATAGGCTTTCAAGAGCCATTCCCCAATAGATAAGTAGTCAAAAAATAGGAATAGTTGTCAAAAATAAATTGAAAAATGACTAACAACATGAAAGACTGATCTGAATCAATAATAGAGAAATACATATACAACCTTGAGGTCTAATCCCATGCCCAGCAAATTGCCACTGATGACAAAAGATGGAAAAAACCAATGCTGGAGAGGCTGTGGAGAGAGAGAGAGGCACATTAATACATTGTTGGTAGTCCAACCATTTTTGGAAGTAGTTGGGAATTAGGTTAACAGTGATTGAAATGCTCATAACTTTTGACCCAGAGGTCCCACTGGTAGGCAATTCCCTATGAATATCAAAGATCAAAATTGAAGCTTTCATATATGAAAAAATTTAGCAGCTCTTTTTGCAGTAGCAAAGAGCTGGAGACCAAAGTGGCTAGTAATTTGGTTAAAGAAGTTGTGGTACATGAATGTAATGCCAGTGGCTCCATTATCCATCAGTGCTAAGTAGTTTAGAGCCACCATAGGTCTTTGGCCCATAAATAGTCTTCAGGGCATCATAATTTCATCTGCCTTCTTATTGAGCCAAGAATCCTGCATTTCCCTAAGCGTAGCTGGCACTTTACTTTTTAACAGAGTTAAATGCTGCCTTCTTAGAGATAAAGGAACTATTCTGCTGATAAACCCTGTGGAGTTCTCATTTTTCATTTAGCAGCTTCTGGATTTCCCCAACATTTTTGTCAAACCAATCTTGATGTTTGTGAGCGTTCTGGCCCTGATGAGTAAATGCAGTGTTGCACAACAAATCTCTGAAAGCTGCCTACTCCTTTTCTGCTCTACCGTTGCCAACCTGCATTGGCTCAGCTTTCCCTCCAGGTTAGCAAGGAACTGTTCCAGCTCCAAGAAGCTGTTGACATTGAGTCTTCTGATAGTCACCATACCTTAGGGCCACTGTTTTTGTTGAATGCGAATGTTTAGCTTGGAGATGTCTATGATCAGTCCAGCACTCTGCGCCACACACTACCTTTGTTACTCTCACATCTTGTCTGTCTCTTCTTACGATGGCATACATAGTCTACTAGATGCCAGTGTTTGCTGCGAGGGTGCATCCACCAAGTTTTATTGTGTTTAAGTAAATGGAAGACAGTACTGGTGTTGGTGATGAGGTCATGAGACACACAAGTCTTCAGTTGGGGGGATAGGCATCCTAAACTCAACATTTGCAAAAGAATATTCAATGCCTTTCCTTGAAAACCTTTCCCTCTTCCCAACTTGCCCTGTTGAGGGTACAATCATTGTCCTGGTCACCCAGGTTCACAATTTCAGTGTCAACTTTGATTCTTAGCCTAACTCATATTCACCTCACACATCTGTTCTGTTGTCAAACCTTGTTATTTGTATCTTCATAGCACCGTTCATGTTGCCTCCTAAATGGCCTTCTCAATTCAGGTCTCTCCCCACTCCCACTTGCCAGAGTTTTTCCTATAGAACAAGTCTGACCTTGGTACTGCCCTACTCAAATCAGTTCCAAAATTTACCTCCAGGATCTACTGGATCTACTGGTGGTAGTAGAAAAAGCAGAAGCAATGATAGTAGTAGTAGCAGCAGCAGCAGTAATTAATAATAATAGCATTTTTATCATTTCTGTGTGCTACAATTTATAATTTCATTGTGCTAAGCACTTGATAAATATTATCTCATCTGATCCTCACAACAACCCTAGGAGGTAGGTTCCTACTTTACAGATGAGATAATTGAGGCTGAAAAAGATTAAGTATCTGAGGCAGAATTTGAAACCAAGACTTCTTGACTCCAGATCCAGCACTCCCCTCCCCATTACACCCCCTAGCTGCCTCCATAACAGAAAGACAAAGGCTTGGATGAATTCTCTAGTCTTGTTCTTGTTTCTTAATCCTTTGGACAGCCTGGACATATTTGTGCCCCTGGGAAAGGCAAACACCCAGGACAGGGATGTCTCCAGGATATAGGCAGTTCTTATTGCCATTGTCTAGTTGGCTTCTCAGTCATGTCTGACTCTCCATGACCCCATTTGGGGGTTTCTTGGTAAAGATACTGGAGTGGTTTGCCATTTCCTTCTTCAGCTCATGTTATATATTAGGAAACCAAGGCAAACAGGGTGAAGTGACTTGCCCAAGGTCACATAGCTAGTAAGTATCCGAGGCCACATCTGAACTCAGGGAGATGAGTATTCCTGACACCAGGTCTGGGGTCTATCCAGTACATCACCTAGCTGCCCCTCATGCTCAGGTAGGTGAGCAGTAAATAAAAAAACAGGTCATTTTTTCTGAGTTGTTTGCATCCTGACCTCCCTCCTGTCCCCCAAAAGGGCCTGCCAAGCAAACAGAGTCACATTAATCATTGACAGAATAAAGTAAAACCATGACATCGAACAGAGCTCTATTTCTCTTTTCTCCTAAACCTTCCAAAGGAAGCAAACCATTCACTCTGGTGGGTGGTGAAGAACATTTCCGAATCCAGCCTCTGGGGTCCTTAGCCCAAGAATCTCTGTGTGCCCGTCACAAGGAGAACAAGAATGACCACTGAGATGTTTGTCCCCTAGAACAGCTTAACTCCACTGCCAAAGAAAAGCTTAGCCGGATCCATCACAGTGATGGGGTGTCACTGCAAACAGTTAGGCCTTAGATCTGTGCAAAACACTTTCTCCTCCAGGGTCTATTCAAAAGGCCAGGGTTGGAACAGAACATCCTTTCTGCTCTTTTAATGACTCTTTCAAAACCTCCCTAAAACTCAGCAATTCGGGTCTAGTTTTAATATGCAAGTTCTGTCTGAATCATCCTAACACGAAACTAGAATTGTGATTGTAGGAAAGGTGACGTCAGACTTTTTGCAAAGGGAACTCAGTTCCAACAAAACTACTTGGCACAGCACCAAAATTCGGAGCAGAATTCCACCTACTTCTAAAATGCATCTCAAGTGTTGTTTTCAGAAAGTTTTAGGACAGCTACTGAAAAGAGGCAGTATGAGGTGCTGGGGAGAGAACTGGATTGGGAGAACCAGGCTCCAATTCCAGTTTGGACTTTCCTTGGGCAAGTCAGCTCAGCACCCTGCTCCACAGTGAAAACTGAGGGACTAGAGATATTCAATCAACATTTACAGTAAGTACAACGGGGAGAGCACTGTACGAATAGAAAAAAGGCTGAGGCTTGCTCGCTTCATTATATACCTCCAGCGGAATATAAGGTAGGGTGCAGTGGAGCAAGGGAGAGATCCAGACCAAACGCTCGAGAAATCTGTGAGAGAACCCAGAAGGGGTCAACCGAGCTGAGCTCTGAAGGAAGAGATTCTGAGAGGAGGCAGTAAGAAGGGCATTCCTGGGATAAGGGATGACCTAATAACAGCAAGCATTTCTGAAGTGCTTTAAAAACATTATCTCATTGATCCCCTGGGAGGTAGGCACTGTTACTATCCCCATTTTACAGGTGAGGAAACTGAGGCAAAGAGGTGAGTGGCTTGCCTGGGTTGACCCAGCTACTAAGTGCCTGAGACAGGATTTGTACTTTGGTCTTCCTGCCTCCAAATCCAGTGCTTGAATCAACAGGTCAGGGAGCTGCCTTTAACACACATGAATGAACAGAGGAAGATAGATATTTCAAGTTCAGGGAGCATCTAGGATTTGTACGTGCCGGGATTACAGGTGAGGCCAGGAAGGTGGGCCCTCGAACCCTGTCTGAGCGTTTCCAGGGTCTCCTGGAAGCAACAGGGAGCAACTACAGATTTTTGAGCAGGACAGACCTGTGCCTTTGGAGGGTGGACTGCAGGGGGAGGAACTGAGGGAACCTGCAAGGAGGCCTCCAAGAGGCTGAGAGCTGATGCTGAAGTGGGGGAGATGGAAAAAGAGGTTGCTAGGATCTTAAGAACAGGCCCCGTAATGAGATGAACATAGTGGCCACAGGCTCAATCAACGTTGGGCAAGTTTAACCCCAAATTTGGCTTCTACACCAATTAGTATCACTGGCAAAGAAGAAAAGCCCTAATATAGGAAAACATCTCACAGAACTCCAACTGTGGATTTACAGGTACGCCTCAGAATCTATTCACACTAAAAATAAACAAAATGGGAAGGAGATGCCGCTATGGTAGAGACTATGCCTGTGCAAATTGACTTTTCGTTGCGGTATATGCACTTAAACATGAAGCTACTCGATTTAATTCCCCTGGATCTTATCAACTAACAGCAAGCTCTGAGCTAATTGTTTCCTTGTCCAGGGCTGAGAGGCCTGGGGCCCTATCTTGTCTTGAGGATCAGGTAACTCTAGCAAAGAGGCAACATGTATTAAGCACCTACTATATACCAGGCCCTGTGCTAAGTACTGGGGATACAAAAAGGGGCATAAACAGTCCCTGCCTCAAGGAGCTTACAATCTAATGGAGGAGACAGCAAACAAATAAATACATACGAAGTGAGTTATATGCGGATAAATATGGATAATTAATAGAGGGAAGGCCCTGGAATGAAGGGGAGTTGTGGAAGGCTTCCTGTAGAAGGAGGGATTTTAGTTGGGACTTAACAGAAGACCAGGAGGTCAGCAGTCAGAGCAGAGGATAGGGTGTGTTCCAGGCATGGGGGATGGCCAGAGAAAATGTCCAGAGCCACAAGATGGAAGATCCAACCGAAGAGGGTGAATTTGGAGCTGAGGACCTGGCTTTGCCTCCTTCTCCCCATACGATCTGGGACAGTCTCTTCCTCTGGAAGATGAGGAGCTGGAGCAGGGGACTTCTAATGTGCCTTCTTGCTCTAGACCTACAACCCTGTGAATTGGATCTAAACCCAGAGGTTGATGTCTTAGACTGGCAACCCCACTGATCCCACCCACCCCCATCCCTGGGGAAGGCGTTCCTCACAACCAGACACCACGGAATCAACTCAGTGCCAACAAAGGCGATGGTCTTGCATAAGGAAGGAAGAGGTCATTTCACCCAAATCAACTGCTTCAGGTAATTGCTTTAACTGATTATTTATTGTTCAACAACAAAGTCCATTTCTTTCAGGATGGATCCTGAATTATACCTTATATTCCTTTCCTTGTCAAGAATAAAAAAGGTAATGAAGAAAAAGCTGTACTTTTGGATACCTAGAACCATAATAACTTAGAAGCATCTAAGTGCAATTTCATGTGACCATATTTCTTTCTGGGATCTTGGTGGTCTCACAGAGAGCTCCCACCCTCTGATCTGATGGCTATCCACAACCACCACCACCAAAACTAAAAGTTAGTGTTGAAAAATGCACCTTTTACAATAAAAAAGTAGAAACCAATTCAATTTCCTTTGTTGTTTTTTTTACGAATATAAAGTTTCTTGTAAATATGTACAGTCTTTTGAGCTATTCCGGTAGGAGGAAGCATTTCACAAATGAGACACAAGATATACACTTTTTAGGACTTGAGAAGCCCATTTCTCATGGAGATCTAAATGAAATGCGAAGACTGAAAGACCAATTTCAATGACCTTTCAAAATACTTGTGGACCAAGAGGCAAAACTTCAGCAAATTTTCAGTCAAATCTTCTGCTCTCAGTGGGGAGTTAAAGTATAAGAAAAAGAAAAGAAAAGAAACAACAAACAAAACCCAAAACTTTTGACAACACAAAAGCCACACCAGTCAAGACATTTGCCAGAGGTCCAGATGACTATGAGTTTCCCAGAAATCTGAAACACATGAGCTGGAGGGAGGAGACAAACAGGGAGGACCAGAGGACCCGGGCCGGAGGGCAAACTGGAGATTAAGCTACACTAGATCCCTAAGAAGTGAGCAGCTATTTTTTTGCTCTGACTGTGGCTGAAACCAATTCACAATTCACACCAGCCGGCCACGATGGTCATCACTGTGCCTTGATTGTTGGCAGATGCTGATTCAAAGTCACAGCAGAGCAGGGGAAGCCAGAATTGAGGCTGCCAGGGAACCTGCCGGCTGCAGAAGCACTTGATTATCTAGGTTCTCCAAGGCTAGGGAGCTCACCCTCTTAATTAACAGACAAGGAGAAAGCAAGACAAGAACACACTGCACCTAAGGAACACAGCCTCAACGTGGGGTTTCCTGATCACGGGCTTGGCCCGAGGGAAAGGCCCTGAAAAGAGTCCCAGTTTCTAAGGAGCGGGTATGTGGGCGCACAGAGTCATGATTCAGGTTACTGAGAAGGAAAGCACAGGAGGGGACACACAGAGGGGGTCACATTCAAGTTTTCTAGGCGGTGATTTGCTGAAATCCTTCTCTCATCAGAATAATAAGGCTTGTAGCGTTTTTCCTAGTGCTACAGACTGCAGCTCAGTCATGGCCAGTAAGTCGGCAAGTCATCCAAAGGTCTTAATTCGCTTGTTTACATAGGAATGATGATACGATACTTAGCGTAGCAACCAAGAGATGAGCCAGGCTGATGGTGCGGCAGCATGCAGGGGGCCTGGACAGCGGCTCCTGGCCGCCCCGGGGATGCTGGGCTCAGAGCAAGTCTACCACATGCATGGCTGGCCAGAGCCACGTGAAAGCAGGGCTGGCGGTCCCGAGAAGAAACCGCTCAAAGCTCCACGAGCTCCTGGGCCTGGAGTCCTGCCCTCAAGGGGAGGCCCACAAACATGGGGACATTCTAAGCTGGGTGGAGTGGGGAGAGGCGATGAATGGAGTGTCAGGGCCAGGGCTGAGGATGGCTGTCAACAGAAGGGAAGCAAACGGGATGGGGCTGTGGGTTCTACTCTACGTTTTGGTTGTAAAGACCCAACGCTGCAGTCGAGCTAGAAGAGACAACTTCAACGGGAAGGTCACTTCTGTTCACATCTCTCAAGGATTCCATTGTCTTTTTTTAACTTATGATGATGTAGCTAGTAAATCAGAGTTCCAATCATGCCCACGAGGGTCCACATCTTCCTTGTCCTTGGTACAGAAGTTTATGAAGAGCTTGAAAGAGTAGCAGTCGCACAAAGTGCAGGGATGACCCAGGAAGGGGTGGGGAAGAGACTGTGGCCAGCTAGCCGGTGCCCCTCCTGGCCTCAGCCGGGCCTCCTCCATTGTCTTTGCTGAGGAGTGCTGGCTCAGAGGGGCCCAGGGCTCCCGGGGGTAGCTGTATCACCCGCTCAGAGCCCTGATGTAGCTTGTCCTGCAGGTGAAGATGAGGAGTCCATCTTGTGTTTTGTTTGTTGCTAGTTGAGAACTACACTGAAGACTGGTCCCAGACCTGGCAACAAAGAAATGAAGACGGGTTCAAGCTGGGCTTTCATAACAATCATCAGAGGGTCAGTTACACAATCAGCAGGTGCTTCTGGAAGCTGACTTTGTCTCTAAAGAGTTAAGCCAATTTTGCAGCTACACAGTGAGGGCAGCATCAACCCTTCAGTGACCGGCAAGAAGCATCTTAACTATTCGTGTCAACCTTTTCCTCAGCCAAACTTGTGTTTTCTTCTCTTTTTAACCCACCCACTCTTGGGGAGACCTTCTTCCCCTTCTTGCCTGTCCCTGCCCTCAGATAATGGTCAATGGAAAAGCGACAAGAAAAGAAATGATGCTGGACGATTGGAGCCATCTGCCTGGGCAGACTCGAGCCAGCTCTGGATTCTAGTCCTACTGATGGCACCTGGCTGCCCGGTGTTGGTGGAGTATGCACCTAACCCTGTGGAGCTGCAGGTCCTAGGGCTACATGTAGCCTCTGGGACACACTCAAGCACATGCCAAGACTCAAAGTCTTAGCAATACTATGTCCTTCATGGACCTATTTCAATGAACAGAGAAGAAATCATAGGACTTGGAGCTGGAAAGAACCTTAGGGGGTCATCTAATCCAATTTCCTCATTTCAAAGATAAAGAAACTAAGTCCCAAATCAATCATTAACAAACGAGACTGCCCTCCAAGTGGTGCCAGTTAAACATTGCCCCACATAGCCTGGTATAGGAGCCCATTCTTCCCCTCACTGTCACAGAGTCTGCAGCATGCTGAGCAACCTCGAGCTGAAGCAGAGGCGCTGCACTAGAAGGAAGGCCCTTCTCTCCAGCCTCCCTACCTCTGAGGCCCTTGAGGCACAACTCCCTGACTGACCTTATTAACCTGGGACAGCGGTGTCCTCACGGCTCCAACAGGCAGTCGACCCCTGCTGCTTTCATCAAACAGTCTTCCGGGAGACCTCTCCCTCCTGGTGCTCAGCACACGCCCTGGAGACTTCTCCCTCTCCAGAGGCCGGCCAGGAGACTTATCCCTTCGCAGCTCGGTTCTGCCTTCTCGGTAGCGGTGGGGTGTGCTTGGTTCTCGTGGGTGACTAGGACCTTCAGGGGGTGCCGGGCTGGAGGCCACCCTTTTGGTGATGTGCTCGTTGTAGGTGGGGGGGCCTCTCTTGTTGGGACTGCTGGCATTCAAAAACAAGGGACATAATGTCACATTCCCAATTCAGATCATGATCACAAGAGACTGAACTAGTGCTACGAACAGAGGAAGAAAGGCAGCGGATGACCAGACCCCACAGAGTCCCTGCTCCACCGGGACCTTTGACACCCTTCCCCTAGAAGGCACGAAAAGGCATCTTTTAGGAGACCAAAAGATGCTTCCCAATGGAGAGTCAGGAGATAGGAACAAACAGTTCTCAAAAGAAGAGCTGCAAGCTATTTGAGACCACAGGCAAGATTGCCCAAATCCATAATTGGAGAGACACACATCAAGACAACTCACACCCAACAAAGTGGCAAAAGAAAACACAAGACTGGAAGAGTCAAGGTTTGAGGCTCCCCTACTACACTGCTGGTGGAGCTGGGAAAGGGCCCAATTCTTATGGGAGCCATCTGGAATTGTGCTAAGGTCCATAACCTTTGGTCTGGAGAACCTGCTGCCAGGCACATACCCCTGGGGAGGTAAATAATGAAAAAAAAAACCCTTTGTAATTAATTTTTAACAATTGTGTATTAAAAAAAAATGCTCATTGAGAATGGTTCACCAAACTTCAGTTGCTGATTGTAATAGAGTATGACCGTGCTGTAAAGTGACGGATGCATGTGATGAAGATAGAACGGCACTGGATGGCTTATGAGAACTGATGGAGAACGGAGTGAGCAAAACCAGAAAAACACTATACACCTGTGTGAACAGGAACAATGACAGAACCAATGAAACTGAACGCTGTGTCAGTAAAATGACCAAGGCTGGTCCAGAAGAAAGGAGAGAATGTACCAGCCTCCCTTCTCTGCAGAGTGGGGAACCTGTGCTCATGGAATATGGCAAATCCTGCCAGACTCGGCTGATGGGCTGCTTAGTCTTTCTGGTCTGTTTTTTCTTCACCTTTTTTACTCTCTGTTATGTAAAGAATTATACTCTGGAGAGACAACTATGTTGGGAAATGTAGGTCACATAAAAACAGAAGGTATCAATAACTTTTTTTAATTTTAAAAAAGAAAGACTCTTTTGCAAGTCGTGCCTGGAAGGCTAAAACTTGGTGTGCAATATCCCTCCTGCCCAGCCAACCCTAGAGCAGAACAATAGGTTTTCCACACCCTCAGGCCACGGAGAACTGACTGTGGAGCAAGAGATGAATTCAAAGACACTTAAGACTTAACCAGTTCATTTGACCAATAGTCAGAAATAGATAGAAGATATGCAGCTTGGGTAACGGAGAGTTAACTCCAGGATAAGACCTAGGGGACAGAAGAAGTCTTTGCCGGCCTCGAGGATTTCATTACCATTGGTAAGCATCCCTATGCATTACTCCTGCTGTGGGAAGGAATGCTGTTGAATGCATGAGTCCAAAACCTGCCCAAATCTCTGATTCAAGTTAACCAGTCCAGTATGTCTTTGGCTGATGTGGGCTGGATGCTTCCAAGTTTGCTGTATAGACAGAAGCTGTCCGTCAAGACCTCTTAACCACTCTATTGCTGCTTCTGTGCTCTATGTGACATGTGTCTGCTAAAAGAGCAATGACTCCTCAATGAGGAGCACTGCATTTTCTTTTGGCTGCATGTTTCTAAGCAATGCCAACAGCAGGAACCAGAAAACAGAAGTAAAGCTGGATTTTGATTCCTAATGTTTCTGTCTCAATATTTTAAGGAAATGTTTTTCCCTTTGCTTCGAATGATTCCTTAGATCCCAGATCTGTGGGTGCCAGTAGTTAGTTCTCAGATGTCTTTTTGTTTCTAAAACCGTTCGCTACAGCCCTCTCTGAAAGCGACAGGACAGAGCGTAGGTTTGACTGATGTGATTCACTGCAGGGATCACTGCCTTGGTCTGTTCAATAGGGAGGTAAATGTCTGCCCTCTGTGGGAGAAATGTGAAGTTATATATAACAGTTTATTGGCTACTAATGGAGATAAAAGACAAAAGACAAGCACTCACACCAGAAGGGCAAGTGTTTCCTTCATGACAGCTTATATAAACCAACATAATGGAAGGCCATTCCTTAGGTCAACTTTCTTCCTTCACTTTGCCAGGAAGGAAGCCTGGTTTATGATGCATTTTCACTGGGCAAGTTTAATTTACTATCTACAAATAGTCTAAATATATTTTTCCCTTTCTAGGACATTTAGTTTTGATTAAAGTTCTGTGTTTGAGAGAAATGTTTCTTCAGCTACACAGCTATGAGGTATATCCAGCCCCATTATTCTTGAAACTAATGATTAGTTTTTATTGCGATATTTCCTAATGGTCAAGCTTTGGCCATCTAGATTTCTACTGATTTATAAACATTTAAGTCATGAACAGCTGGCTGGGTTGTAGTTGAGTAAAAAAGAAAGTAATCCTGAAGTCTGAACTTCAATTCCACCTATATTTCACTAAGATTTCCAGCTGATTCAGGAAGGGAAAAAACCACCTAAATTTCAAAAAGTCAACCCTTATGTAATGCACACATGTGTAAAACAAGGAGCCCAACACACACCAGAAACACACTCAGTCAGCTGCCAGCCCAAGAACACCATACCTGCGAGAGGTGGAGGCCCCTCTGGGGTGTTCACCACCAGACTCCTTAACCAGGTTTCCTTTGCAGCAGATGACTCTTAATTTGTCCTGGTAGGAAGATGCCAAGTAAATCGCTCCTGATGAAATTGCTGGTCCCAAATAACGAGGATTTGGAATTTCTAAATGAGCACGTGCGGGAGTTCTGAGGAATGAAAGGTTTCTGGTTACAATACTGCATTTTTATTTTACTTAAAATACCGTGTGTGTGTGTGTGTGTGCGCGCGAGCGCGCGCATTTGCACATCCACGTACAAACGTGCCACACCCTGTAGAGGGTGGTTTCATAAACACCTTGGAAGAGCACCTACCCCAAAGAAGAACGGGCCTGGATCTCAATCACTTCAAGAGAGTTGAAGTGTGTCACAAACAGATAGGGCTCTCTGTAGGCTGAGTCATCGTCATGGAGAAGGGACAATGATAAAGAAGTTGTATTAGTAGAGATTCAAATCAAACTGGGCTGTACTGACTATCATGTCATTTTCTGGCTCCCTTACAAGGAGCAACGAGAAGAGCAGGGATGGAGAAAAAGGAATAATGCAGCTTTACCCATTTTCCCTCTTAGATTTTACTTCCAGACCTAGACCCAAATATTTCTGAAGGACGGGATTAACATAAATGACACTGAAAAGAACTGGCTAAAAACACACGTAGTGAAGAATCCATGGCGAATGTTTTTTTCTCCTGGCATGAGAGCTTCTCAAAGCTAGCATCATGACCCCTGGCTCAGTCCTTGGCTTTGGTTCTGAGTGACTCCTGGCGACTCAGGAAGAACGGCCATTTTCATTCACACTGACCCCTCCACTATGACTAACAAGACCTATTTCTTGGCTTCCCTGGGCCCCACAAATACAGAGGCCGAGAAAGAGAAAATTTCTGCCAGAATCCATTCCAGGCCACTGTCACCATCACACTCCACCTACCAAAGGCCAAAGGCAAGCGACTCCATCTCAGATCATCTGTGCGGCTTCGTCTTCCATAAGAGTCCACAAATACACCAAATTCTGCAAGGAGTCAACAACCCAGCGTTATTCACGTGCAAGTGTGACTAAGAGAATGGGGAGATGGAGACCACCTTCATAGATAAAGAAAAGCCAAACCAGACAATAACTAGACAGTTTCAGCTGGATCTAACAGCAGGTAGACCAAAAAGCTCTTTGGGAATCAAGCCTCAAACAAGTTATAGGAAGGGCCTTCAGGCAGCAACCTCACAATTACAGATGGGAAGGAGAGGATTAACAGCCAGCATGAACACAAGAAGCTGGGGAGAGGGGTGTCATGTCTGGAAAGGATTTAGTTAAAACTCCTTGCTGTAAAACCCTACTATCCACCTACCGTCAGGAGCCAAAGAAATACTGAGGTTCATGAAACAACAGGTAGATCAGCCCCTGAAAGATGACCAAGCAATGCCTGAATGACCTACCATGGAAACAGAGCAGGTATTCTTCTCTCTGGCTTGCACTGTTCACCTGTACAATAGTGACTGGGAAACTGTTGGAGGAAGAAGCAAACACTGCGGGCGCCAAGGAATGGTCATTTTTGTCCAGAAACTCTGTAAAAGGGGGAAGAAAGTCGATGAGAGCATCGTGCCAACACCAGCTGTAAACAAGTCTGCAGTCGGAAATGATCTTCAGTTCTGAAAATTGCTATGAGCAGGCTGGTCTTACCCTCCAGTGTGTACTGCTTCATTTCAATTTCATAGAATTTGTTTGTCCCAATGATGATACTATAGTTAGTGAAATGTATACAACTACAGGGCTCAGAGGTTTCTATCTCCTGCAGAAGAAGGAAAGGGAAGAAAAACAGTTAGACATTAGTTAGAAAGCAACCATTAAGACGAAGCGTTTCATCTTTTTCTCAATCTTAGCCTGAAGCATTTAAAAGTCATCTGACAGCTTCCCCAGACCCAAAGACACGTCCGCATGCCCACGTCCCAAATGCTTCTGCCTACACATACTGATCCATGACTCTCTTCAACTCCACACGAGGAAAACAACACTGTCAATAGCAAGGTTGTCCCTGAAATTTGTGTTTCTGGATCACACAGACAAAGCTTTCCTCAGAACAGAAAATGAGAAGCCCCTAAATGATCCCTCTTTACTTCAGGCCTGCCCTGACTGCTTTTCTGGCTCAAACATGAGCTAATTTCCAAGGCCAAGATAGAGGACAGTGGGTAGAGCAGCAGGACACATTTGGAAATGTGACCTAACTGAGCAACTGGAATTCACTAGCTCAGGCCACATAGCCACTACGTGTACAACACAGACTCAGTCCCTGGCTGCAAGAAAATGGACCAAGTAGCAGCAGCTGCTCTCAGGGGCATATTCAAATTCAGGAGTTTATCGTGGTCTTGGCTAGATCCCCCCTGAAATTTCACCATATAGCTGCAATGCTTTTGAAAGGCTAGGTTACCAGCAATGCTCTATGTGGGAGCAAGCATATTCCCCCTCATATGCAGTGATTCTTACAAATGTTTCCATCATTCCACAAGACTAGAGTGAATGTGCATGATTTCAACTGCGTCAATGGACATTAGAGTTGTAAGAAATGGGGCATTCACTATCTAGGGATTTGAGTTTTCTCTAATAACACAACAGGTGCCATGATCTCATAAGTTGGGTCCACATTTTAAATACTATCTCCATTCTCCCTGGTGGCATATTTCAAAGAGGAATCACCACTGTCTTTTCCAAATGGCTAAAAATAGCAACTATATGGAGATCTTCAGGGACACCACTGAGGTCTATTATATTTCAAAAGAAATAGTCACTTTCCTTCTTTCCTAGGACTATAGCCACCCAAAATAAGGTTCTCTTCAATCTATGCCTGTGTACCCAGCTCCTGCCAGAGGAGAAAACCATGGCAGCTCTCTCTTCCCTGTAGGTACCTTGAGGAGGTACCTCTCGCTCAGAGATGTAAGACAGTCACCTTGGAAAGCGACCATGCTGAGTGCCTATTCTCCAACTTGCAAGAGTTGGGGTCATGAATATCCAGAGAAACCAGCAAGGCGGACAGGACACCGGATCAACATCTGGTCATCCTAGGGGCATTCAACTTACTTTCCTGATGCAGTACTTGCTGAGGTTTTCATTGTATCGGAGAACGACAACTTTATTAGGCATGGCAGCACAGATACAAAGTCCATTCTCAATCTGCAGGGAAAAAGGAAAAAGACCTATGAACTGATCCAGGAGCCCCCAGCACAGGATCAAAACCAGGAAAACACTGGTGATGGACAATGCCCTCTGCAAAGGAGTCTGAAACAAATCATAATCAGGAGGAAATGTAAGAGGTTGGTGAAGATTTCTTGGAAAGTAAAAATCCTTCATCGAATTTATTGACTTAAGTTGTAACCTCTATGATTCAAAATGAAGGCCTAGATAACCAGTACAACCATATACACCTAGCAAGTACTTGGTCTGCTGTTGCCTCCTCTTTCTGAATGTGAAGGCAAAGAGAGGGATTTTGCCTTTTTTTCTATCTTCTAGTGTTTAGCATAATTCTTGGTCCAGTGGCGCAGGGATAAAGGCTGGGCCTGGAGTCAGGAAGTCAGGCTATCGTTCAGTCATTTCAGTCACGTCCAACTCTTGGTCACTCCATTTGGGGTTCTCTTGGCAAAGACAATGGAGGGTTTGCCATTTCCTTCTCCAGCTCATTGCACAGAGGAGGAAACGGAGGCAAACGGAATAAAATGACTTGGTCGCCCAGCTAGAAGGGTCTGAGGATTTGAACTCACGCCTGGCACTCTGTGCACTATGGTGCCCCCAGCTGCCTGAGTCAGGAAGGCCTAAGCCTCAGCCGCTTACTAGCTGTGTGATCCTGAGGAAAGTCCCTTCACCTCTGCCTGCCTCAGTTTCCTCATCTGTAAAATGGGGATAACAACAGCACCTTCTTCACCAGGTGAGATGTGACAATCAAAGGAGATGGTGTCTGTGATGTGCTCAGCACAGTGCGCGGCACACGGTAAGTACTCGTTAACTGACCGACCCTTCTCGATTCAGCTTTCCTGCCCCAAACAAACAAACCAACTGATGGTTCAAAGCACCTTACACCTAGTTCAGAAGCCCCTGGAATGGCCTTCCACCTCAGACCTGATCACCAACCACGGACAAGCTCCAAGAAGCCCTTCCTGGAAAACCGTCTTGGGCCTCTGCTGACCTTTCCCTTTGCATTGCCCATGCTCAGGAAAATGACCCAGTGATATGGATCCAGCGGATCCTCCTAACTCTAAAGCTTATAATGTAATTCATAACTCTTACCACACAGAAGGGATGTGCAAAAATGTAGCTTTCAAGCCTCAAGGACTTGTTAATAAAGTCAAAGAAGAATAAATAGTATTGCACACTACTCCATTCTGTTTTCTTTTTTTAAAAAAGTTGGTTTGACCCAGCAATACCACAACTGAGTCAGTATTCCAAAAAGATCATTAAAAAAGGGAAAAGGCCCTATGTGTACAAAAAGATTTAGAGCTTCTCTTTTTGTGATAGCAAAAAAATTAGAAAGTGAGAGGATGTCCATCACTTGGGAGATGGCTAAACAGAGTCGTGGTATATGAATGTAGTGGAATACTATTGTGCCATAAGAAATGATGAGCAGGTAGATTTCAGAAAAAAAACCTGGAGAGACTTACATGAACTGATACAAAGTGAAATGAGTAGAACCAGGAGAACATTGTACGCAGTAATAGCAACACTGTGTGAGGATGGACTATGAATGACTTAGCTCTTCTCAACAATACAATGAACCAAGACAATTCCAAAGGATTCATGATGGAAAATGCTTCCGTCTCTAGAGAAAGAATTGATGACATCCGAATGCAGACTGAAGCAGACTATTTTCACTTTTTTTCATGGTTTTTTTTCCTTTTTAGTCTGTTTTTTCTTTCATGACATGACTTATATGGAAATACGTTTTATGTGATTACACATATGTAGCTTATATCAAATTGCTTACCATCTTGGGGAGGGGGACGGGGTGAGGGAGAAAAAAAAATTGCAACTCAAAATTTTTAAAAAATGAACGTTAACAACTGTCTTTACCTGTAACTGGAAAAAAAAACCAAAATACTATTTTTTTAAAAATTGGAATTAATATAGTTAGCACCACCACAAGGGCTTTTTATAGCTCGGAGTTCAGATCCAGTAGCCAAGTAGGGTTTAGAGCAAAATATCCCATATTCTGCTGGAATCTGCAGAGGTAGTGGGGAGCTGGAACTATATGTGGGTCAATAGCAATCAAATAACTGATTGTGTGTACCTGGACAAATCACTCAACCTCTTGGTGTCCCAGGTAAAACTACAACTTAGATCACTGGGGCAAGCCTCCACTGGTAGAAGGAATTTCATTATCTGGGAGTTCCCTGCATCAATGATGTAGGGTTTGGCATGTATTTGACTAACAGACTTCTATGTAATCATGCATTAACTTCTGATGCCCTGGGATGAGAGGTAAAAGGGCCCAATGAAAAGAATTCTGGATCGGAGTTCAAATACTTAATATGACATTTACATAGCTTCATATGAATTATCTAACAGGACACTCAGCAGCTTTTTGAATGAGGGTAAGGTGATTCATGTCTTTGGGTCCCAGTTGAAAAATAATATTTACCCAACACTGACTTTAAAGACCTTCTGTGAAGAAAGCAGTAGGTCACACTCAGCCCAGTTGATACCGTGTGCTTTTTTTGTCTCCCTGCACATATTTGGTGGGCAGCTAGGGGGCGCCATAGTGCACAGAGCCCTGGACCTGGAGTCAGGAAGACTCATCTTCCAGAGTTCAAATCTGGCCTCAAACACTTATTAACGGTGTGACCCATGGCAAGTCACTAAGCCCTCTTTGCCTCAGTTTCCTCATTTGTACTATGAGCTGGAGAAAGAAATGGCAAACCATTCTGATATCTTTCCCAAGAAAACCCCAAATAAGGTCACAGAGAATCAGACAAGACTGAAAAATGACTGAACAACAACTCCTATTTTATGCTTCTGAAGGTCAAGAGCCACACCGACTGGATGTACAAAATTCTGTATGATCACTGGAGTAATCGGAAAAACAAAACAGTCCCTACCTTCATAGAAGTCATCATATAATAAAGGAAGACATGAAATATAAACAAACAGGCACTAAAATATTAAGTGCAAAATGTAAGTCAAAAAAGTGAATTTGACTTCCAACTGCATTAGAAGAGGAACACCATCTAGGAATAGGGAAGTGATGGTCTCCTCCTCTGCCCTGACCAAGCCCTATGGAGAGAGGGAAGGGGCTGCTGACCGTGCTGAAGGGAGGGTCTGTGATGAAGAAGGGCCTTGAGTCTGCCACATCAGACCAGCTGAAGGGCCCAAAGAGGAAAGCCTTGCAGCAAAGACGACTCAAGGGAGACCTGACAGATGCGACTGTGTGGAGAAGGAATCAGGCTCATCTGGTTTGGGGCAAATTTGACTGAGTGTCAAAAGACCCTTCCTGACAATGAGAACTAGCCCCAAGCGGAAGAGGTCTCCTTTGTGCAAAGGTTTCCCAATACTTATTAGGGAGACAGACTGGCCTCAGCTAGAGGGTGATGGAGCCTCGTGCTTCCACATTCTCCGCAGACCCCAGTGGAGTACCACATCCACTCCATTGAGCACAGAGAGTCTTTTAAAAACCAAAGTATGGAGAAGAGCATCTCGATAAACCCGTGTGGTAGGTCGCCTGCTTCCTTCTGTTGTTAGGTGCCTACAGATGATTTTCTCTCAGGGTCAGAGATGCACAAAGCACTTCTGGAAACTCACCAGCACTGGCAGCAGCTTAATCCAGCTAGACCGAGCAACTCCAACACTCAGACTCAGATGTGGGACTCACATGTCACTACGTTCTAGACTCGGTCATAGGTAGGGGGCTCTGGTGAGGTGCACTTGCATCTGCCTGCCCAAGTCCCCTGGGAGCCTGAGACACCTACGAAGCTGCAGCTGCATGGGGAAGCCTACCTTGCCGGCCGCAAACAGATGACAGCCTTTGACGGCTTCAAAGACGCTGGGCGTGATGTCTGGCTGGGCAGGGAGGTGGGACTGTGCTAGGGACTGCTTGACTTTCTTCACATCAACGAGGCACAAGGCTCTCTCTTCTCCTAAAGGGCAGAAAAACACAATTCCTCATCAGGGTGAAGACCCACAATGCACAGGAACTTTCCTGGGGGCTCATTGTCTATTCACAAGGAAAAGCTACACTGGCAGTAGCTCGTTGGCTGAGCGTTTCATCAGCTCCTTCAACGGGCCTGTTAAAGTTTCAAGGCTTTACTGAAAACATCGGGCCTTTTAGGTTAGACTACAGGGCTCCTCCGTAGCTGGTTTACAAGAAACTACTTCCCCCACTGTGGAAAAGAAGGGCCAGGCCAAGAGAGCTCACAGAGCCCCTCACGGGAGGTGGGGAGAGGTGGAGGTGAGGAGGTCTGTTAAAGCTGTGCTTCGGCAAAGCCTTTAAAGGTTACCCTTCTCCCCCGGAGTCTCTACCCCTTTTCCTCAGAGAAGCCAGTCTAGGCTGGGAGAAGGATTGCCAGACAATCAGTTCCCAAATAAATCTATTGTGTGTGGCCAGAGCTAGGATGGTTCCCCTCCAGACCCAGGGACGGCGTGATAAAGGTACTACTTCCCTTATGGTAAATAATAACAACCAGCATTCACAGAGCCCTTGAAGGTCGTAAAGTGCTTTACATAAGATGTCTGATCTGACCCTCAGAACCACCATGGAGGCAGAGGCTCTGATTATCCCCATTTTACAGAGGAGGAAGCTGAGGCTGGATTTCAAATCAGGTCTTCCTGATTTCAAGTCTAGTATGCAATGCCACTGGGCCACTGAGCCCCTGAAAGGAAGGAAGGTAAAGTGCCATTCTGCCTGGCAGAAGACCTGCGATCATGAGGAGCTTCTCCAGGTCCTTGATGATGTGGATTTGGAAGACAGCACCCACCCCTGGGATGTGGGTCAGGGAATTCTTCAAGACATTCAGGGCATAAAGCCCTTCCTCGGCCCCGACCAGCACCACCTGCAAAGCCAGAAAACGTCCCAAAGAGCCGACATGAGTCACGGGCTGCGTTTCATGCCTCGCATTGAATGAATGACAGGAACAACAAAAGCCAACAGTAGATATGTGCCCTCGCACGCAGTCCCTCCCTGGCCTAGGTACCTGGTCGCTGAAGGGCAGGGTGCAGTTGATGTCCAGGCGATCATCCCCTTCCAGCTTCAGCAGGGAGTTCCCAAGCAGCTTCTTTTATCACATGAAAGGGAACAGGCCACGTCAGATTGTGCAGGATCTGCCTGTCGGGGGCTCGCAGAGGCCTCAGACACTCAAGGGCCACTAACAAAGGCTTGGAGATCACTCCAGGGTCCCCCTATCAATCTTGACACGAGCCCAACAAGCAGACCCTGGGCATTGTCACCGACCTGTTGTCCCCACATGGCAATGCCTGAGCACCCAAGTTATCATTCTGCCAGGACACAGCCCCAGTGTAGAAGAGGAAGGGACCCTGGCAGAAGCTGCAGAGATGCCGCCTGCCAAGGGTGCTCCAAATGTATGCAGGCACGAGGGCTGCCGCAGTACTGCGCCTGCAGTACAAGGCAAGGCATCAGAGAGCTGGGCCCATGCAGGGAGAAGTTCCCAAGACAGACTCTCACCAGCCTGTCACACATATGATGATGCCGTCGTCCACTAAACATTCACGCATACAGCACCAGCAAAACAAGCAAATGACGACTCCCAGAGAAGACAGGCCAACCAGATGCCAGGAGGCTGGTATTTAGGGATTTCCAGCTCTCTGGTGTTTACGCTGTGTTTATACTAAATGTTTGCTCCTCTTTGTCAGAGTCCAGAAGCTGGACTGCACAGCTTTCACTGGGCTTCCTCTGCACCACCTACACCTCTAACGTCTCAAGCATGAGATAAGGATAAATGAGATCGGCATCCCAGACAGGAAGCACCTCTCACCAACCGGGGAGTCCCTCCACAAAGACTCAAGTTCTAAACAAAGCAGCAAAGAGCCTTCAGCAGACTTGCACTACACGTCACGGCCACCCAGAGCCCCAAAAGTGGAGAAAAGATGCGCTGTCCTTAAAGGTCACTGGATGCAAGGTTGTCACAATTACAGCAAGCTGAACTCCTAACGCTGAGCCACAGCACCAGAAAAACAGCCAGGACAGGGAGAGGCCAAGAGGCAAGGCATGGGTGCCTAGGCCATGTCGCATGCAATTCCACTAGAGCAAGAACTTCCAGGCATGACCAGGCAATGCACTATTGCTCTTACAGGAAGCAATGCCAAGGGGGCAAGCTGGTCATTATCACCACCATCCTAAGTTACCCATTCAGCCCATTTCAAAAGGGAAAACCCAGTGTCCTAATTATACTCACAGCATCAGCCTCTGCTTTTTCCCTAGAAACTCTCCCACCTGCGACAACTGACTCTAAGGCAGTGACCCAGCGCTGCTTCTCTGGGAAGCTGGGGGCGAGCAAGTAGAGTGTCCTCCCAGGCCAGCAAGTGGTGTGTGGGTGAGACTCCATCTTCATTATGTATGGCACATCTAGGGAGATGGCACAGAGACAGTGCACACTGAGCCTACAAGGGACTGTCCCCTGGGCTCCCAGAAATAAAGGGGACAACAGGGCCCGGAATGGGGAAACCTGGACAGCAACGGAACCCTGGGGCTCCTCTGGACACCACCGGGAGACAAGCCCTTCCCCCGCCCTCTCTGCTTACAAAGTCCTGCAGCTGCTTCCTCCCCTGCCCCTCCTTGTTTCTCATCCTCACCTCCCTCCTTCTCTCCCTCCCTCCTCCTCCTCTTCTCTGTACTCCCTGTCCCTCCTCAGAGATGGCCCCATGCTCACTCTCACCCGTTTTAGCTGTATTTGCAAGTTCAGAAGCTCCCACAGCTCCATGAATGGAGACATCCCCATCAGGAAGGCACAGCTCAAATTCTTCCACCGGCCTCTGTCCAGCTTGGTGCAAGGAGGAAGAGCAGAAAGAAAAAACAAAAAAGGGAAAGAGAACAAGGGGAGAGACAGGGCCATATGTAAAGAGAGGCACAGGGGAGGCGAGTGCATGGACAGAGGGGGAAGATAACAAAGGAAGAGCAGTGTGCGCTCACATCCTTAGGGGACAGAGGGTATCTGAAGGGAGACCAACTACAGGGGTGAGGATCGCACCGATAGCCCCAACAGAACAGGGTCTCTTTTCTTCTTATAAACAGAAAGCTACGGCCAGACAGAAGGCACCGCTCACGTGTGGCCACATGGAGGGACATCCCTTTCTGCCCGAGTTTACCTTCTCTGGCTTCACTGTCATAGATGAGCACTTTAGATCCCTCCAGGACGATGTATTTCCTATCCCAGCCTTGTTGTCCTCGTTTGTTATTTCTGAGAAAATAAAAAATTAAAAGGATGTTTCAACCTGCAAAAATTCTGGCCTAGGGGAAAGAATCCTAGAAAGCCAGACTTGACTTGAGAATCTCCACAATGACAGCTGCCCAATGTGGGGCCAATGGCACTGGCCAGGACAGCCTGGAGGAACTCCCAGCCTCCTGCACCAGAAGGTACACCAGTCCTGACACGGACTCAGCAGTCTACCTTGGCACCTTCATCCATCCTTCCAGACGTAAATTAGTGCTTGGCTCCTTGAGCTGCAGTCCCGGGGAGTTCATTTTGTCCCGGCAGAAGGCTTCGCTGAAGTGTGTGGCGTACTCAGCAGGCAGACCACAGGTAGCTGGCAGGCATGTTGAACATTTGGGGTGGCACATTACCTGGCATTCTACAGAAGAGAGGAAAAACCCCTTGAAAACATGCAGCCAAACCAGGCCTGCTGGGCTCTTAACCAGTCAGCTCCAGGGCATCTCTAGGCCACCAGCTTAGCAGCATTTTTCTCAGCTGAAGCCCTGGGAGAGGTCCCAGGAAACCTTGAATGTGCCTTGGTGCCAATCACACAAGAGAGAAAACAGAAAGCCACACTTCTAGAATCAAGGTTAAAAAATACCACCCAGACTAACTGCAAACACTATGTTGGCTTTGTGTCGCGATTTCAGTCAAAACCAACACATCTCCTGAAGACAAGCCTGCTCTGACAGGAGTTGGAAATAAGTGAAAACCCATGGTCCTTGCCAAGATATCTGCACAACGAATGGCAGTCATATGCTAAAGAAATACAGAAACATATTTCTCTGACACAAAGGGAGAATAATGTCTTTGCACAACTCCTGCTATCGTGAGGAGCTTCTCTAGAGCCCTTGAAAAAGAGAGCAGAGAAAAGAGACTTCTGTTAATTGAAAAGATAAAACTGAGTTAAGTAACGTACATTTCTTAAAAGTAAAAAATCAATGCCGCGAGCAGAAAATACAGAGAACTACCACCACCAACCTCCAAAACTTGTTCTTACCAAGACATTTGGATGCCTGACGTCCAAAGTGCACAGTATCCAGACACACTGCACACTTTGTTGCTCTCATGTTCAGTCCCACATTGAATCTATGGGGGATATTGTGGTGCATTCGCTCTTTTAGACGCCGATTAAACTCTGGGAAGGAGGGGAGAAAAAACTAAAGTCATGACAGAAGAAGTTGCTTAATGACTGTTTTAATATTATCTGTTCATCTGTATTTAAAATTAAAATTCATTTAGTCGTTAAGTTTTAAGCTTCTATTAAGGAATATCTTAGGCCTCACTCACGTGCGGTTTCTATTTCAAGGCTCCATCATTTCATTCAACGATGCAGGTCACAACTCCTTAATGTCTAAGGAAATGGCATTTACACATCACAGTCTCCCTTCTCTGGACTCTGAGCTGACAATGCACCTAGGTGCTCACTCACTTACAAGAGCCTATCTCGAAACTCAAGTTCTTTCCAGATGGCCCACCATGGCCAGGAGGTAACCCTGATTCAAGGGTTGTGCTGGTGGAACAACACAGAGACCTTGAGCCCTAGGCAGATGATGGACCACATCTCTGCTGCCCAGAGAAAAGTCTCCATTTGGAAAGGCTTATGACCAGGTTGGCCACTGGGAGATGAATTATTTGTCCACAGCTGTAGCTCACAGCTGCAAAGATGAAGATGCCAAAGTGTGATGGCAATAAGGAGCTATGATCTGCAACTGGAAGGGTCAAGGCCAACACCTATGAAATCACAGGTCCTCCTTCTTCAAATTAACAAATATTAGTCGCATTTGTTTATAGGTGAATTTAGCTAACTTTTGAGACCAAGAAAAACATACCCTCCAAGTTGTAATGTCTGTTTACCTTCTGGTGTGGAGGACTCTTTTCTCCGACTGGAAGGTGGAGCCAGCAAACTTATTGGGTTGGGCTGGTGCTCCGGGGACCTAACGATTGCAGACATGACGATCTGCTGCCGAGCAGTGGCTGGAGTGGATGGGTGGGGATGATCTGATGCTTTACGATGGGCAGCTGCAGACAGAGCAATAAAATGCCCATCAAGGCATCAGAAAAGAGGGAACAGGTGCAGCCGCAATCTGCTGGGTCACCCTCAGGTTTGGTCTACAGAAAGCAAGATGCCCTTGCATAGGTTCATTGAATGCAAGAGGGAGCTCCTTAGAACTGAGAATGTGTGGCCCAGATACAAGTTGTGCTGAATGTAAGTGGATTCAGACCCTCCACTTTTTTCAGAGACTGCCCGAGGACACTCCTACCTTCTTCTCGAGCCGATCGCAGCTCACTCCGAGTTTTCTGCAGCGCCTCCTCCAGCTCTGCACAGCGGGCCTTCTCCTTCTCCAGGGCCGCCTTCAGCTCATTGTACTGCAGAGGAACCTGTGTGGGTAAAGCAGGGTCCTCTTTCCGTCGACTAAATAAGCCCTAGCAATGGAAACAGAGATAACTCCTAACTCCTAGAAATTGGTGCTTTAAACTAGCTAAAGGAAAGCTGCCAGGGTGCAAAGCACGAAAGCCAGTGGGCATACTCACTGTAAGTGTATTTAGTAACAATTGCATTTGAAGGGGGAAAATGTTAGGATGAGTCACGGTCAGCTCTTCCCAGCTGTAAAAAATGGGGGTGTGGAAGTTTTCAGCAAGAGGGTTAAAGATGCTTAATTTGCCACCACCTCTTCATTTAACATTTCCAAGGTAGTAGAATCATCTCCTGACAGTCTTTGTCCTCAAAAAATGCAAGTAGAGTATGAAGTCATGGACAGATTGTTCAGAAGTCAATCCCTCCTTTGTCTCTTATAATTCTAAATTATAAGACAGAGTTGAGCATTTGGTAGAGGGGAGGGAGACGAGACACTTGAATAATGTTAACGAGAACGCCAAAATGAGGGACTTATTAAACAAAAAAAAAAATGCACAAAGAGAAGAAACGATAGTAAATTTACAAGGAGAAAAAAGTTATCCTATAAATGACCCAAAACACAAACAACCACTCATGAAAAGAACATACATCCAGCTTAGCCATGGAACGGTCCTTCACCAAAGCCATTTAAAATCAGAAGCACTAACAGACTCACACAGTCACATAATCTACAGGAAACCCCTTTCTCTGCAGCCACCATTCAGTAGGAGGCTGGCTGCCGATGAACTGTTACTTGGGGAAGCTCTCTTCCTAATGTAGCCTTGGGAAATGTTTTGGCTGCCTGGTGAATTCGATCCTCTGATTCTTGGTCTTCCAAATAGTCCCAGATTTTTCTTGTACCAGCCCAGCCATGACTACAGCAGAGCCAAAGCCCAATGCCCAACTCCTAATGTCATTGAAGATGGTCGAAAATTCCTTGGAGATCTTTTTAGAGCTAAGGTCTACTGTCACTGTTCACGGATCTGGGGCCCAAAGTGTAACATGAGAGCTCAATTATTTAGAAAATAGTGTATTTGGGTTATGAAAATGTTTTTGCACATAAAATAGATATGTATACACATAAAGTAACTCATACATTTTAATTTGCTTTTGTATTTTAATGAATAGGAAGTAAGAAATACAGCAGTATGGGGAAAGGGCAGGAGGCCTGCATTTCTAGTCCCAGCTTGGAGAAGTCACTCCTCCTTTCTGGAGATCAGTATCTTCATCTGTCAAAAGAAGGGGTTGGATTCCTTAGGGTCTCTTCTTGCTCTAAATTTCTACGCTGACCCCTTCACTTTTCTCTAGCTGCCCTAAGAGCAACCCCTCTAGAGGAGCCACCAACAATAGGGAGGCCACTGAAATCTTAAAGGTCAGAGAAGCAAAATGGTTTAGCAGAAGGCCTTGCTAACACACCTCAACTGGTGACAAGGTGAACTGTCTTCAGTCAAAAGAGAAATGACTTCTTTTTGTCTTGATGTGCCTGGGCATAACTATATTAAAATGGTGTCCCAGGAATCTGACTGGGGATTCTTGCTTTTCAAACCCTTTCACCCACCTTTTTCTTCTTAGCCGGTTGGTCCATCTTAGCCTGCAGAAAATCAATGAGCTTGGTTTGCTGGGAAATGGTGCCTTCCATTTTCACTTTTTCATGAGAATAAAGGACCTAAAAGTCATAGTAAAAGGCAATTAACCTTAGAAGTAGAAGCAGACCTACTCAGCCTCCCTCCAGAATCATCTACAACTATGACAGGGGGAAGACCACAAAGGATCACACATTTAAAGTGGAGTATACACTGGCCATTTAGGGGCATAACAGCAGCAGAGATGAGATTACTTCAGCTCAGATTCCTGGCCAACCCATACCTGAATATTTTCTAGCTGATATTCCAGATCACTCCTCTCTGTCTTGAGCAGGTCAGCTCGATCTAGAGCCTCTTGGAGTCCTTGAGTCAAACGGAAGATGTGATTCTTCTGCAAGTCCATTTGTTGCTGCAGTTTTGCTTGCTGGTGATAAGAAAACCATAACATGACTTTATAGAATATATAAGGAGCCCAGGGAACCTCCTGCTTCTTTTCTATCACGCTTATTTTGGATGCCATCTCGCTCCCCTCCCCAATCCCTTCTTAAACTGATCTTAGTGACTCATAAAACTCTTAGGAAGGGAATTCCCTCTACCAAGGAGGATTAGCACCTACCCTGAATCCTGTCCCCTTGAGGAGCATCCTGCAAAGACTCCAACCTGGCTTCAAGACTCAGCTCAGGCCCGTTCTTCCTCACTGCTAACATCTTCCTCTTTCAAATTACTTTCCTTCTACACTGCATGCCTTACATGGACCTAGTTCTTTATACATATGCTGTCTCCCCTCTGAATGACAAGTTACACAGCTTGCCCAGTTTCACATACCAGGGTGTTTCAGAAGGAAAGCCTGAACAAAAGTCTGACTCCTGTCTATCCACTGGCCATGCTGTCTCTTGGTACAGAATTATCTACAACTTTTCCTTCCATTACAAAATGATGCACAAACAAGAAGAGTTTTTAGAGAAGTTTCAATCAACAACAAACATAAATAGTGCCACTACAACTGAGGCTATGCCAAGATTATCTGTGGGGCTGCCTCAGAGATAAAACTAGCTCAGTCAAGCACCAAAAAGTTCTTGTTATAAATACATTCTCTTCCCTCTTTGGATCAGAGACCAAACAGGCAAGATTCATGCTGAATTATACTTTATGATGACTAGTATTAAAGCAACATTTCCATGCGTTAGGCTCGTGTTTCTGAAGACTATTACTTTCCATTTCTAGAATTCCTTTCTCACTAGTTAGTAAAGGATATACAGACTGCTCAGCACAAACACACACACACACACACACACACACACACATCAAATCCAATTATCACAGCCTGCTCAAATGATCTTTTTTCAGGGCAAGTAGAAAATTATTCCTACTTTGGGGAACTAAGGAAATAAGAATTATACTCTTTCTCAATCCGCACACCATGATGAAAGAATAAAGCAAAACTAATATTAATGAACTAATTGAGATGAATACATTGAAATCCAAAATGAAAATAACCCATCTCCTGGGCTTATAACATAAAAATCAACTATGGTCTCTCTTAGAATTCCAATGAAAACTTTCAAGCAGATTTTCTAAAAAGTATGCATTAATTTACAACCTACAAAACCAACCAGTTAATTTGCTTTTCTTGTTCCAAGTGTGATACTCTAAGGCTTATATGCTTCAAGGATCCATGAATTCGATGGTGCTGGTGACACTTCACTGACACAGACTACAAAGTCCCCTGAAGCCTGCCCCAAAGAGGAGATCTTTACTTTGTCTCGATGAAAACCATCAGTAGCGACACTAGCATGGAACTGTACTCTTGGTTCCGTTTTTCATAATAAAGTTGTGTATGTGCACACATGTGTCTACATGTATGTCGAATTTGAAGGAAACTCACTTTAAAGGCTTTTTGCCTTGGAGAACTGACAGAGTAAGTTACAGTTCTTTTTACAGAATCGGAGGCCTCAGACCATACAGAATGCAGTATAGAATGTGCTGAACTACAGCGCTTGGTAATTACCCTGGCACGTTCTCTGAGCTGAGTACTATGTGATATAGTAAATAATCAGACAAAAGGAAGAGACCTAAATGTTAGGAGCTATCAACGTACACTTGGGGGATATTCGATCAGGGGAAAAATGTCTTTGGAGAGGGGAAAGTGCAAACCCAAGAGTCGAGAAAATGCCACAAAGGCCTTGCCAACAGACTTCTACCTCACATGCCATAGGACTGGCTATCATTGCAATGCCTTCTTTCTAAAAAATTTTGTTCAACTTAATGTCTTACACAGCCACAGTGGCGGCAAGTAGCACTGTTGTTATCCCTTGAAATGTCTAACTATTCTCATAAAGATTTTTGTGAAAATGAGAAGGGCATATGGGTCAATAATTACTGATGTTCTTTAGATGACCTTTTTCAGGCAGGAACATAGACTGTTATTTTTTTCCTCTTCTTGTCATACCTTCCTTTCCCTGAGATGCTTGTAAAATGACCTCCCAACACTTTCACAATGATAGCATTTCCACAGCAAGTACAGGGCCTGGTCCAGCCACTTGAACCAATGGCATGTCTGTTCTTAAAGGTCTCTGAACAATTCCCTGTCAGTTATGCCAAGGAAGGGGTTCCACTCTCACCAACAATGAACACAAAGTCATTATAGAAACGATGACGCGTGTGCTCCATTTCCCATCCCTGTGCCCACTCCTGGGAGGACGTCTCCCCTGGGTCTCAGACCAAGCTTCCGGCAGCCTGGTTTTCCCTTTCCCTAAGACAATGAGACATTATGTCATCCTGCTCTGTATCCAAAGTGCCGTATCTCCGTCTGGCAAAGGAGTAAAAGCTCCCTGACTGAGGTGGTCTCTGAGTTGGGGGCCTTCCAACTGTGGCAATTATTTTTATATCTGAAAAGCTTTTGAAGAAAATGGTAAAAAGGAATTGTCTTTTTCCACTTTCCCTTCTTTGGTATCATGTGAACAGGTTAAGTTAAATCAGCTGCAGCTATTGGCAATATCTCCTTAGCACTGTGTCCCTTCTTCTAGCAATTTTGATTTTGATCTGTTCTATAGATTATTAAGGACTTATTAAGTAAACACTGTACACCGAGCACCTGCCAAATAGTGGAATACAAAGGTAAACACAGAAACTATCTTGACTCCACTGGGAAGTACAACACACACAGCGCAGATGTACACAAAATAAAGAGAAGCTCATTAAATACAACACAGTTAGAGGGGGCAGTGATGGTTGGCGGGGGGGAGCATCCAGAAAGGCTTCATGTGAGAGGATAGTGGGCTTGAACTACATCTTGAAGGAAAAGAGGGATTCTATGAAGCACCAGGTGGGGAGGAAGGAGATGCCAGGCCTGGGACATGGCCAGCACAAAGGCATGGAGGTAGGAATGAAAAGTCATGTGTAAAGAAAAGGAAGCAGGAGAGTTTGATGGGACCATCAAGTGCAGCAAACAGAGCGGTATATAATGAGGCCAGAGAGGTTGGGACCAAGATGTAAGAGCTTCAAAAGCCAAATACAAGAGGTAATATTTTATCCTAGAGGCAGTGGGGAGTCACCAAAATTTATGGAGTAGGAAACAGCACAATCAGACTTGGGCTTTAGAAAAATCATATGTGGCAATTCTGTGGAAAAGAGACTGGAGACCGAGTCCAGGTGAGAGGTGACAAGGGCCTGACTTAAGATGATGAGTAGGGTTGTGTAAGAAGAAGGGGTAAGACACACAAGAGGATATGGAGGTAGAAATGGCAAGATTTGGGAACTCAGTTGATAAGTGGGTAAGGGAGAATGCACAGGTGAGTTGCATGCTGAGACTACAAAACCAGGACACTAGAATCCTGGTGGTGCCCCCAAAAGACACAAGAAAGTTTGGTACAGGGCAGGGTCTTGGCGAAAAGATAATGAGCCGTGCTGGACGTACTGAGTTTGAGAGATCTGTGTGATATTCAATTTGAAATGTCCCACAGATAATTGGTGATTTGGGACATGAGCTCCAGAAAGAGATTAGTGCTCTATAAAGAGATGTGAGCATCATCTACAAGGAAAAGATAATTATACTCACATGAGCTAATGAAGTCACCCAGAGAATTTAGAAAAAAGAAGGCTGAAAACAGAACTATGGGATGCACTCACAGTCAGGGGGGATGATAGAGCTGATGAGCAAGCAAAGGAAACTGAGGAGGAGTGATCGAATTGGTGGGAAAAGAGAGCTGGGTCAGGAAAAACCAGAGAGACAAGATGGAGTATCCAGAAGAATAAAGTCATCAACAGTCGGACCCAATAAAGAACAAGGAGATTGACAAAAGACCATCAGATTTGGCAACTAAGAGACTGTTGGGCACTTTGGACAACGAAATTTGAGCTGAGTGATGCAGATGGAAGCCAGACTGCAAAGGGCTTGAGGACTCAAACTCAACACATCCACAACAAAGCTCTTTAGCCTTGCTGCCCCAAACTGCCCCCTTCTGAACGCCCCTGTTCTTCTCGTTACCCAGGCTCACAGGGCTTTGCTGTCCTACATGGCTCCTCACTTTCCGTCATCCCACATGGCCAATCTGTTTCCACACCTAGTTGCTGCTACTTTCACATCCCCTCACACAGCCCAAGTCCAGTTCAGTCCGCACCACCCCCCCATCTCCCTAGCCTTCCAGCCAGTCTCTCCACTCCAATCTATCCCCCCCACCCCGCTCAGCTACTGAAATGATTTTCCTGAAGCACAGGGAGCCATGCCGGGAGCTTCTCAACTCCACTGAGCATTTAAAGCTCTCCGTCATCTGGGTCTTTTTACACTTACTCCTTTCCGTGTATTTTGTGATCCCCTGGACCACCCTGGCTTGCGCACACATGCCCTTCTTGATGCCTCTGAACTGCTGCTCCCCGGGCTGGGAATATTTGGCCCCCTTGTTTTCTTGGCTTCCTTCAAGACTCAAACCCCACCTTCTGTGGGAAGCCTGTCTTGGTCCTCTTCAGTTGCATGTTCTTTCCCTCTGATTTACATGGTATATAACTTGTATGTACAACTGTAATGACAATTTAGATTTGAAGATCTTTCCTACCATTCATAGGCCATGTGACCTGCTTACATCACAGAAAGCCCAAGTCACATGTGGTGGAAGGAGCTTGCTGAGAGGAAAAGGAAAGTCACAGGAAATGCTCAGAGAAGAGAGCAGTTAGAGCTGAGGGAGAGAGCAGACGTGCTACCATCTGTGCTATGAGTATGTTTGTGGGAAGGCCCCAGCAGGGGGCGGAAGGTTGTGGGATGGAGTGGTCTCTGCTGTGATACTGTGTATTGAATTCTTTGCTGCTGTGATGGATTGGGCTTATTGGTTACGGGATCTGGTCGTCTGGTGTCCGAATAAATGTTTTACTTCTTCTGCCTTCTATGTGGAGAGTCTCGCATACTTTGCAATACAGAACCACGTAGGCATATTGACAGGTATTGTCTATGTTGTGTTTATTGCTTTGCTAATACAACAACTTGCATGTAGTTGTAACATACATGTTGTCTTCCTGTGTGGGATACAAGATTGTGAAAGCTTCCCATGAATAACTCAGGCAAGGCAATACTCAAATAGTACAAATTTAGTTAGGATGTAACCCTCACTAGGCCTAAGTTTCGTTTTCCTGTAAATCATATGATTTCAGGGAAATCAGGTGGTCTCCCCCTCCCCTAGCCTACTTGCATGCTGTCATCTTAACATTAAGATTTCCCTATAAGGTAATTCTGTGTTAGTATTGGGTAAACTTATTCTGGGATAGATTGTGAGGCCACCTATCCCAGCAAATAGGGACAGGGGTCCAGCCTTTAGGGGTGGGATTTCTTAGAATTGTTTGTACAAGGTTATATATCCCCTTGCCTGCCCTCTCCCCCTTGCCTCTCTGCACTACCATCTCCGCCCTGGTAGTGGGAGATGCCCAATTCTCACAAGACTTGATCAAATAAAGCTTCTGTTTTGTTTCTAC
Organism: Trichosurus vulpecula; assembly: GCF_011100635.1. NCBI lineage: Eukaryota > Metazoa > Chordata > Mammalia > Diprotodontia > Phalangeridae > Trichosurus > Trichosurus vulpecula. The sequence continues at coordinate 24,617,543 of NC_050573.1, read as the reverse complement.
CTTGAGAAAACCGAGACACCTCTGTTTTTGTTTATTTTGAGCCTGTGGTTTGTCCCACACATTCCCAATTAGAAATCTCCTTAAGGACAGAGGGAATGACTGAGAGAATACTGATTTACTCCTTTGGGTAGCCTGATGGTCCCGCAGACAGATGATTCTAAAATAACTCCTACATCAGATGTCAGTCATTTCCTGTTGATCCCTTTCAAGATTAAATGATCCCTTTCAAGGAAGACTTGGTTATCTTCCTTTGACTTGACTTACCTTGGAGTGCTCTTGATGAACAAAAGCAGAAAGATCCAGTGAAGATAAGTGTAACTTATACCAAAATATGAGGCATAAATGCATCAAGTAGGATGCAACAGAGAAATTTTCCAAGCTGCTTGACAACATCCTCCAAACTGTACCAGTATGTGCTTTGATAATTGGGGATTTCAATATGAAGGTGGGCAAAGGGGAGGATGCCAAAAAAAATATGTTGGGAAATATTGCTCAGGTTTCAGAAATGAAAGATGAAAGACTTTTACACTACCTGGAAGCCCTGCTCCTTAGAGATAAGGCATATTTTCTTATACAAGAGAACCAGGCTTGGTAAGCACCAAAGAGGATCCCAGTTCTCCCACCAATGGCAGGCCACTGGGTAGGGGATACATGCCACATTTAGAGAACTTACACTGAAGCTGAAGTTTACACACTTTCTAAATATGTATGATTCTTAGCAGCCTCTGTCCCATTTTTCATGCCTGTGTCACTCATACTAAAGGACCAATTTTTCCTTTTCCTTTTTTTTTTTTAATTGCCATGGTCAAATCACTCGGCATCAAGGGGTGGCAAGCCTTTCTCCACCTCTATCATATGTTCCTCAGGCAAGAGATGATAATTTGCCATTAAGAGGACCATCCTCAATCAACAAACTCCTACTATGTGTCATGCACTGGGCATACAAAGAGCAAAGTGAATGGTACCTATGCTCAAGGAGCTCCCTAGCCAAGCCAGGAAGGCACATGAACACATACAGGTCTGTACAAAATGAACACAAGGTAATTTGGGAGTGGGAGCAGAATGAGGAGAAGCTTTCTGTAGCAGTGGTGTTCTACTGAGTCTTGGAGCACTTCCAGATGGAAGGTGAGAGTACAGGGACAGCCAATCTAAAGGTCTAAGTGAGACACTCTGGCTGTACCATAGTGTCAGTAATGGGAAGTAATATATAACAAGGCTGGAAATGTAGCTTAGAGGTGAGCTGTCAAGGACTTTAAATGCCAGAGGAATTTCTATTTTAGATTAGAGTTAAGAAAGAGCCACTATAGTTGACTTGTAATTTAGAAAAATCACCTCAAAAAAAAACTAAAAAACCCAACATGTTAAAAACCCTCAATAAAACACCAAAATAGAAATCCTGAAAATCAAAGGAGAGATTAATACAATTGAAAGTAAAAAAACAAAACTACAAGACTAATAAATAAAACTAGGAAATGGTTTTATGGGAAAAAAAACCAATAAAATAAACCATTGGCTAATTTAATTTTAGAAAACCAAATTACCAGAATCAAAAATGAAAATAGTGAATGCACAACCAATGAAATTGAAATAAAAGCAATTATTTAGGAGCTATCTTGCCCAACTATGTGCCAGTAAAACTGACAATTTAAATGAAATGGATGAATATGAATATAAATTGCCCAGGTTAACAGAAGAGAAAATAGAATACTTAACCCTATCTTAGAAAAAGAAATTGAACAAGCCATAAATGAGCTCCCAAAGGAAAAAAAAAACTCCAGAACCAGATAGATTTACAAGCAAATTCTACCAAGCACTTAAAGAACAATTAATTCCAAAACTATATAAACTGAAAACATATGTAAAAAAGGAGTCCTACCAAATTCCTTTTATGAGCCAAGTATAGTTTCAAAACCTAAACCAAGGAGACCTAAAACAGAGAAAGAAAACTGTAAGATCAATTTCCCTAATGAATATTGATGTAAATTTTTAAAATAAAATACCAGTAAGGAGATTACAACAATATATCACAAAGATCTTATGATATGACCAGTCTAGATATATGCCATAAATTCAGGGATGGTTCAATATTAGGAAATTTATAAACATAACTGACCATATCAATGACAAAAAGAACAAAAAAAATGATTATTTCAATAGATGCAGAAAAACTTTTTGACAAAATACAACACCCATTCCTATTAAAAACACTACAAGGCATAAATGATAATTAGTATATATCTAAAATCAAAAGCAAGCATTATCTGTAATGGGTATAAACCAGAAACCTTTCCAATAAAATCAGGGGTGAAGTGTGGATGTCCATTATCACCATTACTATTTAATATTGCACTAGAAATGCTATAGTAATAAGACAAGAAAAAGAAATGAAAGGAATAAGGATAAGTAATGAGGAAAAGAACTATCTCTTTTTGCAGATGAAATAATGGTATATTTAGAGAACCCTAGAGAGGCAACTAAAAAACTAGGTGAAAAATAAACAACTTCAGTAAAATTACAGCATATAAATAAACCCATACAAATCATCAGCATTTCTAAATTTTACCAGCCAAATCCAGCAGGAAGAGATAGAGAGAATTCCACGTAAAATAACTGCAGACAATATAAAATACTTGGAAGTCTACCTCTCAAGACACACACAATTACAAAACACTTCTTCACATACAGACAGATCTAAATAACTGGAGAAATACTCACTGCTCATGGGCAGACCAAGCCAAAATAATAAAAATGACAATAATTCCTAAATTAATTTACTTATTTTGTGCGATACCAATCAAACTACCAAAGAATTACTTTATAAAGCTAGAAAAAAAATAATTACCAAATTCATCTGAAGGAATAAAAGGTTAAGAGTATCAAAGAAATCAATGGAAAAAAATGGGAAAGGAGACCTAGTAATACCAGAACTCAGACTATACTATAAAGCTATAATCATCAAAACATTTTGGTCCTGGTTAAGAAACAGCATGGTTGATCAATGGAAAAGATAAAGTACACAATATACTGAAGCAAATGAGTAACCTAGTATTTGATAAATCCAGAAACCCAAGCTTTTGTGCCAAGAACTCACTATATGACAAAACTAATGGGAAAATTGGAAAGCAGTTTGGCAGAAACTTAGGTGTAGACCAGCCTCTGATACTATATACCAAGATAAGCTCAAAATGTGTACATGATATAGACATGAAGGGTAATATCACAAGCAAATTACAGGAACATGGAATAAACTACCTGTCAGAACTATAGATAGGGGAAGCCTAATGCACTGTTGGTGGACTTGTGAACTCGGCCAACCATTCTGAAGAGCAATTTGAACTACGCCCACATGGCTATAAAACTGCATATACCCTTTGACCCAACAATACCACTACTAGGTCTACATCCCAATGGATGGACATCCTTTTAATTTCCAATTCTTTGCCACCACAAAAAGAGCTGCTCTAAATCTCTTTGTCCTTTTTGCTTTTCTTTGATCTCTTTGGCTCAACAAGTTGTGGTATATGATTGTGATGGAATAGCATTGTGCTATAAGAAATGACAAGCAAGATGGTTTTAGAAAAATCTGGGAAGTCTTATATGAACTAAAGCAAAATGAAGTGAATAGAACCAAGAGAACATTGTATCCAGTAACTGCAATATTGTAATGGTGATCACTTGTGAAAGATTTAGCTACTCTGATCAATACAATGATCCACAAAATTTCAAAGGATTCATGATGAAAAATGCTATCCACCTCCACATAAAGACTTGATGGACTTAAGAATGCAAATTCAAGCATATTTTCTTTCTTCCTTCCTTCCTTCCTTTCTTTCTCTTTTTCTTGTCTTTTTTTCCTTTTTTTTCAGAACATGGCTAATGCAGAAATGTTTTGCATGACTTCATACGTATCATGGGTATCACATATCTCACATTCTCGATGGACAAAAGGAGAAAATTTGGAACTGAAAATAAGATAAAATTTTTAAATGATGATTGAATTCTAAAAAAAAGAAAATGAAAAAAAAAATCACTTTAATACCTGTGTGAAGAATGTATTAGAGAAGAGACTAGAGGAAAGGAGGCTAGTGGTTCTGTGAGTAAAAAGAAGAACATATGTGAATGACGTTATAGAGAAAAAAATGCTAAGATTTGGCAACTAACTGAATAGGTGGAATAAGTAAGAACAAGGACTGGAGGGTAATGCTGCTGTTGCATAGGTAGGTGACTTGAAGAATGGTGATGTACTCAACATAAACAGCAAAGTTTAGAAGAGGGCATGTTTGGCAGTGAAGACAACAATCTGTTTTGGACATGCTAGGTTTGGGATGCCTCTGTGATATCCAGTTTGAAAAGTTCAGTTGATAATTGACAGAGTTCAATATACAGACCTAGGAATAATAATCCTAGAAACAATTAAGTCTCTGTGAGCTGAAGAGGTCACTGAGAGAAAAGAGGACTCAGGACAAAGCCTTGGGGAACACCCACAGAGCAGAGGCAGGATATGGACATGGAAGAACCTGCCAAAATTCACATTGACCTGACACTGGCTTCAAGTACCAAGGGTCACTTCCAGGTCAATGAGGCATCAGAGTAAGGATTTGTAGAATTTTAAATATTCACTAGCATTTTATTTTTATCTTTTTTGGTCATTAATTTTTAATTGGGCAAAATGAATTTTTTTATTCCTCCCTGAGAGGAAGAAAAATCTAAAGTCCTTAAACTAACGATCAATTTACTTCTCACTGGTGTGAGGCTTTCTAAAAAAGGTTCCTTCCCTTTCTTACTGAAATAAGGAATAACTGACACTATCCAAGCAGAACTCTCCTTGCCTTCTCACTGAAAATTTCTAAAGGAATCCATAACATCCTATGCTATACAGAAGAGAGAAGTAACAGACAAAGAAACTTCTTAAAGGGAAATATTATCCTCTCGAGCAATATGACGTTCTTCTGCAAATTACCCACTTTGACCTCTTCCTTCTATTTAAAGGCAATGCTAATCATTAGGCTGAAAGCATAAAAACAAGGACTGTAGAGAAAATGCATGCTGACAGCTGTGGCTGAAACACGTTTTCTATAATAAATAACTAGGTTGCTTCTTAGGCACCCCAATGACTACTATTGCTAAAAACAATTCTGATGCTACATGTACACTAAATAAGATTCCTTTTTTTCCCCAAAACAATTTAGCTGCTTTTCTTCTGTTTCGCTTTGTACAACTTGAACAGGAGCTGCACCCACGTAGGCCAGAGTGCCCAGAAGGACTGCAGGCCAGCCAACAAGACCCTCCTCAATTTGGAGTCAGGAAAACCTGAGCTCAAACGCAGCCTTAAACACTTAATTGACTGCGTGACCTTGTGCAAGTCACTTCACTTCTGCCTGCCTCAGTTTCTTCATCTAAAATAATGAAGATAACAATAGCACTTACCTCTCAGGGCTCTTGTAAAGTGCTTTGCAAACCTTCAAGCATTCTCTAAGCGCTATTTTTTTTATCTCATTCAGTGAGCTTTGCAGACTGTGATTCAGTAAGAGTCATTAGACACTCTTTATCTTGTTTCTTTTATAACCTGTATTAATTGTGCCACCTTCATGGCTACCCAAGCACTCAGGCCAGAGGTGTCAGAGCATAAGGGACGAAGAGCTGGCCTTGGAAGCAAGCAGACTTGGGTCCAAGTTCTCAGCCTGATTCATCCTAGGAATGTAAGCCTTAGCAAGTCACTTATCTGTTCTGTGCTCAAAGTGACTAAGACAGAGGCTACAGAAGGTGCTGCTCTTCACTGGGTGAAGATGTCTCCACACCAGGAGACCCTCACACTATTCAAATCACATGTCCAGGTGGCAGAGCAAAGATGGTGGCTGGAAAGCAAGGACTTGCCTAGGGCTCTCCCCCAGGACCCTCCAAACACTGATAAAAAATGGCTCTGAACAAATTCTAGAACTGCAGAACCCACAGAATAGGGGAGGGAAGCAGGGCTCCAGCCCAGGACAGCATGGATGGTCACTGGGTAAGGTCTGTCACACATGGAGCTGGGAGCGGAGGGGAGCGGAGTAGAGAACAGCGTGGGTGGCGGCAGAACCAACGAGACCGGGAGCCAGGCGGAACAGGCCCTAGTGCCCTGAATCATTGAGCTGTGGCAGTTACCAGACTTCTCAACCCACAAACACCAAATACAACAAAGAAGGTTAGTGGGAAAAACTGCGGGGCAGAGAGTGAATGGAGTTCGCAGTTGGGCCACCGCCCGGGGGACAATGGAGGAAGTGCAGCTACAGAACTACAGCTGCAGTTGCTTCCAGCCCCAGGCCCACCTGGTGACAGGAATTAAGTGGTGGATCAGAGCAGGAGTGCAGAGCCCGCTTAGATCTGAGTTCAGTCCAGGTTGGTGGTTCTTGGGGAAGGAGTAGTGCTGGTGTGGCAGAGCTTGCTGTGTAGAAATAGCTCTGAAAACAACAGTGCTTCCCCTCAAGCTTGGAACAAAGTGCTCTCTACTCTACAAGCAGTCATACCCTGAAGAAAAACTCAAGGGTCAAGTAGTTGGCTGGGAATATGGCCAGGCAGCAAAAATGCACCCAGAAAATACTCCAAAAAAAATACTGAAAAATATACTGAAGAAAACTACACCTTAAAAAATAGACAAACTCAAATAGCAAAAGAGCTCCAAAAAGCCAATGAGGAGAAGAATGCCTTGAAAGGCAGAATTAGACAAATGGAAAAGGAGGTCCAAAAGACCACTGAAGAAAATACTACCTTAAAAATTAGATTGGAGCAAGTGGAAGCTAGTGACTTTAGGAGAAATCAAGATATTATAAAACAGAAACAAAGGAATGAAAAAATGGAAGACAACATGAAATATCTCATTGGAAAAACCACTGACCTGGAGAACAGATCCAGGAGAGATAATTTAAAAATTATTGGACTACCTCAAAGCCACGATCAAAAAAAAGAGCCTAGACATCATCTTTCAAGAAATTATCAAGGAAAACTGCCCTGATATTCTAGAACCAGAGGGCAAAATAGAAATTGAAAGAATCCACCAAGCGCCTCCTCAAATAGATCCCAAAAAGAAATCTCCTAGGAATATTGTCGCCAAATTCCAGAGCTCCCAGATCAAGGAGAAAATACTGCAAGCAACCAGAAAGAAACAATTTGAGTATTGTGGAAACACAATCAGAATAACACAACATCTAGCAGCTTCTACATTAAGAGATCGAAGGGCTTGGAATACGATATTCCGGAGGTCAATGGAGCTAGGATTAAAACCAAGAATCACCTACCCAGCAAAACTGAGTATCATGCTCCAAGGCAAAATATGGATTTTCAACAAAATAGAGGACTTTCAAGCTTTCTCAGTGAAAAGACCAGAGCTGAATAGAAAATCTGACTTTCAAACACAAGAATCAAGAGAAGCATGACAAGGTAAACAAGAAAGAGAAATCATAAGGGACATTAGACTAAAGTTAAATTGTTTTGCTTACATTCCTACATGTAAAGATGATGTATATAATTCATGAAACCTCAGTATTAGGGTAGCTGAAGGCTATATATATATATATATATATATATATATATATAGAGAGAGAGAGAGAGAGAGAGAGAGAGAGAGAGAGAGAGACAGAGGGCACAAGGTGAGTTGAATATGAAGGGATGATATCTAAAAAAATAAAACAAAATTAAGGGATTAGAGAGGAATATATTGAGAGAGGGAGAAAGGGAGAGATAGAATGGGATAATTATCTCACATAAAAGTGGCAAGAAAAAGCAGTTCTGTAGGAAGGGAAGAGGAGGCAGGTGAGGTGGAATGAGTGAATCTTGCTCTCATTGGATTTGACCTGAGGAGGGAATAACATACACACTCAATTGGGTATCTATCTTACCCCACAGGAGAGAAGGAGGAAGGAGATAAAAAAAAGGGGGGATAACAGAAGAGAGGGCAGATAGGGGGAGGAGGTAATCAAAAGCAAACACTTTGGAAAAGGGACAGGGTCAAGGGAGAAAACTGAATAAAGGGGGATAGGATAGGAAGGAGCAAAATATAGTTAGTCTTTCACAGCATGAGTATTTTGGAAGGGTTTTGCATAATGATACACATGTGGCCTATGTTGAATTGCCTGCCTTCTTAGGGAGGGTGGGTGGGGAGGGAAGAGGGGAGAGAATTTGGAACTCAAAAGTTTTAAAAGCAGATGTTCAAAAAAAAAGTTTTTGCATGCAACTAGGAAATAAGATATACAGGCAATGAGGCATAGAAATCTATCTTGCCCTACAAGAAAGTAAGGGGAAAAGGGGATAAGGGGAAGTGGGGTGACAGAAGGGAGGGCTGACTGGTGAACGGTGCAATCAGAATATATGCCATCTTGGAGTGGGGGGGGGGCGGGCAGGGAGGAGAGTAGAAATGGGGAGAAAATTTGTAATTCAAATTCATGTGAAAATTAATGCTGAAAACTAAAAATATTAATTGATTAATTTTTTTTAAAAAAAAAGGGTGCATGGCAGAGAACAAAAGAAAACAACCTAAAAGGAAGCAAAGAAAAGCTTTGAAAAAATATATAGTATTTATTGTATAGGTTTTCTTGAAATGGAAATTTATTTCTTTATATTGAATCCTCTCTTGTGTTCTGCTATGTACATGAAAATGTTTTTTTTCTTTTCTCATTTTGTATTTAAGTTCAAAATGAACAAAAAATTTACCAAAAAAAAAAAAGAAATCACATGTCCAAATTCCTCAGCTAACCACAGCACCTAAGATTGGCATTTCAGTTAACTTAATTTTAGCATCGAAATCCTTTTTTGCTGTGAACCTTCCTTGTGTCCTTCTCTCTCTCTCCCTTCTTCCTAACCCTACTCTCCACCCTCACCCTAACGTCCACTCCCTCCATCCCAAACTACACTTGTGCTACACAGTGGTTCACACTGTGCCCCATCCTCATCTACCTTCCTGCCAGGCTCCACCCGGTGCCTTCACCTCTATGATGACTCTCCCGATCCGCCATGCTCTCTTCACTGCCTATCTTGTATTGGCTTCAAAGAGGATCACAGCCCTAGAGCTCACAGGGCCCTCTGAGGCCATCGAGTCCAATCCCATCATTTTGCAGACGAGAAAGTCCAAGGGGGGAAAGCCCCTTGCCCGAGGTCACACAGCTGGTAAGCATGGAAGGTGGGATTTGAACCCAGCTCCCCTGGATCCAGAGCCAGAGCTCTTTCCATTAACCCATGCTGCTTCCCATAGGCCCTTGCATGTGTCCAAGTAAAGTGGCACTATAGTGAGCACTTAGGAAATATTTGCTGAACTGAATTAAATCTCTGTTCACCTACCTTCTTACCATGAACCAGGCTGAGTGTGTGTCACTAACTCTCAGGGGTGAGACTGGGAGTCACTGGGAGGCCTGGCTTGGGCATATACCAACTGCATGAGCAATGTCAGGTGACAAAGCCTCTCTGAAGTTTCTGATGTTTAAAATGGGAACAATAGTGGGCATACTGCATCATCACAGTGTTCCGTAATTTTAAAGTGCTACATTAATCTCCTACGTGATGAAGAGAATGTCTTCGCTGATTCAAGATGTTGCAGAGCCTTGATGTTCATCATTCTACACATCCTTTCTTATCTAATCCTACACATGAAGAAAAGGCAGAGAATAGGGCTAAATGCATCTCAAACCAAAGAGACAGGAGAATTGTGTTCTGGGAATAAATCCTGAATTATTAGATTTTTTTTTCTACTGTGAGCTTCCTTTCCCAAAAAATTAGGCCATCACCCCAAAATGTGAATTGTTAGTACAAAATTCAAAGGCTTTAGAATATTAGTAATCTATATCATTTTTCTTGTTGTAACAGAATTCTAGCCCAAATCCTGACTTGGATCCCACCAAATGTTACAAGTATGGGTGTAGAGCTTCTATAGACAACTTATGAAAGTGTACAGACAAGAATCAGAGAGGATAAGAATGTATGGATAAGGTATACTTTCTCCTGTCAGGAATGCCTATGTGGACGAAATCCCGGCTTCACTGAGGTATTAAGAAAATTCTTCCTTAAACTGCTCTGGGAACATAATTTCATTCAGATTCAATGTCAGGCTCTGAGCCCATGCTCATTTGCATGGCTGTCCTATTGGCCTAAAAAACTTCATAAGCTTCAGAGAATACGTAACTTGGCTACTGTTTCTTCATTTGGCGGGAGAATCCTGACTGAGATCTATCCCCTTTTCACCATGAACATCTTTCGAGATAGCAAAATGGCAGCTGTTCCAAATTCTGCCTTTGATCAATGAACTTCTAACTCAGACTTGATGAATTAACGCAACTCACTGTCATGTCCATATGAACTGCCTTACCCTTCCCAAGGGAAGCTCTAGACTAAGGAGTACTTGCCTCTTCCAGGAGCCTCTGTTTCAGCTCTCGCTCAGTTTCCAGTTTCTGCTGTAAACTTCGGGCATTCATTTCCAGCATGGCGTGCTTCTTCTCCAGGTCATTGAGCTAGACATGGGGAAGAATGAGATGGAGAGCCACAGGTGAGAGGCAAGCAAGCAACTATCACACACCCACAATCCTTGACACAAACAAGGGACAGGGACAAGACCTGGGATTGCTATCAAAGCCAGGGGGCCCTTTTCAGCAACTTAGAGAGTCTTTGACAGTTGCCTGAGGGGAACAGGTTGAGTGATTTGCCCAAGGCCACAGAGCCATCACATCTGTGCAGGAGGCAGCCTGACACTTAGGCCAGTTCTCTATCCACTGTGCTACAACTCCTTCCTAAAAGTTAGAAAAGATGCTTTTTTTAAAAAGAGGAAAAAGATCCCCAAATTCAGTATCAACGACGAGTCTCATAAATCTTTACAGACAGCAGAAGAAAGGAGATTGGAGTGGGAGTCAAGAGACCTGGATTCAAGTCTTGGCCCCAACACTTAACAGCACATGACTACAAACAGATCCCATAATTTTTCTGAGCTCCAACTTTTTTATCTGTAAAATGATTACTTGCTATGAGGGAACCGCCTTTTAAGTGTTAAAAGCCCTGCTGAAAGGCAGGCTAGTACTTTAAATCTCCTCACTGTAACAACATTAAACCAGCATGGCCTAATGGATGTGCTGGATGAGGGGAAGCCTAGGCTCAGAATCTGCCTCTGCTATGTAACTCTCAGCAAGGCACTTCATCTCCATAGGCCTTGGGCAGCCCCTAATTGGTCTCCATCTACCGAATCACAGATAGGGTGTCGGCTGTGGTGGTGGAGGAAGATCCCACACCAGAAGTCCCCCATCCTGCCAGACTCACAGAGCCTTCACACAGTGACAGATAAATAACTCTTCTCTAAAGCAAAGAGACACAAGAAATTCTGCTTCTACAGCACCAAGACCTAAGAGATGGCTGTTCTTTGGTCAAATCAAAAGCACTTAAAGAACAGGGGCCAAGAAAAGGCAAACAAGTTGTTAAAGCATTTCTCAAAATTAACTATAAAGGGGTTAAAGTTGTCAGTTCCCTCTGCGTCTTATGTCAAGAACAGCAATACGACTCAAGAAGGCTCAAGGCTCCGTGGTAAAAGAATGCCCCAAAAGGGCAATTTTAACCTGGAGCATCTCCCCTCCCTCATCTCCAATTTCTCCCAAGCTTCAGATTCCCCTCCTGCTTTCTCCTGCCGCCCCACACTCCCTCACTCACCCCTCAAGCCTGGACTCTCCACCTCTCCTCTTACCCAGTTCTCGGCCCCAAAACGCAGCTTCAGGCCTCCTCACATCACTGAGACTGTTCCTGATTGCTAAATCTAAGGACCTTTTCTCAGTCTTCATGACCTCTCTTCACCATACGACACTATTCTCCTCTGGGTTTTCAGGGTGCTGCTCTTTCTTGGGTCATCTCCCACCTATATGACTACTCCTCAGTATCCCACGGGTGAACCCCAAGGCTCTCTTCTGGGACTTCTTTGTTCTTCTCTCTGACAGACTTCATCAGGAATGGGTTCGATTATCATCTCTAAGCTCAGTATAACTGGTAATTAATTCTCAGAGCTATATATCCAGTCCTAGACTCTCTCCTGAGCAATTTCAAGATGGATATGTACTTGCATCTTAAACGTAAAACAGAACTCATCATCTTTCCCACCCAGATCCATCCCTGTTCTGAACTTCCTGACTTCTCTACGGAGAAGCATCGTTCTTCTAGTATCCCATGTTCACAATCTCCATGTCATCTTCCACTTCTCATTCTCTCTCCAACCAAATACCCAGTAAGTTGCCAAGTCCAATAGATTCCAGCTCCATAACTGTCATAGCTCCCCGCCCCAGTCTCTACCCATGCAGCTGCAATGCTTGTTTTCAGGCTTCTATCACATCTTTCCTGGACTACTGGAACATCTCCTAATTGGTTCCCCCTTCCAGTCCATGCTCCCCACAGCTGCCAAAGCGACACTCCTAGATTATCTATCTGACAATGTCAATTCCCCCTCAATGAGGCCCAGCATCTTCCCATCCGCTACAGGAATCAAATACAAACACTTTGGTTCAGTCTGGTTCCAACCCTGTCTTGAAGAACAGCTGAAGCCTGAGAGCAATGCAGGAGTTAACAAACACAACTTCCTTCGTTAGAGATGATGAGCTAAGGAAGGCAAGTAAGTGAAACTCTGAAGTTCTCTGCTCTGTTCAAAGTACCAAAGCTGCAAAGTGCTGGGGTCCCAGTTAAACCCATGCCTTCTGGCTCCCCAGGCAGGGTTCTCTCTACTCCAGCCTGTGATCTCTCTGCCAAGCCATCTCTCCAGCCCTTTTACACAAAAGCCACAGTCCAGCCAAACCACCCAATCTGCTTTTCCTCACACATGCCATTCCATCTGTCCATCTCACTCTCATGTCTCTGCCCAGGCTGTCTCCCATACCTGGAATGCCTTCCCTCCCTCTGCGCCTCCACCTCTTATAATGCTTAGCTTCCTTCAGAGCTCACCCTTTTCCTTAGATTCCTCACCTAAAGAACTAATCCAAGAATTCCATCAATACGTTTTTATTCAACTAATCAGATTTACCTCCTAGGACTATTAGCGAACAACAAAAAAGGTTCACAACACTCTGCAAACATTGTCAATGAGAATTTCCCCACGAAGTACAGCACGGTGGGAGAGCCCAGGCTAAACATGTAGCAGCTCAGGGTTCTAGGTGTGGCTCTGTCACCAACCTCTGCTAGGTAAGTTCCTTCCCTTCTGTGGGCATCATCCCCCTGAAAATGAAAAGTTGGATGTGAAGACTTCAGAGTCATTCTAGGTCCAAGAGTCTATCCATCTACCACATCAGTGAACCTCGGCCAAAGAAAGGAAAAAGGGCTCATTAGCGCCATCGGTGCTTTGACACTAGAAATGATAATCAGCCGAAGGAAGCGGCAGTAAGGAACACAAGGCCATGTCAGGGGTGCTGTTGTTTAATCACTAGCTGTGTCCAACTATTCATGAGCCCTTTTAGAGTTTCCTTGGCAGAGACACTGGAGTGGTTTTCCATTTCCTTCTCCAGCTCACTTTACAGATGAGGAACTGAGGCAAACAGGGTCAAGTGACTTGTCCAGGGTCATACAGCTAGGAAGCTGGGGGTGGATTTTAATTCAGGTCTTCGTGACTCCAGGCCTAGAACTCCATCCACTGAACCACTAGCTGCCCCCCATGTCAAGGATACTAACTCCCCAAACTGTTCCAGGAATCATGAGTGCAGAAAAAAAATTAGCTTGTGGCTCCAGATATAATATGGACACTTCACTGGCCCAACACAACCCTGTCCCTGATAACCCCTTTAAAGACTAGTGTCACCAATTGGACTCTCAGGCTGTCCTATCATAGTAGAAGGAGCACTGAATTCCAAGTCAGAAAGAATAGGCCAATTTCTGGAATTATCATTTAGTTAATTAACCTTGAGCAAATCATAACCCCTCTGGCCTATAGTTCCCTCACTGGCTGTGAAGAAAGTGCTTAGTAAACTGTAAAGCACTATATGGAGTTGAGGTTTTTATGATGGCAAAATCGTACTGGGTTAGCTTTGGCCCTTTTCTTTCTTTTAAAAAAAAATGTCTTTTTAAAAGACTGGATCTCCCAATGTCACCCAAACTTGGACAAGTAGGGGCTCCTCATGAGCCCAATCTCACCCCCTCTAACAGGCATGGATGCTTTGACATGAGCTACTTCCAATCTAAGTTGTTTAGTGCCTACTTGAGCAACCCAGCGGCTCCCCCACCCTTGGGGGCTCACCACATTGAAGCCAAACTTAGTGTAGCTGCCTTACTGGCCCATCCCACTGCAGATCCCTAGAGCAGCCTCCTGAAGAGAGAAGATTCTGATGGGTGCCAGCATGCACAGGGCTTTGAAGGTGCTGCCCACCACCTGGACTAACCTTATCTGAGAGGCTCTCAGCCTTCAGCTTCTGCTCCTTCAGGGCCTGCTGCAGAGCCAGGATCTCAGCTTTGTGTTCCTTCACGGCCAGCTCCACCACCTGACGAGACTCCGTAATACGCTGATCGGCTCTTACTCTATTCGAAAAATAAAGCAAACCTAAGTCAGCATTCCCATCCTTGCTTTAGGACAGAAGGAGAAAAGAAGTCACCCGAATTTCCTCTGAGAAGTAAGGAGGGCTGAATGAAGGGCAAAAGCACTGTGGATTTGCCCAGATCTCTACAGCATCCTTCCTGTGGCTTTGACTGCCCTGTGGTCTGCAGACTCTATCCTTTCCCTAACAAGCCCTGGCTCTGCCAGAAGGCCTGATGCCAGATGTCAACGGCAACATGCAGATCTGTTACAGGAAGTGGGCATATTTGGACTAAGGATGAGAAGATTAGGGGGCTGTCTGGAGGAAAGACTAGACGTGTTCTGTTTGGCTCCAGGAGGCAGACCCAGGAGCAATGGGCTGGATGTCAGGGAACACTTCCCAACAAAGAAAGCTGTGGCCTGGAGGACTCCTCAGGGATTCAACAGTGAGGATTATGTTCATGAATGGCTGGACTACATGGTCTCTGGAGTCCTTTCCAACTCTCAGATTCTGTGATTCAGTGATGCGTGACATGGGTCTGAAACCTGTCATTCAATCCCTGCATGACCTTGGGCCAGTGTAAGGACATGGTCAGGCTCTCAGGGAAGATGGGGGTGGGTGGGAGGGCGTGGACTGGCTGAAATCACTAGGTTTCTTCTGTCTCTAGACCAATGCTTCTGTAATTCCATCACCCACATTTACTAGAGGACAGAACCCATTTTAGGCCTCAAGGAAGAAGAGGCTAACAAGCTCCTATTTCGAGACTTCTGCTGACACAGGCTAAAGGCAAAAAGATATTTTAAGCTTCAACTGTGATAAATACAACCTATCAACACTATCATAACCTCTCACAGGATTCAAAACAAAGGAGTCAGTTAGTCAATATGTATTTGTTGAATATACAGAGTGCCCACAGCACCCACAGAACAATATACATATTGTTGGGAAAATAATTTCTTCTATCCAAAGGTTAGAAAGTTTAAAAAAATTTTACAAGGAAGGGGCTAATTTCAGAAAGTCTGAAGGATACTCTATGGATATACTATAAGCACTTAAATTTGCTACTAAAAGGAGAGTGGAAAAATAAGAAAATCAGAATGGAGCTCTTTCAAAACTGGTTCTCAAAATAACCCCAAACTTCATAGAATCACAGGATTTGAAGGTTAGATGAGATGTCTGGGGCTTGTCCAACCCAACCTCTAAATTTAAAGATGAGGAATCTGAGAGCCTTCAGTAAAGCCAAGTGATGTCTCCAAGGTCACACAAGCATCAATGCTCAGAATGTGAACCCAGGCCTTCTGACTCCAAATCTAGTGTTCTCTTGACCTACAGGGTGTTACATGTACCATGTACTTATTATGTCTCCTGGTTATAGCTCTTTGTATGTGTTTCTGAAGTTCTCACACTCAAACAAATTGCCTACAAGAAACAAAAATCTGTGACAGAACCAGACCCCAAAGGCTTCCAGAGCTGGAGCTGATGCAGTCTGTGGCAAGGCCTGGAGAAACTCTAATAAAAGGACCTCAGAACAGCAGCTCACCTAGGCAGGCCCTCTGATCGGAGGACAATTTAAAAAACTGGATTTCTCTCTCCCACACACCCCACTGAAAGTGTAAGCTTTTATCCTTATTCAGTTCAGCTTGTTCATGGTTCCAAAAAATAGGGAATGCTCCTCAAGCCAGACAGCCCAATGCTAGACAGAGATTAAACATGGAGCCTGAGGCCTGGGTCTGCATCCTCTACCTGGCCCTCACTCTTTGTTTGGACTTGGACATGTCCCAGCCCCGCTCTAGGCTGAAGTTTCCTCACTTAAAAAGAGGGAGTTGGACTAGATGACTCTAGGGTTCCTTCTAGCTCTAGAACCAAGATCCATATGAGCCATGAGTTTGTAACTATAATTTATCATCAAGAAATCTTGGAATTGTGCTACCTGGTGAAAAAGAGAACAACCAACCAACAAAGAAGGATAAACAACAGTTCGCACGCCTGCTACATGAAAACAATAACCCAAAAAGAGGTGAACATTTCTGCTAACAATTAGAATGTTTTCCTCTGACTCCCAACGCCTTTCTACAAACTAGTTGTCCCTACCTCTTCTCCTCCCCCACAAAATGATTTAAGATCCTCATTTGTGTCTCATGATTTCTCTAACTTGCCATAGTGGGCATGGAGACCACTCCATTTGTGATGTGTGAGAGCATCGCAGCATTAGTTCTCATTCTCTGTCTCTCTCTCTCTCCTCTCTCTCTGGTTTTTCATATTGAAGGATACTTCCATAAAGAACTTCAAGAACATTTTTCAAAAGCAAAATCCCACCTGCTCTGCTTCTCAGTATCCAACATTCTCTGTAACTCTCGGACCCGACACTCAAACTGGGACTTCTCATCACCAAGAACACTCCGCCAGGCCTCCCACTGACGTTCCTTCTCCAGAAGCTCATCATTCAGGGCCTCTAAATCCATCACTTGCTCTTCTAGCATTGTACAAGTGGTCTTCAAGGCTTCCATTGTCTGAAAAGATGAGTGTGACTAAGTTTCTGACATCAAGTGAGAATTCTTTAAATGTCTTTCACAAAAGTACAAATTGAGCATCATCTAAACTTTGTATCTGAGGCAGCATCCAGTGCAAATGTTCTATGCAAAACAAACACTTAATAAATGCTGTGGGCTGTGATTTCTGATAGCTGTCAGCCACCTCAAGGGAAGTACATAAGCAATAATAAGCTGATGCATATGTGATAGTTCAAGGTTTGCAAAAGGCCTTAAATATATTTTAGTTGATCTCTGCAAAACCTAACCCTAACCCATTTTACAGATAAGAAAATGGAAGGTCAAAGCAGCTTGCAGAGCCAGTAAATGATAAAGTCAGGATTCACACCCAGGTTCCTCTGGACACTCCAGTCAGTGCTCTCTGCAGGACACTGCCCTGCTTCATCACTTTTGTGCCTCTGCCTGCCATAATTCCGCTTTTATACTAACCTGGGTCCAGGGCGATGAAACCAACAGTTAGAGGAAAGTAGCTAAATATAAGTATCCTGATGAAAGAGGAAACTACAGCAACCTTTTCAAGTGATGCTAGGATTTTGTAATCCTTCAAAACTAAAATCTAACCAAACTGTAAATATTTTAAAATTCTGAATCCTTGATAATGGATTGTGAAAAGAATCCATTGGTGGGAAGACCTTTTAGCCAAGCGCCCTCAGTGCGGATGACTTGGGACCTCCCTCCTCCTCATGGGGTTCTGGAAATGTTTACTTGTTTCTGGCTGGTGAGCTGCATCTCCCTCTCAGTGATTTCCCGGCGGAGATGGTCCACCTCACTGCGCAGCTGTACCAGCTCATCCGTGGCGCCAGAAGCCTCATCCAGCTGCTTGGACAAGTAGAAGTTTTGGTTGTTCAGCTCTGCGTTGTCCTCAGTCAACTGGTTCAGTTGCTCTTCCAAGTCTGTTATCACCTAAGAGGGTAAAGAATATGGATTAGACTTATCCCTGGTTTTCAAACGAGCATTCTCTTCCTAGAGCCCCTGGGGCTTTAATGCAGCCGACAGACAAGCCTCAGAAGCTGACCTGGGTACCGGCTCCCAAGCACAGCAAGGATGCGCCTCAGCAGGGAACATATCTCAGAAGCCCCCCAGAACCCAGAATAGGGCTGAAGGAATGAAGCTCCCTCTGCATCTGGCACATGAGCCCAAGGCAAAGGAGGCAGAAATAGTGGCAGACTGGACTTAGAGCCGGACACCCGGGATCCAACATCCAACTCCAGTCCTTTCTAGTTTTCTATGAACCAGAACAGCTCACCTTTTATGGAGCCATAGTGTCATCTCTTACAAAATGGATGTAAAAACACTTGTGCTCCCCACAGCACAGGGTTGTTCTGAGGATCAAAGGGGAAAGTGGCACATAAAAGGCAGCTCTTATTATCAATCAAAGGCACACTGATTAAGCATCTACTATGAGCTGGGCACAGTGCCAGGTGTACCCAAGACAAAAGTTAGGAACCAACCAAAACAGGCTCTGCTCTCAAGGGCTGGAAAAAATATACACACATTAAATGCAAAATAATGGGGTGGGGTAGAGGGGTAAGATTAGCAGCTGGAGCAGGAAAGTCCTCACTAGAAGACACGATCAAGAAACAAGTAGAAATTATAACAACAGCAGCTGGTCCTTGGCATGTGTTATCTTATTTGATCCTCATGATAACCCTGGGATGTAGGTGCTATTATTATACCCATTTTACAAATGATGAAACTGAGGCTGAAAAAAAAAAAGGTGAAGCGATATGCTCAGGGTCACACAGCCAGCAAATGTCCGAAGCAACATTTGAACTCAGGTCTTCCTGGGTCCAAATCCAGCACTCTCCACTCTTTGCTATCTGTCAAAGAGACAGGCCAAGAGGAAGTGCATTGCAAGCATGGGGAGAGTCTGTTGAAAGACACAGCTAAATAATTTTTATAAGTTTTAAGAGGATTATATAAATGTAAAGTACTATTTTAATGGATGTGGTTTATGGAAGGAACAAGTGAGATTTATGGATAATGTACTAAAAGTATGAGTTTTATTTTTTAAGGAAAAATAAAAACATAATGTTATTGCAACCAACTACAAAAGCTGAAATTCATTTGTGAACTGATAGAACCATGCTGGAAAGCAATTTGGAACTATGTCCAAAGGGCAATCAAACTGTGCATACCCTCTGATCCAGCAATACTATTAGTAGGTCAGTATCCCAAAAAGATCATAAAAAAAGGGAAAAGGACCTATTTGTACAAAAAATATTTATAGCAGCTATTTTTGTGGTGGCAAAAAATTGGAAATTGAGGGGATGCCCTTCAATTGGGGAATGGCTGAACAAGTTGTGGTATATGAATGTAATGGAATACTATTGTGCTATAAGAAATGAAGGCAAATCTCAGAAAAACCTGGAAAGACTTAAATGAACTGATGCAAAGTGAAGTGAGCAGAACCAGGAGAACATTGTACACAGTAACAGCAACATTGTGCGATGATCAACTATGAATGACTTAGCTCTTCTCTGCAATACAATGATCCAAGACAATTCCAAAGGACTCATGATATAAAATGCTCCATCTCTGCAGAAAGAACTAATACAATCTAAATGTAGATCAAAGCATACCATTTTTCACTTTATTTTTTTTTCTTTCGATCTGTTTCTTCTTTCACAACATGACTAATATGGAAATATGTTTTACATGACTGCACGTATACAACCTACATCAAATTGCTTACCATCTTAGGGAAGGGGGAAATGAGGAAAAAATTTGGAACTCAAAATTTTTTAAAAATGAATGTTAAAAATTGTCTTTACATGTAATTGGGAAAAACAAAATACTTATTTGAAAAAAGATGAAATTCAAAGTATAGAGGGTAGAGCCAAGACGGCAGAGTTACAGCAAAAGGGATAGCAAACCCCGTTCCCTCTAAAAAAATTTCTCCAAATAGATCCAGAAAATGCACCAAACCAAATCATGATCAGCCAAGAAAAAAATCAAAATGAGTCATCTCTTCAGCCCAGGTCAGCACAGGGACCCAGATAGAGAGGTTTATGGACACAATCTGGCCCGGAACATTCCAGTGCCCAGATACTGTTTCCAAGAGGAAGAGGAGGTCTCAAACCCAGACCAGGGTACAACCCCTTGTGCAGGGTATAGGAAGAGGTGCCGAATGGCAGCTTTGTCACCTTCTACCCAGGACTAAAGCACAGATCCAAGATGGACTGAGGAAGGAACTTGTACCCAGGAGTTAGGAGTGGTTATAAGCTTAAAAGGAGAGAGTTCAGAAACTAGCTTCGGAAGTGTGGCTCTGATCCCTGGAGCAGAGCAGGGTCTTAGTTCCAGCTTCTGCCACAATATGATGCCTGCAAAGGAATAATGAGGGCAGGAAACCCAAAGGACACCTGCAGTTCTATCACTGAACCGTAGAGATTTCCAGCAGGCTGAGGAGTGCAGCAGCTATCTACTGCTGCCCAGACCCAGGTCAGAAACTTGCAAAGTTTAGACCATGGGGGAAGGGTTGGGGTGGGGACCAACAATCAGATTCTGCTCTTGTTAGGACTGCTGGAGAAGCAGCGAAAGCTTTCAGGAATAAGACAACACTCCATACCCCAAGACACTAGCAAGATGACCAGCTGAGGCTTTCCCTCCAAGAGTACATGGAGTCTATCCCTAACATAAAGTGAGAAGTCAAAAAGGAAGAGGTAAGAATGAGCAAATAAAAACAAAATCCCATTATAAAAAACTATTGTGATGGCAAGGATGCTTAAGACACAAACCCAGAAAGAGAGAATGACTCTAATACATCTGTAAGTAAAGCATCAAAGAAAAACACATCTTGGGACACAGTTCAAAAAGAATTCCTGGAAGAGATAAAGCAAGAGTTAACAACTGTTTTTAATCAATGAAATATGAGCACTAGAGGAAAAACTTGGGGGAAAAATGAAAGAAATGAATTGAAAGGGGAATTAACAGATTGGCAAAAAAGGTACAAAACCTTGTCCAAGCAATAAACTCCCTGAAAACCAGAAATGACTAAATAGAAGCCAATCACTCCATGAAACAAGAAGAAATTTCAAACAAAGTCAAAACAATGGGGAAAAAGAAAGAAAAGAAAATATAAGTTAACTCAGAGCAAAAACAACTGACCTGGAAAACAGATCAAGGAGAAAAAATTTAAGAATCACTGGACTAACTTAAAGCTATAACAACAACAAAAGAGTCTTGATATTAGATTTCAAGAAATCTTAAAAGAAAATCCCCCAGAGCTCTTAGAACCAAAGGAGAAAGGAGAAATAGAAAGAATCCACCAGTCATCTCCTAAAAGAAACCCAAAAATGAAAACCCCGAGGGACATTATAGCAAAAACCCAGAACTTCCAAGTGAAATGTTTTTAAAAAGTGAAAGCAGTCAAAAAGAAAAAATTCAAGTACTGAGAAGCCACAGTCAGACTCACAGAAGGTTTTATAGCTACCACCATAAAGGAATAGACAGCTTGGAACATGATATCCCAGAAGGCAAAGAACCAACAGTCAAGAACATCTTACACAGAAAAACTGAGTATAATCCTTCAGATGAGAAAACAGGTTTTAATCTAGTACTATGCCCAGAACTTAGCACAGTACCTGGCAGAGCATCTGCTTAATAAGTGTTAATTAATTGAGTGAAGAAATAGAGGACTTCCAAGCATTCCTAATGAAAAGACCAAAGCTGCAAAGAAACTATGAAGTTCAAACACAAGAGTTAAAAGAAACAAAAAGGTAAATGTCAGCGAAAAATGACAAAGGACTGCAAAAGGATAATGTACTCATATTCTAATATGGGGAGATGATACCTGCATCCCCTCTGAAGCTTATCACTATCAGGGATCACAGAGGGGGTCTCATAAGACAGAAGGTTTGGGGGTAGTTCTTATCTTGACGATTTTAAAAGAAGAAGGGAAAGGAAGAGGAACACACAATGGAGAGCACAGGGATGGGGAAAGGAGAACAGCAGCTGACACGTGAACTTCACTTTCATCTGAACTGGTCAAAGGAGGGAAGAATAGTTGGTTGGATATATGTGGTTGGTTACAAAAATATGTCACTCAACAGGAAAATGAGAAGGGGGAATTAAAAAGACAATAGACTAAGGAAGGGATTAGTTGCAAGCAAAACAAATTCTAATTAAGATTGTACAAAAAATATTAATAGTTCTTTTGAAGAGGCAAAGAATGGATATCAGAAGGGTTGTCAATCAAGGAGAGAATGAATAGAATAAGGGCATATAAATGTATACTATGGTGCTGTAAGAAAGGATGAAGGGGGTGGCTTCAGAGAAACCTATTGAAGACTTATATAAACTGATAAAGAGTGAAGTAAATAGAAACAGGAAAACAATTTATACAATGACAACAATACTGTAAATACAACTCTGAAAGACTTAGTAACTCTGATAAACATAAGGACAAACCACGATTCCAGAGCACTATTGATAAAACATGTTATCAACCTCCTAATGGAGAGATAAGGGATTCTGAAGGCAAAATGAGACATGTGTATATATATTATTTTTAAATTTTAGACATGGCCAATGCGGACATTTGTTTTTCTTGGTTACATATGTTTGTAGCAAGGGCTTAGTTTTTCTTTCATATTTGATGGGGAAAGGAAGGAGGGAGAGGGGGCATATTTTTTGCTTACTGAAAAGATTAAAATTTAACTTAATTAAAAACAGTGAAATTTCCCTACGACTATCTCTAAGCAGTCATAATTTGGGTTTACTGTTTACTTATTAATCAACACAACAAAGTAAGTCAAGGACCAGTGTATACAATCTCTAGGGTACCATCTCCCAGTACTTCATCTATAACCTTTAGCCTTAGAAGTCATCTGAGATTCACAGAAGGTAAAAGGTATCTAGTAAAGGTCAGAGGCTGGGTTTGAACTCTTCTTGATTCCAAGTCCAACAATCTATATTATCACATGCTGCCTCCTAAGCAAGATCAAAATACTTGTATGAAGAAAGACTGACCAGCCATAACTCAAAGAGAACAAAAGTATTTTTTTTATTTTGGCGACATCACCAGTCATCAATTAATTTTCATTCTACGAAAAAAGAAGAAAAGTGAAGGGGATCAAAGAATAGACCTGCAAATGATGCTGGACTACAAACCCCAAACAATTTTTGACAATTAAATTACATATTAGAAAATTAGAAGTAAACACTTAGAAATTGTCATATTTTGAGAAGGCTTTTTCACCTTGGTTTTCTTCAAATAAATGGCTGAGTGATTTTCATTTCAGGTCATTCAGCTTTCCCCCTTGGAGCTGTTCAGTGCCAATTCTCAAAAAACACTTTAAGCTTCAAGAATCTGAGCACTTGCTGGCAATTTGGGAACAAAAGGACGAAAAGTAAAATTTTTAAATTTAGTTTTTAAATGATTTGGATTTAAAGAGGGAAAATACTCTATTTATGAATTGTTGCAATCATTCCAAAATTATCTCCATTTCTTCATCTTTGGATGATTCCTTTTTTTAAAAATCTCAGACAAAATCATGGGACATCAGTTAAGTAAATGAGACCAAGTCTAGGTCAGAAGACATTGTTTTGCTTCGTTTTTCAATTTTGCTGTGAATGTTTTGTTAATTAAAAATGACCTTTTCAGTGAAACACATAGGCCGGTAAAATCTTTTTAGCTGTCAAACATCAAATTAATGGCAGATGTACTTGTTTGAAGTATGAAGCCATACGTACAATGGCACATAAGTTTTATGTAGTCTAGTTCTTTGGGTAAAACAGACCAAATTCCTCTTTCTTATTAGGAAAAATGGGACATATTTCTAATATTCTCAGAGTCATTATACCTAACAGGGTATTTATTAAGCACTAGCATTCCCTCCAGCTGTCTCCAACTCAGAGTCCCAGAATTACAAATAACAATGTTGACCACCAAATGCACTAAGTATTCATAACATTTTCCAAACTGCATAATAAACATCTCCAGCTAACTTCTGTCTCCGTAGCTTCCTAGTCAAAGTTGCAAAGTGTCCGGCTAAATATGCTCTAAACCAGGGGACCAAAAGTCCATGAACTTGGTATCTTAATAATATTTAGCTAATCATTTCAGTATAATTGGTTTCCTTTGTATCTAATGTACTTTATTTTTACACATATAAAGCTGTAATACAGGAGCCTGTAGGTTTCACCAGATGACCAACAAAATGCAGAACGCCTGCTCTAAACCACAGATTAGAAAACTTGGGCTCTGCCTCATTTCTGCCCAGGGCTCTGAAAGACCTTGTGACTCAATTTCTCCATTTGTTGAATGGAGAAGTTAATGGACTTGCCGAGTCATATATCTTGTAAATGTAGAGGGCTGGCTTGGAACCCTTGCTGATTCCAAGTCCAGCAATCAATCTCTACTGTCTTTACTACCAGCGTGGTTTTCTAACTTCCAAACTTTCTCTCAGAGTCCTCTTTTAACCTTCATTAAAATAAGTGAAGAAAAACCAGTGAAATACAGCAAAGGACATATGATTATTCCATAGTGTGCAAGAGCACGTTAAAAGGATACTAATTTTCCTGGATTATACAGATCCAAATACCAGTAAATCCTAACACATCACCAAGAACATGTGCTTTCCAAATACTATGAACAAGGACCTTCCCCTCCCTTACCCTCAAGGTGTCTTATTTGCAAAGCAGGAACACCACTTATCTTAAAGGTTATTGTGAGGAAAATGTTTTGCATTTAATGTGCTTGATAAACCTGGGCTATTATTATTATAAATGTATCTCTATCCAGAGACAGATGTCAGGGCATGGGAATCTAGTCTGCCCTCTGATTCACTAACGGACTGCTGTGTGTTATGAGGCATACTAAAATGAGAAGCACTGAAATAAGCCACTTGACTGTCCTTAATGTTAGTGCCTTCCCTCTCCAAATTACCTTGCGTACATCTTATCTGTCCGTGGTTGTCTACATGTTGTTTCCCCCTGTGACCTGTGAGCTTCTTGAGGGCAAGGACCCCATGTTTGACTTTCTCTGTATTCTCAGCACTTGGCACAGGACCTGGCACATAGTGGGCACTTAATAAATGCTTGTTGGCTTGCCAAGTATCAGGTTCCATTGTTCTAATGCTCAGTCCCATAGCAAGGGCCTGCAAACCAGCTCCCAGGTACCCTTCTTCTTCCCTCCTAATTTCTATTTCTAGTATGTCATCAATTAAACTATATTGTGTTTTGTCCACTTACCTGGAGAATTATCTATTTATTACAAGACTCCATTCAAAGATTTAAAGCAATCTAATTCAATCAGGTTTTCTGATATATTTTTCTAATACATCTAATATGACAGATTATAATCTATTGAACTCTATCACTTATGAAGTTGCTTTGATTTGGTGGGGAGTAGCTCATGAATTGGGTTATATGAATCATAGATATTAATGTACTGATTTGAAAAATGTTATCCTATATTGTGACAAGTGTTTAGCATCTTCTCATTTTGGATCCTTTAAACCAAAATGACAGAATATATTTACAATAAATAAAAATCTTAGACTTTTTAAATTATGTTGCTCTTACTATTAGAAGAAAATTTCTTCTAAATGAGCAAATATAATATAGGAAAAGTTTGTGTTTTATTGTCAATGGTACTCAATTTTGTGGGCAGACAGTAAAAGCAGGTCAGGTGAAATGATATCACTGACTTAATCCCTGAGGGTGAAAGCATGATGAAAAATACTTGGGTGAAAATTAAAGGAGTCAGAAACAGAAACATCATATTTGAAAAACAAAGTAGTTATTAATTCACTGTCTGGCCTTAATTTTACTTTTGTCCTTCAAAAGACAGAAGAACCAACAAAGGCAAATTCTATTCTAGATCTGGTATTCATTAACCAGGAAGAACTAGATGCTGGGGTGAAAATGATGGGAACTTTGGGAAGCAAATACACCACCGTGGAATTTTGCTAGAGGAAAGACAGGGATATTGTGACACATACCCAGATTTAGTGAGCACAGATTTCAAAAGATTCAGGGGAAGTATAAGTGGAGATAAATTGAAATTCTACAGGGAAAGTCAGCCAAGGAACCTCTTAAGAATGAAATTCTGAATTTAATTAAACCTTTATTACATCCTTATTATACATAAGAAAGGGCATTTAGGTGGCACAGTGGCTAGTGTTGGGCCTAGAATCAGGAAGACTCCTCTTCCTGAATTCAAATCCTGCTTCATCCACTTACTAGCTGTGGGACCCTGGGCAAATCACTTAACCCTGTCTGCCTCAGTTTGCTCATCTCTAAAATGAACTAGAGAAGGAAATGGCAAACTGCTGTAGTATCTTTGCCAAGAAAACCCCACATGGGGTCAAAAAGAGTCAGAAATGACTGAACAACATCTATAAGAAAGGCTAGGTGCTAAGGAAACAATGACAAAAAAAGAAAAGTCTCTGTCCTCTAAGACCTTAATTTTACTGTGGGGCACACATATACAGACAAGTAAAGACAAAGCATGTACAAAATAATATTTTAAGAGGGAGAGAGCCTGAAAAACTAGGGAAATCAGAAAAGCCTTTGCACAGGACATCTTGCTTGAGCTATGTCTTAGGAGACACTAGAGATTCTAAAAGGCAGAGGTAAGGAAGGAGTACGTTCAATCCAATCAACATTTGTTAAGTACCTACAACATGCCGGGCATTATGCTGGGGTACATCTAATAAAAAGAAAGACAGTCCCTGCCCTCAGGTAGTTTCCAATCTAAGGGGGAGACAAGACACAAAAGGAGGCAAGACAGTAAGGGATGGGGTGGTGGGAGACAGCCAGACACCAGGCCTTTCTGGTTCCATGAAGCTGAAATTAGGCAGGGCAGCAGAAGCAAAAGGAAGTGAGTGAATCCACATGTGATCTATCAACTATGTAAAGGCCAGGAGGCTGAAGATGGAATACAGTTAATCCTCACCTCAGACTGTTAAAATTGTCAGCTCCCTGTGAGGCTTGGCTAAAGCGTTGCCTCCTACGGGAAGCCTTCCCTAGTTGTTAGATCTCCCCCTCTTCAAATGATTGTACATATACTGTTTAATCCCTCCAATAGATTGTAAGCTCTATGGGAAATGATCCAACCA
The DNA here is from genome assembly GCF_011100635.1 of Trichosurus vulpecula. Classification (NCBI taxonomy): domain Eukaryota; kingdom Metazoa; phylum Chordata; class Mammalia; order Diprotodontia; family Phalangeridae; genus Trichosurus; species Trichosurus vulpecula. Next base: position 24,590,453 of record NC_050573.1, on the reverse strand, counting down.
TTCTAGAAACTACTTGGGATGAGGAACAAAAAGTCAGCAAGCTGAAAATAAATCAGCTCAGCAATAAACCTACGAGGCATATGCCCCAAGCAGATTAAAGACAGAGGGAAAAAGACCCATCATTACAAAAATATTTCCAGCAGTTCTTTCTGTGGTAGCAAAGAAGTGAAAACAAAGTGGGTACCCATCATTTTGGGGGATGACAGAAGAAACTGGCACATAAATACAATGGGTTATTATTATAACGTAAGAATTCAGAGAAACTTAGGAAGACTTGTGTGAATCAATGGGGAGTGAAATGAGCAGCAGCACGAGACAATCTACAATTGGATGACCGCAATAACATAAAGGAAAAGAACTCTGAAAGCTTTCGGAACTCTGACCAACAATAATGATGTCAGAAAACTTAGGATCAATCAAGCTTCCTGTCTCTTGGTAGAAAGATGAAAGGCTAGCCATGCAAAATTAGTTTTCCATGACTATACCTATTTGCTATAAGGGGTTGGAGATAAAGAGGGAAAGGGAAGAGGAAAAGAAAGGGAGAGAGAGAGGAAAGGAGAAGGAAAGGGAAAAAGGACAAAGGAAAGGGAAAGAGGGGAAGAAGGGGAAAAGAGGAGGAAGAAAAAGAGGGGGAAAGAGAAGAGAGAGGGAGGAGAAAGGGAGGGAGAAAGAGAGGGTAAAAAACAAACTGTATAGAAGATCACAGTTTCATATAAAATCTATTTTGTTCTTTGCATATTGGAGTATTTTGTTGGTTGATTAAGTTCACAGTAAGAAAGAAAATTTATTTTTTAAAATGTATGCTCCTCAGTGAAAAATCTCAGATCTATGCCTTGTTTTGTGACCTGGGGCCAAGCACAATAGTACCTTGTAAGCAAAGAGTGAGCACTTAATAAGTACTTACTGAACTGGATTTGATGCTAATGTACGGTCTTTATTATTTATGTCATGCCAGAAGAAAGTGAGCTTTTCGAGGGCAGAGGATGTTTTCACATACGATAGTGCCTGGCATGGAAGAGGGCTGTATAAATGTTTACTAAAATTAAGCTAAATTGAATTGGCCTAGAGATAATTAGTATTTATTTGGTTTCTTGTCTATGACAAAGAAAATGATCTTTTAGTTGATAAGGACAGGAAAAAAGTGGCTAATGGGGAGTAAGTGACCCGAAGTTGATAACAAGAAACAGCCAGTTGAGCTTACTGGGTCTGAGTCAACAGCCTAGATGAAGGGACCCTGGCAGAAGTGGAGCAGAGCCAAAGTCAGAGAGATAGGCGATCACAGAGAAGAGGAAAAGGGGAACAGGACTGGAAAAAGGCAAATGTCCTGATTTTCAAAGACCAGAAGAACACAGAATGTGCAAATACAGACAAGTAAACTTGACTTTGATTCCCCCTGGCAACTTCAAGACTCAAAAGCTGACAAGTGATCATCTAGAAAAGGAAGGTGGACCAGAAAGAGTCAACATCAAGAACAGGTAACAAGAGAAAGGCCTATCTCCTTTTTGGGTAGTATCACTAAATGGATAAATATGGAGAGTATAATTACACACATGGTTAACCACAACATTTCATGGAAAAGATGGCAAGATGTGGACTCAGCAGATTTGGAACTGGCTGAAGGGTCAGACACATAGAGCAGTCATTAATTATTTAATATCAAGTCGGAAGAAAGTTCCAGAGACATTCATTTGGTCCTGTGATGTTCACCAAATTTATCAATGACTTGGATAACATACAACAGTCATTATTCCAAAAGCCCTTGACAAGTTAGAACATTGGGCCAAATACAAGATGGAGAAATTGACATAGGATCAAGGTCAAGTACTACCTTAAGTTCTAAGGTTCAACTTCACACAAAATGAGAAAAGTGCCATTAGACAGCAATTTATCTGAAAAGATCTTGGTTGAATACATTCATGAGAGTATCACAGAGCAGCTAAGAAACCTACTGTCATCCTAGGCTGCCCTGGTAGTAGAAATGTCCAAAAATAAAGGTGGCAGTCCTGCTGTATCCTGCCCTTGTCAGACCCTATCTGGAAAATTGTGTTCAGTTCTGGCCATGATATTTTAGGAAAGACATTGACAAGCTGTAGAACTTTGAGACAAAGGCCACAAAGGATGGTGAAGAACCTTGAAGTGACACCATATAAAGATCAGTTGAAAGAACTGGGGATGTTGACCCTGGGGAAGAGAAGCTTTAGGTGGACATGAGAGCTATCTTCAAGTATTTGAAGGGATTGTCAAATGAAAGAGGGAATAGGCTAGTTGTGCTTGGCCCCATGGGGTAGAACCAAAAACAATGGGGGAAAGTGGTAGAGGCAGATTAAGGCTTGAGGTGAGGAAAGACTTCATGATGAGAGACATCTCAGAAGGCTTGCTGGAGGTCCACAGGCACAGGTGCTAATCAGCTAAACTGGATGAGGGATTCTTTTTCCCACATGGATCTGCTAGATGCTCACTGAGATCCTTCTTGTCCCTGAGGCTGAGACAACATAACTGGGCATTAGTGTGATTTAAGGATCCCTCAAGGGACTCCCTGATGCTTCACAGGCAGGGACATCCCTGACTGTGGGTGCTCGAGTTAGACCAGTGGAGCCTGAGCTCCCATCAAGCTGGAAAGGCTCCAAGTACAGACTGTGTGTCCAAGGAATAACCAAGCTAAGTTAGGTTCCTCACCAAGCTGGCTGCAAGGTAATGATATTTTCTGCAATTGGAACTCTTAAAAATCATCCAACAAGTTGCAAAGGGTGCAGTTTTCCTTGGTGGAAGAAGTCTAACTAATTACAACTATATAGTAATCCAGCTTCACCAATCACAATTTTTCAAAGTATGATTTCTAACATCTTTCCTTCAACAGAAGAGGCTGGCAGTTGTTCCTCATATGCCCTCTTCAGAGATTGTCCATCATCAAAGTTTTTTAACATAATAACTGAAATCAAGCATAGAACTTATATTCTCCTGCCACTTCCCTCCCATCCCTCAACCCCAAAACAACTGTCCAGAATTTTAGGATTTCTGTCGCCTTTTCAAGACTGATCTACATTTGTCATGGTTCTGACAAATTTAAGTTAGGTCTTCAATCTTGATAGCATAAAAAGCAATAGCAAAGTGTTGTTGCCTGGCCAGCTCTTAAGAGGATGCACAGAGTGATGCCTGCTCCTGCAGTCAGAGAAGGGAATGGGTGACAATAAAACACGAAGGGCCAGAGAGCTCATCTACTCCCTATTTTCTGCTTAAAACACCTATGGGGGTGTTGTGTTGTTCATTTTTCATCTTAGAGACAACAGATTGATACATAAGGAATTTTGTCATATGCTTGCCTACCAATTCTCCTCTGAAACAGATTTAGGCAGTCTTGGATGCCAGATTAAATAAAATCGTTAAAACCTCTTCATGGGACAGAGTTAGTTTAAGTTTTAAAATCTTGTTCTTAAATTTTCTGAATGCTGCCTAATGGACTTTTTTCTGTTAGATTCAGTGATTATTTGGTTCCTAGCAATGATGGGAAGAATCTATTAAGCACCTACTATGCAAAAGACACTGTGCTAAGCCCTTCATGAGTAGTACCTCATTTAAACCTTGCAAAAACCCTGGAAAAGGGGTGCTTATTACTCTCATTTTTATAGCTGGGGAAATTGAGGCAGACAGGTTATGTGACTTGCCCAAGGTCACAAAGCTAGTAGATTTCTGAGGGTATGTTTGAACTCAGGTCTTCTGACTTCAGACCTAACACTCTCTGCACTGTGCCTCCAGCTGCCCCTGGGAAGTACAGATGGGAAGAACAATACCTATGAAAAAATTCTAGACTTTTGTTGGAGGGCTTAAGAAGCATATAGCTCTTTTTGGACATGTTCTTAAAGTACCTATTGCACTTACAAAAGTATAATACACTTTTTACAATGCACACTTCATAATGCTGAGTGTCCCAAAAGTCTAAGTGCAGTCTTAAGGTTTTAAAAAGCTTCTGGAGCACCATGTGTTAGCTCACGTTTCTGCAGAGCCATGAGATCATAAAACGCTTTTTCTACAATGATCCTGAGACTATCCTTGATCCCATTTTATAGACAGAGTAACCTGAGGAGCCTCTGAGAGATTCAGGGCACACCCATGATTACACATTCATGAAATATTCAAAACAATTCCAAATAGGTCTCCCTGGACCCCAACTCCAGCATTTTGGGGGAAGAATTTTAATAACTCCATGAATTGTACCTCTCAGCTGTTTTCTATTAAGAACAAAGCCCTACTGTGTCTTAGAAAAATGACAAATTTCCAAAGAGAAAAGTCTAAAAAGCTGAGCCAGCTGACTGACCTACACCTTTAAAATACATCTCTTTTGAAGATACATAGTACTATAAAAATATTACCTAAATACATTGGCTCAATGTTGAAGTGCCCCTCTACAACATGGACAGCTATTGTGGGAAATGTTAATTCAGAACACTGGAAAAGAAAACAGAGAAAGCAGGAACAGAAAGAGAGTGAACTTGCTGGTCAAAGAACAGATAATAGGGAAATGGAAGGAAAGCCCCAGCAGTGGGAAAAGGTCCCTCTATATCAAGTCACTTATGGGCATATACAAGGGGAAGGCCCAAAAACAGCATGCAAGGACTTCCTGCCCCCAGGGAGTAAGCTCTGCTGCTACATAACTTACTGGAAGAGAAGTCTGTTACTCTGAAAAAGACATCTCAGCATCTAGGGGGCCCTGGACCATTTGGCAGGGAAAGAATATGCGGGGAGAGGGAAGGTGGAGAGGGAGAGGATGGAGACATAAGTAGGCTGGCAATCAAACCAATTTGGGGTCAAAACGGAGTGGAGAACACAAGTGAATGGAGCCAGACAGCATTTTCTTCTAGAAGAGAGTATACATTTGGTACTTTTTTGTAACAAAGTCTAAAATAAGGACTTGCCTTTTCTGAAATTTCCCTATCATGTAATTAACACAAAGAAAGCATGCACATCTGCTGAAGGTATTTCATGATAAAATCAACGACTTTGAGATCTCATATGAAATACTAAGAGGCCCTTGAGCGCTTTGCTCAAGGAAATGATTTGCAAATATGGCTGTTCCAAGCGAGAAGTTAAAATGGTGTGGCTTAAATAAAGAAGGCCTAATTACTGCTCCCTCTATGAGGAGAAGCCACTTGGAGTGACCACCCAGAGAAGCCTGTTCTTGTATTCTACACAGGAGTTCTGCCTCAGGCCAGAACCTGGGCAGGTGAATTTCTCTTTCCCATTTTATAAGAGAAAAAAAGGTTAGCCTTTCATCTTTCGCTGCAGCTGTTAGCCCATTCTTATTAGCTATGTTGCAAAAAAAGATGATTGTATTTTGAGCCTAACAAATTATCCTCCTCCAGTAACATGATGAATGGATAGTAATTTTTTTAAATAGACAAAAACTAAACTTTACATGAGGCTTAAAAATTCAAATTCATTTAGTTTAAATTACACTGACTCCTTTAGGCCAAACACCCATGTGAGAAACAAAGAGCAGAAAGGAGTGGGTTTATCATTTACTTTTTCATTCTTAATTTTGAATTATTTTAATGATCTTTATTTAATACTCACTGTGCAGCTATTACGAAGGGCTTCAAATTTACGCTGGATTTCATCTCTATGTGCCTAAAAGGTAAGAAGTTAATCATCAATTTTTCATACATTAGAATAGGATCTAATAGTTACTGGTCAAACACACTGAAGAGCAATTTCCCTAGGATGTAAGCAAGTTGGGAAAGCAGATGCACATCTTCAATGGCAAAGAGTCAACTAGCACGAGTCAAATTAACTTAAAAAAATCAAATCACTAGTAAACAATCTGCTGCATTAGAGACAAGATATAGCCTACAGTATGTAATCCCTAGAAGTATTTAATTTTTATGGGTTGCCCAAAAGATTATCAGTAGAAAACCCCCCAAAGTTTGCTTTTTATTTTACTAGACCCGTTATTTTAAAAGCAGGAATTCCTCCTCTCTCCCTGGGTCCCTCCACTTGACCACCTGCTAGATCCCAAACACAGGTCCAGGGCTAGGTTGGCCTGTCTAAAGCTCTGCTTGAGCACCTGCTAAGGTAAGGTAAGTTGCCATCTTGTGCTGATTTCACTCCTGAGGATACTGGTCAGGAATCCTTTGGAGGTCCTAGGCTTACTGTTATTTTCTAGCCTCATAACTCAAATCTGCTAATAGTGGGGAGAACATTAGATTAGGAAGAAGAAAACCTCGGTTCTAGTCATGCGCCCATCATGACACACATTTATGAAGAACCTACAATATGTCAGGCATTGGGATACAAAGTCAAAAACAAAGCAGTCCTTGGCCTTCGAGGGAGAACATTCTCCTGAATGAGCTACATTACAAAAACAAGGATGATGAACACCAAGTGGAGGGGACAGAAAACCCACTAACAACGGAAGGCCACAGGGAAGGCTTCCCAGAGGTGGCATCTGAGCTGAATTCATTTCACCTTGATTCTGTTTCTGGCTTCTGAAAAGTTGAACCAGATGATATCCCATGGCTCCTTCCTGATCTCAAACTGTATGGTCCTGTACTCGCTTATTTATATTGAGCTTCAAATACGTTTCACACAGAGATTGTCCAATTTATCAGTCAATTGCTAATAACTAGATAGTTTTAACTGTCGTGTTAGAATTCAGATGCCTAATATCAATCTACTTCTGTTGACACTAATGACAAGACTGTCTAATCATGTCTGATTAACCGATACTAGTTCTAATTGAATATGTAATGACAGAATTGATATTTCATCACAACGATCACAGTAATATAATCTCTGACAATTTCTTGACTATGAAGTATTAAAACAAGAATATATCACTGATCCTGTGGCTAATCCTGGAAATACTATGACCATTAGGCATCCATCATTAAGAGGACACAATATAAAGTGCACACTCATCCTTCATGAAGTTTATGCCTAAAAAAAAAAAAAAAGACAGGGACCTATGGAGACCCAGAAATACAAAGGAAGTCATTCACTCATTCAATAATGTGTTGAGCTTCTATTCTGTGCAAGGTCATGTATAAGCTACTACGAGAAAAAAAAAGTCTTACCATCTGGTAGTTTGGGAGAAACTGAATAAACACATAACAGCAACACAAATGAAAGCATAATACGTGTCATCAGGGAGGCAGCTAGTGGCTCACCGGATAGAGCCCTAGTCCAGGAGTCAGGAGGACCCAAGTTCAGATTCAGCCTCAGACTCTTACTAGCTATGGGACACTTCATCTCTGTGTGCCTCAGTTTCTTCATCTCTAAAATGTGGAGAATAATAACACCTGCCTCCCTAGATGGCAGCGAGGATCAAATGAGATCATCAAAAGTGTTCTGCAAACCTTAAAGCCCTATATGAATGCTAGCTATCATCACTGTTATTATTACTACACATGCTACAGTTCAACAGAAAAAAGCACAGGTACAACTTGTTTTATGGTGTTTCACAGATAGCGCATTTTTTACAAAGTGAAGATTTGTGGCAACACTGCATTGACCAACAGCTTGTGCTCACGTCGCATCTCTGCATCACATTCTGTTTACTCTAGCAACATTTAAACTTTATTATTATTATGATTACATCCATTATGATGGTCTGTGATTGGTGATCTTTGATGTTACTATGGTAATTGTTTCGGGGCACCACGAATTACAACCACATACAATGGCAAACTTAATCAATAAATGTTAGGTGTGTCCTGACTATTCCACCAACAGGTCGTTCCCCTGTTTCACTCCCTGAGACACAATACTGAAATTAGGCCAATTAATAACCCTACAATGGCCCCTTAAGTGTTCAAGGGAAAGGAAGAGTTGCATATCTCTTACTTTAAATCAAAAGCTAGAAATGATTAAATGATTAAACTTAGTGAGAAAGCATGTCAAAAGCCAGGCCACCACCCAGGTCAGTCAGCAGCTATCAACATCAAGGCAAGAAAGACCCTCCACCAGCAAAAAGATTATAACTCACTGAAGGCTCAGATAATAGTTACCCATTTTTTTTTAGCAATAAAGTATTTTTTAATTAAGGCATGTACATTTAAGACATAAACACTATTGAACACTTACTATACTTACAGGATAGCGTAAACATAACTTTTACATGCATTAGGAAACCAAAAACTTCATGTGATTTGTTTTATTGGGATATCTGCTTTACTGTGGTGGTCTGGAACCAAACTGACAACATCTCTGAGACATGCCTGTACTTCCGACAGAGGGGGTCAGGAAAGTGTCATGGAGGAGTTGGTATAATCATAATAATGATGATGACAACAACAAGAAGAGCCGACCTCTGTATCATGCTTTTATCAAAGATTTAGTGTTGAAAAGATTATCTAATGTAAACTCATTGTACAGTTGAGGAAACTGAGGCCCAAAGAGGCTGACTGGCTTGCCCCAAGCTGAGACTGCAGGCAGGTCTCCTGGCTCTGAATCCAGGGCCTTTCCTCCCGTGCCCCACTGCGGATCCTCAAGCCTGCCCTGGTAGGTATCATGCAGAGTGGACAGGGTGACAGACGTTGATGAAGAGGCCCTGGGTTTAAGTCTTGCCTCAGCCACTTCTGAACTGCACGATGACGGGCGAGTCACTTAATGCCTCATAACCTCAGTCTCCATCTCCTCATCTGGAAAACGGAGTGGACGTGTGAAGAAAGTGACTCACAAACTCTCATGTGCCACATGAATCTGAGCCGCCATCATTCCGAGGCTCCAGTGATGGGGGATTTCCTCCTGTTTTGGGGTCCCATGGGAAGAGTGCTGGACTTGGGAGCCAGAAGGCTCTGGGTGCACAGGCCCTGTCAGGTACCTGCTGTGCCTCTGCGCCCTTGGGCTAACCACAGCCTCTCTGGGCTTCAATGTCTTTCACCATCTAATGAGGGCACTGGACCAGACGGCCCTTACGCTCCCTTCCAGCTTTCAGTCTACGACCCATGATCCGCAGCCACCCAGTGGACAAGCCCTGGAACCTGGAGCTGCTCTTAATGGCAAGGACACAGCTTTTCCCACTCTCTCCAGCAGTCAGGCAAGGGGCTGGGGAAAGGATTAGGGGAAACCAAAAGGGCGAGAGCAAAAGCACAGATGCAGAAAAGTACAAAGTGTGTTCAGGGAAGATCCAACTGAGTGCCATGTGGGGGGGCTGGGTGAGAGGTAAGGCAGGAAAGGTTGCTTAGAGTCAGGCTTTTCTACACATAGTATTGTCTTAACTGTCTTTCCCATCTATTTTAATGAGAATTTGGAAAGAGGAAGAGGGTAGGGAGAAAACTGCTGATGAGCTGATGAAAATGGGAAAGATCAGACCCCTATCTATCTTCAGAAGCCAGGCAATGACAGGATAAAAGAAAATCCAAGCTTTCCTTTATTCATTCCTTTACGTGTAAAGCATACACCAAACTAAATCTTCCTAATTCTGATCCTTGATTTTATTTCTTGACTCTTACTTTGGCAGTTTAATAATTAAATACAGTTTTTAGAATGATATCAATTAGTGATGCACATATCAAAAAGAGGGATGTGAGTAGGCATTGATTATTGATTTTAATAAGCACTCAGAAGGAAAACTGACAACAGAACCATATGGTAACAATATTTGAAAAGAAAAATGACACTAAGCAAAAAGCTTCTAGAAGCTTCTAGACTATGCAGTGACATTCCTTAGGCCAAAATGACAGACACATCTCCAAATAATGTCCAGAGAGACCACAAAGCCAAAACCTCTCCTGTAGGCCTCAGTGTGACCTTTTATCACATATGCACAAAGCTTCTCTTTGTCCTCACAACCTCTGGTTAGGAAGATCACAACAAATCCTAACTGCAAATGTGAAGTCTAGAGACACCACAAACTATCTCCCCCCAACAATCAAAACTGCAGAGGTTGCAACTTAAGAGGTTCAGACTCAAAGCATTAAAAAATGTCTTTAGGTGGCTGTTTACAGACATTTAATTTCATGTACACTTTCCAACTTCATTCAATATTCTACTATTAACAGTGGTTGAATTTTTATGCATGGGGGAAAAAAGGGTGGCTCCAAAGGAGAGTGGTAAAGCAGAATGCATGAACAACCAAATGGCTTTTCTGCCAAGTGACTTCAACAGAGTTCTACAGTTTAATTGGGTTCAGTCCAATCTGGCAGGAGATAAAAAGCCAAATCAGGTAACTCTTTTCTTTAAAAATTCATCTCATGCTGAGAGGTAAATGCCTTGCTTTAGATCTTGCCAGATCCAACTTCATTTTCTTTTTAGAACATAGCATGCCACAGTAGCTCACATTTAAACACTATGAGCTCTTAAGAGATCATATTCGATCAACTGCTTTAATTTGACATTCATCATATCTGAACTCAACCATTTTCCTGTCCAGAAAAGAATACCTTCTTTAGAATGAACACATTTAACAGAACAGAATCCAAAAAAAATCCCATGTTATCGGTAGCCAGGATTATTGACAATATTAACAGAAATCAGGCACACATACACACACTCTCTCCCCCTCCCCCTCTCTCTCTTCAAACTTCAAACAGCAAAATCAAATCAACAAGGAAAAGGTTTTGATTTCTGTGTACCTAATACATAAACCCACCTATTTCACTTGAAGAACTACCACGTGTACCATCCATCTGAACAAACACTGACCACATCAAACGCATCTTATTTCATAAGCATCACCATCATTCCAACAGAGCAGAAGTAAAGTTCTAGATTTCAAGAAGCCCATATATCTTGTCAAAAATAATATATAATTCAAAAGGCATTATCAAGCACCCACTGTGTGCAAATCACTGTGCTAGCCACTGAGGTGAAACAATTTCATATAAGGCGTAGTCTCTACCTTCATGGAGTTTGCAATCTGATAAGATGAAAATGACACAAACAAAGCAAACCACAAGACAAAGTAACCCAGAGAAGCATGAGGGAGGGGCAAACAAAATCTTCTCTGAGGACCAAGGGAGGGAAAGTGCTTACTAACTATGGGACATCAGGTAGGCTTAATGGAAGAAGCTGCATCTATGGGGACTAAAAGGGGGAGTAATAATCCAAAAGGCAAAAACAGAACACAGAAGTGATTCCAGGCAGAAAAGAACAAGGAAGGCCAGGGCAGGGTCCATTCATGGGCTATGCTGAGTCCAGCATACCTGGAACCCACAGTCCACGGACCAAGGACACAACCCTTAATCAGAAAGCACTATAAAACAGCTGCTCGCTCCAGGCCTAGGTCTGGGTCAGGGGCTGCAGAGAGCAAAATGGAAAGCTTGAGCAAAGGGAACTGAACTTTGTTGGAACAAGGAGCCACTAAAGACTTTGGAGCAAAAGAAAGGTAAGGCAAGATTTACACATGAGTTACCAATCAATAAGCATTAACCAAGGATCCACTTTGCACAAGGCTCTCTGATAGGTACCAGGGATACAAAGTAATTTAAAAGTGAAACAATCCCTACTCTACACAAAATTAATTTTTATTATAAGAGACATCATGTCCACATTTAAAAAGATATAGAATAAACACCCTCAGGATAAACACAAGGTAGAAAAGACAAGGAAGACTCTTGAGGCATAAACACGAAAGACAGCTTTTGTGAGGAGATATGAGAAGTCCACTGCAGCAACACCAGCAGGTGAGGGCAAGGCCAGCACCCTGGTATAGGGCCAAGACAGAATCAAGAAGTGACAGCGTTCGGCAAATGATGAGACAAGAAGGGAGGGAAAGGGACCTGTCAAGATAACAAGATTTCAAGAAGCCCATAATCTCTTTTTAAAAGCAACATATAATTCAAAAAACATTATCAAGCACCTACTGTGTGCAAATGACTGTGCTAGCCACTGAGGTGAAACAATTTCAGATAAGGCACAGTCTCTACCCTCGTGGAGTTTACAATCTGATAAGATGAAAATGACACAAACAAAACAAACTTCCAACATGGAAGATCGCAGAAATGGTGCTAGGTTCAGCAGGAGTCAGCAGGTCTGGGCTGGGGAGTGGGGCGTGGGGAGGGGGGAGGAGGCATGTGCTCACTGTGGGGTATGCTGCACATGAGATGCTAGTGAGCCGGCCGCTGGAGTGGTCTCTAGGCAGTTGGAGACACAAACTCAGGGACTGGAGGTTTGGGCTGGTGATGGATATTTACAGGTCACTTCTAAGAAGCTGAAAGTTAAAGCCATGGGACTGAATGGGACTGCCAGTGGAGACAAGGGAAGGGATAAAATCATAGGGAGACACCCACCTCAAAGGGTTGGGAAGAGGTTTAGGCACCAACAAAGGAGGCAGAAGGGCAGTCAGATGCTCTTAATACACTTTGAGGCGGTGATCTCAGTCACCTAAATTAAGTCAGGGCTTGCTACTGTGGTAGGCTTCCAAAAGCCCATCCACAGAACGTTCAAACTTCTAGAATTTAATGGCTTAAAGGGGCCAACCTACCTCCAGACAAACAGCAGTAATACATGTGAAATTTCGCATTTATTGTCTCAAATAGAAACACAGTAAGCTATGATGTCTGCGCCTTTCCTTATTCTAACAAGGAGGCAAAATATGGTTCTATCTTTGCAGCAGCAAGGGAAATTAGATTTGAGGAACATCACCGCAACCTAGTATTCTAAGGAGAAAAGGCTATTTAAATTGAAACTCAGTACTAGGCATATACTAAGTGCTAACTTTTTATTCCTTAATTGATGGCTTATAAATAAATATCTGAAATGGTAACTAATAAACAAATTAAATAAATTCTTTTTGGCATGTGGCCAAAAATTCAGAAAGAAGGAAAATGATAATGTCAATCACTTCAAAATGCTAGCAAAAGAAATATAGGGATTCCATTTAGCCACTAGGAGGAATTCAAGGTAAATCACTTTTTAAAAGAAAATCAAAATCTTTCCCATTTGGATCTTGCCAGATGGCAAGGAAATATCATGGAGGAAGACCCATAGTTTTAAAACAGAAATAATTCAGTAAATGTCAGAAGCTGACCATATAAATAAATTATTGAAAATGACAGAATGGCAACTTATAGTAATAGGAGGGAGGAAATAGCATTAATCTACACTTGTACTAAGTGATATCCAGAAAGAATTATATAGTATAAACCCAAGAAAAATGCCCATTAGTGGAAAAAAAGTATGAAATACTATTTTTGAGAAGTAGTGTGTTATAGTGGAAAAAGCACTAGCCTTCAGGTCAGAATACCTAGGTTTCAGTCCCAATCCTAACACATACTGGCTATAATCACAAGTAGGCCACTCAACTACAGTTTAGTAAACCTCTAGAAACCTCACTGAGCCTTCGCTTCTTCATTTTAAAATGGTGATAACAGCTGCACTGCTCTCACGGAATGCAGGAATTAGAAGGATCAGAGAAGGACAGATTTAGAGCTGGAAAGGGCCTTAGAGATTATCTCTTCCAACCCCCCAGCCCCTTTAACAGCTGAGAAAGCCAACCCTTAGATGTTAAGGGGACTCAGCCCAGGTCACATGATTAGCATAAGTGCCAGAGTTGAGACCTGAATCCAAGTTTCAGAGACTTTCTAACTGTGAGGGTTATTGTGAGGAAGGAGGCTCATAAAACCACAGAACACCATGCAAAGGTAAAGTGGAGGAAAAGGAGGAGGTGTACAACAGGTAGTTCTTCAAAATTCCAAAAGCAACTTCCAGCAGCCACAAATAATTATCAAAAGAAAAATCAATCAAGAAAAACTATACCAACTCCAGTTAAGTAAAGGAGAAGTTCAAGTGAAGTGACTCTCTAGCTGTTAAACAGCCCCTGGGAATCCCTTCTCCTTCCCGAGAGTTAATCCCCACCGCTTTCAACTCATCGGTTCTCTGCTCTGCCAGGCATCCCCCAAGCCCCACTGCTCTGGTGTTCTTTGGACCTACCGTGAGGGCCTGGATCTCCTCCTCCGCTTCTGCCGTCGTCTCCTCCAGCTCAGTTTTCGCCTGGCGGAGCTGATTCTCCAAGGCAGTACGGGCAGACTGCAATGCTGAAAGCTGAGATTCTCTCTCCTGGAGGGAGAGCTGCAGTTCGGTGAGCTGGCGTTTAAGTTCCAACTTCTGTTCTTCGTGCTCTAGACTAACCTAATTAAGAGAAATAGCCAACATTCAAAGGAAGTCAATTGACAAGGAAACTGAAGCAAAACCTGACACGGCTGTGCCCCTCAAACTGGAGTCTGGGCTGGCAGAACATTTACTGAGGGCAGCACAAAGGAAAACATTCTTCCCACAAATCTCACTGCTTCTGACAAACCCAGCCTGTGCTAGAACTGTTCTAGGCCTTCACACTATCTATCGCTTTAAAATATTTAAGGGCTTGGAATGTGTCTAAGAGAGAACTGCAGAGCAAGAATCTTGAATGCAAATTAGAACAACTACTCTTATATTTTAAAAAATATCCAATAACTGTGTCACACACAGAAAGAGCTACAAATAACTTCTTATTAGTAACAAGAGCACGTTTACAATGTTAACAAAACTTGATTAGAATGATAGACCACTTTCATTTATTTTAAATATGCCTGCCTTGATTGACTTTTTATTAGGTAATTCCCCATCATCACACTGCAAACTGATGCTTCTTACCCTCTATTAAAATACCAGAAGGAAAGAGCACAATTAGCATGCCTCTGCTCAGGAGACATGCCCACCTAGAAGGCAGAACTCCCAAAGGCAGGTGGGTGACATGCCATGTGATTTCACTGGGGGTAGAACTAGTTGGGTTAAAGCAGAGCTCAGACCATGTATTTCTGCTCTCCAACACTTTCCCTCTGCAAAAGTACAGGGTGCTCCGCAGACCATGGGGTAAATCCCTCCTGGGTCAATCTAAACACAAGGAATTTGTCGAAGCTAAAAGATGAAAACCCAAAGCAAAAAGCCAATAGTCCAGCTACACAGAAAACAAAGGAAACAGCAAATATGGGATGGCTAAATGGTGTTCAAGGGATGTGCACATTCATTATTCAAACCCACAACAGATTCAAACATGAATAGATGAATCTAGGCAACATATGTAAAGCAAGTTGGAAAAGTAGATTTCATTTAGAACAACGAATACTTGGTCCACAGATTTCAAGATAAACTTGGTTCTTTTAGGTGTACCCTGAAACTCTTTGAGAATTATTAAACCTAAGTTACAATACAGTAGTCTTAGGGCTCTTCTGGCTAGTGGAAACCATAAATGAGACAACTCCAGAGTCATGTAACCAGGGAGTAGTGATAGCTAAAAACAAGCCTTTCATTCTTCAAGTGTCAGAAGGAAAAAGTATGAAGATGGAGGAATGTTAACTTAAGCTTAAGCCACTAGGCATGTCTGGTATTCTTAGACACAATGGTCACATACAGCTGAATGCCCACTATTCACCTGTTCCCCTTGAGATACTGTATATATGGAAAGTTGGCTGTTATTACTGTTTTATGGGCAGCTTGTTGACGGAGAAAATGAAACAACATGATCATTGAGAAGCTGACCTTCTAGCCAAATCCCCAAAGGAAACCCAAACCCCAAAGGATTAAGGCTTCTTGCCTCTCTCTCTGGGATACACAGAGAGTTTAAATGCCTAATTCCAAATGGAGCAACAAATTTCACTGGAAGCACCTTTCCATCTAGTTGCCCAGCTAAGATGGAGCTCAAGTCCTTGCCTGCCTGGGGCAGACATCATAAGGCAGAAATTTTTGAAAGAGGAAAAGCAAGAGAAAGAAACACTATTCAAATGTAAATTTTCTGCAGAGATGTATTTTAACTACTTAGATCATTAAGTGAGGCTCTATGCTAAAAAGCTTATTGTAGAAACTAATAAAAAAAACAGTCTAGAAAATTAAAGCTAATTATCCTCTGAGGCTTTCAGACCACTTAAAGGCATGATGAAAAACCTCTGTGTCCTCAGTCTTTCCTTTTAAGACTCCATTATAATTTAAGATCCTTCCCACAGTGAGCATTTCAGGTTCAGGCCTTGGCCCTCTGCTCTTCTCCCTCAGAGCCTCATTCATCTTCAGGGTTTCAACTATTAGCCATATGCAGATGTTCCCAAATGCGTTCCCTTCCTCGTCCTGGAAATTTAAACTAAGCTCAAGTCCTGTATCTCCAACTGCCTCCTGGACATTTCTGCTCAGATCCACTTGCCTCAGACTCAGCACACCTGAAACTAAATTCATCTTCTCTCCTCAAAAAGCAGGCGGCCCCTCATCATGGCTCTGTCTCTGTACTAGCCCCACTACGCTCCCGAGGCACCCAAAGCTCCAAACCCTGGACTCCTCATTGACTCCTCCTCCCTCCCTTCTCCATGCTGCTAATTAATTTCTCCTCCGCGCGCGATTAATGGAAAGCGAATCTTCATTGGTACCTCCCTCAGCCTCGTCTCCAGCTCTAAAAGGCGACTCTTGTCACTATGGTCTTGATGACTGATTTTTTCCAACTGTTCTTCCAGCTTTCGATTCTGAGCTTCCAATTTCCCAGCTTGTGTTTCCAGATAAAACTTCTGCTGTCTGAGCTCTGAAATCATCTCTTCTTGGGCTTTCCTGATGGGGGTGGAGGGAATCAAACAAAAATACATATTCACTTACAGACCATCGTTTGATTTAGAAAGTACATATAAAAATAGTGGAAGAGAAACTTCCCAATAAACGGACCATGATCACTCCCAAATTAGCTTATCCTATTTCTGCCTCAAATATACATCATGGAAAAATCTGGTTAACTTTTAGTCATCTCTGCTCAGGTCCCCACACCTGTGCTATTAATCATGCACGTGGGAGATGGTAGAAATATTACCATTTAACTCCTTTGCAAGCAGAAAAGTTCCTATTTAATGTACATAAGAGATGAACTTTACCACCTCAGGCAATCACCTAAACAAGGTCTCAAAAGAGAAACAGGAAGTAGAACCTATATAGAAAAAGTATCCTTTTTCCTTCCATTTCCCTCAGACACATACTACTCCTTTCTCTAAACTGTGTAGAAGTAACACACCAGAAAGACTGAAAAGCCAAGAACTGTCTTACTGAAACCTAAAATATACACACAGGTAAGAAGAGTCACAGAGGGGCTTGTAGACAACACTTGTGAACTGTGGTTCTGCAGTTCTAAATGGACAAGTTTCGCGGAAGACACACGCAACTATCTTGAAACTCGATCTTACTTGACAGCCCACTCTGCAAACAACTTTTCTGCAATTAACTATTTCCGAATTTTCCAGAGGCCAGCAAAACGAAACAGAAGCTACCCATTCTCATAACAATAAAAAGCTTAAAAGGTAAAAAGCAAGTCACTTTAACAAGAAATGGAGATATACAAAAGCAAAGCTATAAATAGTTACATTAAAGAGACTGCTGACAATGCCTGGAGAGACTAAAATACCCTTTTTTATCCTGCAATCTAAAAGGAAATTCAAGTATTTAAGAAAGCACAATTTGGACTGAGGGAGAGTTAGGGGAGGCATCACAGGATTTCCAAGTTGGAAGGGACCTCCAAGGCAATCTAGTTCAAACAGAACCCTTCTCGAACATGCTCGATCCGGCTTAAAGACCTGCACTGAGGGGAACCAACAGCTTCTCTAATGGAGCCCACTCCACTTTTTGGAAGTTTTCCTATACATGTGGCCTAAATCTGGCACCTTGTCATTCCTCTCCATGGCTCCTAGCCTGTGGCCCCTGGGCCAACAAGTAAGGCTTCTTATGTGCCAGAGCTTCAAATTCTCGAGAAGCACCACCATGTCCTGTTCCCCATCTTCTCTGTTCCTTCGATTAGTCTTCATATGGCATGAACACCATGCCCTGCATGATCCCAGCTGCATCCTCTCCTGTCGGACTAGCCTCCTTGGCAGCCACACTACTGATCCATGTTGAACTTCTAGTCCCAAAGCCCTGAATTTCTTTTTCAGACAACCAACTGCATTAGCACACGTCTCTCAACATGTACTTACAAAGCCAAAATATCTCTCTATTAAATTTCATCTTAAAGCCCATCAAAATCTTATGGATGCTGACTTTGTCGCTCAGTGTATTAGTTATTTCCCCCACTTGAAAATTTATTTCATAGGCTATCTAAGTTTTTATCCAGGCCTGAAAAAAATAATAAAAGGCACTAGGCCAAGCTTAGATTCCTGGGTCATTCCATGAGAGACTTCCTTCCAAGGCAACGTCAAACCGTAAGGAGGAAAGGAAAGAAATGGTTGACTTGTGACACTTAGATGAGACGAACATTATATAAAAAGAAAGGTTCTGAGCTCTGAACAAAGGTGTGGGTGTTTTACAAATCAAAGAAATTGAATTTGTCACAATTTACTGAAGAGAAAGCATGTGTGGTTGGACTTGTATAGTGAACCCTAGGATGCACCCAAGAAAGCAGCTAGAATTAGGGAGACTTACATGTTCCGTTGGGTAAAAAGGCTGCTATTTGCTGCCAATTTATTTGCTTCTGACAACTCCACTATCCTCTGTTCCAGAGACCTGATCTTGGAATCCATAGCATTGATCATCTGAAACACAATACTCCTTTAGACAACATACATCTGAAAATGCCATCAGTTAAGTCAGGATTTATGGTCAGTGTCAAAGTCACATCTAGAAATAATCTGGCCAAAGGCAAAGACTGACTCAAAGAGCCTTTAACCATGTCAGTCATAAAAGTCATGGACACAAGCTGATATCCAGTTTCTCTTCCAAGCCAGAAACAAAATTAAGAAAGTTCCGTAAAATGCTTTGTGGAACCGTAATTAAATGGGTACATATTTACATGTCATTAGCTAATCTGTGCGATTCATTCTCAGGAATTTATCAGTGAAAAGTATGTCCTTTCTTCATTTGTTACTCACTCCACCATCTCCAGGTGCCTATAACAAATGTATATAACTAAGAAAGGGAAGACACACAAAGCAAAGGAGGAGGAAAATGCGATTACCAAAAACCCTTCGAGTGTTCTCACATCACCCTTGGGAGACACTGTCTGAGAGGGTGACCTAACATCACACGTGTGATTTTCATGTGAGGAAGTCATGTTCCATGCTGCTCCCTTGCACAGACCTAGTACAATGATGATTATCAAAATAGAAACAACAAGTCCAGGAATGGAGTTTTCTCAAGTATGTGGCCCCCAACGCATGGTAAGAAACAATTGTTCAAAGTACTTTTCAGTTTGGTTCCACCTACCGCCTTCTGCTCACTGAGAATCTTGCTTTTTTCATGAGCTTCTTCCTCATGTCTTTGCATCATATTCTCGAGGGTTTCCTTGTCAGCAAGATCTTTCTTTATCTGATTGTCCAGCACCTAAAGGAAACAGAAGAATAAATAAGTGACCTAAGAACCCTAATTTAGTAGAAAGACTAAACAGGGGCACTTGGGAGGGCTGCTGCCTAGGAAAAGACGAGGAGAAGAGGAGGAGCAGAGAAGAAGCCAAGGCCTCTAAACTTTGGGGCAAGCAGTAAACACTGACAGGGCAGAGGCAATTATCAGGGGGTAGAGTTTACTCCAAATAATACCATCCATTGGAAAAATAATGGGTAGAGTCATTCTAAGTGCCTATTTAAAACTAGCTGCCTTACAGTCTACCAAGGCAAACTGCACAGGTCAGCTAAAGAGTATTTAGGGGAAGGCAGAAGAAAAAAAGAATTTGCTCTCTAACTGGTCCTGGAAAAAGCTCTTGTGGCCAGCAGATGCTGCCTGTGATCTGGAGCACCAGAACAGCATTCTTCATACCAATGAGCAGGTATCACACTTCTCTTCTCAGGAAACACCATCTATTCCTAGCCACCTTTAGAATGAGTCTGTCCACAATTAAGTCTCAATTTATAAGAACTGTGTTCTTACATAAACTGTGTTCTTCACTGATGAGCAAAGTAGAATTTGGGATGTGGAATCAGCCTTCTGTGGTTGACTGCTAAGCCTGAGGCCAGAGGGCAGAATTCTAAAGTAACAGCAGGTAGGTTCACATCGCAGACCAATAAACAACGTAAAACACTATCTAAGATGGCCGACTCAAGTCGAATTAAATAGACCCTAGAAAAGGAACGATGTGAGCCACTGTCCTCCGTGCATCTGCTGCTGTCTAGCTAAAGAAGAAACATATCTCTGAGAAGAGGAAGCTTTCCCACTGGAGAAGTCACATGTTCCTAGAGCCGATCATTCCAATGGAAGCATCTTTTACTGTCATGAGGTAACAAAAGGTGACAGTGTCATCATCTACCAATTGGACTGAATGTCCTAGGAAGCACGTGGTCCTCCCTGCTGACAAAAATAAATATTAGAGAAAAAGACTTCCAGCTCTTTGAAAGCTACCCCATGCTTCTCATCCACGTAGATTAATCTAAATGATGCCAACCACATCAAGAGGGACAATAGGGTGTTGAAAATAAAGCTGAAAGAATTGGGGACACAGGCAGGGTTCATGTCTTTTCTAGCAAACCTGCTAAAAAGGAGAACTAGTTTCACCAATCACAAGGACATCTTGCTAAAAAAGACTAGACAGCTGGAATGGCGCTTGTCTAATGAAGAAAGGAAAGAACACATTTCAAAGAACTGATGCCATGAGAAGGGCTTTAAACTAGGGCCAATGTATAAAAAATATTAGCAGCTGGTATGAACACAAAAGGTAAAGAGAGGGCCATGGGGAGACAGGAGGAACACATTGGGACAGGCTGCCAGATCCCTTGGATGCTTATGTCACAATTCTAAAATTATGACAAGACACATACTGAGAGAGGGAGAAAATAGAGAGTTTTAGTATATGATCAAAACTGTGACCTAAATGGCATTACAGAATCCTAGTGGGACAATTCAAGGCCATAACAGCAGTAATAAGACATAACAATTATTCAAAAGAGACAAGCTGGGGAGGGAGGGAACATGAGAGCAGGTAGGAAGAATAGAAAGGTTAAAGCTCTTGCTATCAAGAACCTATGTATTTGTACTCAAGTCTGAAAAGGTAAAAAGGATGGACCTATAGTAAACTTTAAGGGGGAATAACAAGGAGAATGTTCAGAAACAGAGCCTACCACAGATATCTAAGTGAAGATGAGGTCGCTTTTTCTAAACAAGTAACATAAATAGAACCCACTTGTGCTGGGAGACTTTCATAACCCAGCCAGTCAATGTGAAGAAAACTCCAATGCCCTGTAAGTTGGAAACATTTTTTCTAACCATGATAGGAATTTAGGGACCAATAGGTTAGAATCAAAGCAGAAGGGGTTTGGTGTCCACAGCTTACAGAGTACAGCAGGGAAATGAATACAAGCTCCTCTTCCTCTGGTCTTCTTTTCTTTTTTTTTCCCCCAGTGGTTTAAATGGAAAAAAAAAAAAAAAAACAAACCAGAAGGGATGCCAAGGGCAGGAACAGAAGGGGAGGACAGGACATGATTCCAAAAAGAGTGACGGCTCTCAAGTCCACTGACCAAATCAATAATGGCACCAGAGACAATTTAGGAGTCTCTTTCAAGTCTGATTTCCAAAGAAGTTAGAATGAGGTAAAGTTTCATCCCCAAAATGATGAGGTAAAATACAGTTATCAATGAAATCATACATCTGACTTCCAAATCCCCACACGGATAACCCCAAAAACCTCCCACAACAGACTAAGGATAGAGTTTACTCAGAGCTCTGCAAGCCTCAGAAGAAGAGCCCCACAAGTGACCAGCGAACAGAAAGAGTCTGTGACGTGTACAAAACGTGTGCTCAGGGAGATCAGAAAGTCTCTTTACTTTAATTTTTTCCTCGTAGAGTTGCTCTTTTTGTTTCAGATGCACCTCTAGGTGCTGGGCTGAGACCTGAGCCTCCCGGTGCTTCTCCTCCAGCTCCTGAATACAAAAGAGTAAAAGGTCAGGTGTGCAGAGGGAATAAATAATATACCCAAAGTATGTTTAGCATATATGGTTAACATAACTTTGGTATATGCAGTATCATTAACAGGCATTTCCTTCCCCCTCAGAAGGAAAAGAAAACCAGCATTGCGCCTAGGATGTAATAAGGGGTTTGGTATTTGAAGGCCTGACATATTCATTCTTTCCTCTCTCTCCCTCCCTCCCTCCCTCCTTTCTCTCTCTCTCTCTCTCTCTGTTTCTCTCTCTCTCTCTCTCTCTCTCTCTCTCTCTCTCTCTCTCTCTCTCTCTCCCTCTTTCTCCCCCCCCACCTCCCTCTTGTTGTTTCTAAGGGCGGTACTAGGAAAGCTTTAGTATAACTAAGCCAGTTCCTGTCTTTATCACTCCCCACTCCACAACAATGTGAATACATCAGGCAAATAAAGACAGAAAATTCCCTGGGATTCTATTCCATTCTTGGAATAGAATTATATTTCATCTTAGTTCATTTCTCTCTGCTAGGTGCTAAGACAGCCTTAAAAGGGGAAAGGAGTAACTTTTATTCTGATAAAAAATTTTATCACTATTTTTCCGTACTTAAAAACCCAGCGTACTACTCAGGAACTCAGCTGGAAGAATAATTTGATGTTTAAAAAACTAAAATATCATAATAAAAATATATATGGATATTGATACATGCAAATCTGCAGAGAAAATACCATGTAAACAACACAAAATGGTGCTGATTGCAATTAAACAAAAATTTACACGCATACATTAAAGGTCAGACATAAACAATGGAGTTATGGAAATCATTTAATATTCATTTTATTTTTCAGTAAAGTTACATTTTAATACTTTAAAACTTTACTATTACAAGCAACTGCTCATGTTCATGGTGGGGAGAGGGGAGCCTCTAAAAAATACACTGTTGAGATTTCAAGATTAAACTATTCCGCCTATCTGTCATTTAACAACCATCTCATTCGTTTGCTAACGTCAGGATGGTCTTTAAACAGAGCAGCATCCACAAATCCTATATACTAGGATTCCCAGAAGTCTGGACCCAAGAGTCAGTGAAGGCCACCACCAAAATCATTACAGAAAATCTGCACCTGATTCTACAGATAGCTGCTAGGCAACTTTTCTCTGAAGTGAAGGGCAAGGAAATCGGCAAGATTATATACATGTAAAGAAAAGAAAATGTTTGAGAGTCACATGCACACAAATTATTAAAATTCTGAGATTTACGGGTTTTTTTTAATTCTAATAAAGCAACGTGCATAGTATAGTTTGAAAGAGAGAAATTTTTGAGTGTAAAAAGAATGACCAACATAACAGTATTTTAAATAGAGGCATAGTGGTCTACTGGAAATCTCAAAGGATGTAGAGACAAAGGACCTAGAATTGAGTTCCATCCCTGCTACTCATCTGCTATGGTGGCACCTTGGACAAGTCACTTAACCTTCTAGGGCTTTTGTGTGCTCATCTGTAGGACGAGGAGGGTGGACTAAATAAGCCCTACGGTCCCTTTCATCTCTGATCTAGTCTATGTAGTGACCTTTTTTTAAATGCCATTACATAAAAGGCTTAGCACAGTGCCTGGCACATAGTAGGCACTTACTTAATAAATGTTTACTGAATGTATGAAGTCTGCAAAGCCCCTTACAGACAGGATCTCAATGGGGTCTCAGACTAATCCACGTGAAGTAGACACAAAATACATGCTCCCTTTTACTTTCTACTACTCCAGAGGAACTGTGATTTCCTCTAGGTGGGTATTCCATTTAATGATGGAGATCACAACCCATTTCAGCCTGTCCATCCTACGCAGCTCTTGTCTGGGCCTTTCCATCAGTTCACCAACACGGTAGGGGCCTTGCTCTCAGGCTTTAGACATCCCATACCAACGGACCACACGAGCTGTCCATAGTCATGCCTTCCTCTTGCTATACAACCTGCCCATATTTATTTCTCTGATGAAACCCTTCACCCTGCTTCTCCTGTGTAATTCCATGTCCACAACAAGCTACAGATGGCCCATAGCCACCATGCTACCCCCTTTATGGGTGATCCTAAAGTTCAAATCCCTATCGATGGAAAGGCCCTCCAGATGTTCCTATCTGCAAATAACATTGTGTTGATTTCCTCAAGTCCTAGAACATTACAGAGTCTCCTAAATCAGAGCTATAGTCAATCCAAAAAGTTCAGCCTAACTATCCACAAGGGAAAAACCAAGTGGATGGAGAATGTTCTGCTGTTCAGGCTAGGATGTGCGTCTGGAAAGACGTCTAGGAACTCATAGGTCTTAGATAGTCACTGCCTGTGACCAGTGGGCTAAGCATGGCCCAGAACAGAGAGGTAGAGGCTGGTTTTCCTCTGGAGACTGCACAGTTCTTTTCATGAATTCAAGTTTCTCTCTGAAACAAAGACCTATCTTTTTTGCACCTAAACTTTTCCACTCAGCTGCCTTGTTGGATGCCATGCAATACTGTATCATCTACAAATTATCTTTATTTCACAGATGAGAAAATCGGGCTCTGGGGGTTAAGTAACTTGCCCATGGTGACACAGTATCAAATTGGGGATTTGAATACAGGTCTTTACTTATGCCGAATATGACAGTCTATCTACTATGCCACATTGATTCTTTTGGCAAAGACAAGAGTCTCATGTAATTGGAATTATTTGTGATCAGGCATTTTGGAGCAAAGTGAACTTCAAGTTGCAAAGATTTCCAAAGCGCCATTATTACAAAACTTGTAATCAACATCTCCCATCTGTATCATAGACACCATACAGACCAAAAACATTGTCCCTGAGCAAAAGGGACCCTCTCATTACTGAACAGACAACACGGAAGTACTTAAGTACATGAAAATTTTGTCGCTATTAATTCATAAAAGTTAAGAAAACAACCAGTAGGAAAAAAAAATTCCCACAGCCTGTTTCCAATCCTACTAAGTAAAAGCATGGCAACAGGACCCTGACACTCTTGTTTCCTGCTAGTGAGGGAGAAGCAAACACCCCCACCCCCACCCCCACCCCCACGGCTTCAGGAACACCGGAATCCTAATTTTCAGCTTCAAGAAGAGATTAAACTTATTTACTATAAACAAAATGAGACTCCTAAGAAATACGAATATTCTAAAATTGCTTTCTTCGCATGTTGCTTTTTTTTCTTTAGTGTATATGTTTCAGGGCACGTTCATTCATTTGTTCAGCCCGTGAGGGCAAATACAACTGTTAACCCACCAATAAAAATAACAACCTAAATCATTTGTCAATTAATTCCTAAACACTGTTCTGGTAAACGGATGGGAAAACACAAGGTGTCTTTCCACTTCAGTTCACTTAGGCTTAGCACCAAAGACAAAGCTGACCCATTTCTTAAGGTCAATTAACCTCAGCTCAAGGCAACGTTCCCATAACCTTTGGAAGGGGTGTGTCTATGCACACACACATACACTTTTTCTAACTTTGAAAAGTTTTGAAGTGATTATGAAATTGAGAAGACTGAAAATGTCAGGCAGTCTTAAATTCCAGCCATTACTATTGACACATAATATTAAAACAAAAAGAGGTCGTGATCAGCCTACAGTCAGTTTTTCCATCTGTGCAGTAGAATAACACGGCTTATTTCAAAGGCAGTTGCTCTCTTGCAAAGAGAGCATTATCAACAAAGATTATATCATTAAGTCTTCCTTATCTTGGTGATTATTTCTGGGTTAAAGGGTTAGGTAGGATGCTTGGGGAGCATTTAAAAACATCCATCTGCCTTGCTACCAGGTAAGGGCAGACGCTCAAGATATCTGTAAATACCACCAGTGGTTTCGCCCATTAGGTTAATTTGGTCATCAGTGCCTAAAACAGAACCATAATGGTTATTAACCTAAAAAAAGACTTGCTAGAGCTAAAGAAGTTTAAAAAAATCCCAACTGTAGCAGAGAAAGTGAGTGGGCGAGTATGGATCTATGACAAATACTACTCTGAGAAAAACAATTTTGTATGACTAATTTATTCTCTCCGCTACAGGCAACAATCTGGAATTCACTCTTAAAAGCTTAAATCCTTCAAGCTTCTCAGGACAGGTACTAAAGAGTTAATAACCATACAAAGTTATGCTGATAATATTTGGTTCATGCTTTTATAAAATTTACAAGAAATGACATAATCTGGTACAGAAAATGTCAGACAGGGCACTTATAACAAAGATCAAAGTCACTTGTCAACCTGTGGAGCTACAGCCACCAGCATTCAGTTTTCCACCTCGTTCTTGGATAGGATGCACCCAAAAATGTTCTCTTGGAGCTATTCGGTGACTTCTTTTCCCAGGCGAGGAATTCCTACCCCTCCTCCTTTTCCCTACAGCCTCTGACCCATTATTTTCTCCACCTGTATTCTTGCTCACCAGAATTTTATCAGCCATCTGTTGAATCTGTTGTGATTTAGTCTGGATATCATCCTTCAGTCTGTTTTCTCTGCGTTCCACAGTCTCTAGCCTCTTTACTTGGTTCTCCAGAGAATGGCGTCGTTCCTATAGATTATAATCAACCAACAAATATTTATTGAGCAGCTCAATGGGCTAAGCACTGCATTAAGTGGCGTGAAGAATTACAAAAGAAATCGGTGACATGGTCCTTGACCTAAAAATGTTTACAGTCTAACTGAGGAGACAAGACATGAAACAACAGCAAACAAAATGATACAGAATGAAGTAATAAATTACATGGTACAAACCCTAAGTGTTATAAAATTTTAAAGGTGAGAGGGTGAACAGCTGTGGAATGAGTAGGATGGAGATAAAAGAAAAAGAGGAGGGCAGAGGGCAATCATCCCACATGAAAGGAATAACATGAGCCTTAAAATGGAGATGACAACGAGCATGGCACATTCATGGGACAATGAGGAAACCAATCTGTCTAGACTAGAGGCTGTGCATGAGGAGTGGCACAGAATAAAACTGAATCAATAGGATGACGCCACAACACAGGACTTAAAAGGCAGGCAGAGAACTTTAATGTGCTAATAAGCAGGGAAACATTCAAGGATTCTGAGCTGGTAAATGATGGGAGGTAAACAATGTCTTTATATCCTCAACACTCAGCACGATGCCTGGCACACAGGACACGTTTAACAAATGCTTCTGACTGACTGATCACTTGGTGTGGCACACAGGATACACTGGAAGGGTAAAGTATGGAGCTAAAAAGGCTTACCAAGAGCTTGGTGCAGTCATCTAAGTAGAAGGTCATGAGGACCTAGATTAGGGTGGTGGCAAAGGGACTGGAGAGATATTATCAAGAAAAAAACTCAAGAAATCTGGATGACTGACGGAATGAAAGCCAAGTATGAGTTGAAGACAGAGGCGAAGTACCAAGCCTAAAGTGAAGTGACTGGGAGAATTAGAAAAGAAGAAATTGGAAGGGAGGGCTGACTTGAGGAAGATGACCACTTCAAGACTGACCAAGATGATCAATTCTCTGGGGGTCTGTTGGGACTTACGGTCCCATGAGTGATTGGAGACACGGAAGCAAAGTCTGGGTGTTAAGAGAACAGAACTAAAGATAAGGATTTCAACGTCCTAAGGACAGAGATGACAGTTAAAGCCATGAGAAAGGATGGACTCTCTGAGCCTACAGAACACAGAAAGAAGAACAGGACTGACTCACACTGACCTATACAAAGAGGAGCTCTTACAGGTCACGGAGAGGATCGGAGAACAATTAGTGGAAACAAGAACATCACAACCAAAAACCGTCCTATTTCAAGCTGCGTCCTAAAACAATTCCCAGGCCTTTCAAAGTAAGCATGGCGGAGAGTGGCAGTGGATGGTCAAAGCTGGCACTGCTCCCTTTCTTGGCACTCCAACAGCTCCTCATCACTCCCCTGCAGGCCGAAGCAGTCCACTCACCTCCGCCTCAAACAACTTCTTTCTCATGCCTTCAGAGGAGTCTTCTCGGTTCTGCAGCTTCTCCAGCTCCCTCTCAGCTCGCTCCTTGGCCTGACGAATATTCTGAAGCAGTTCAGTTGCCTCAGAGCTGGCTTTCACAGCCTAGAGGAATACAAACAACTCCTATTGACGTAGCACTTTACTGTCCAGACTACTTCCATCACAGCCTCAGAAGGCAGGCAGTACAAATGTTATTATAAGCCCATTGTATAAATAAGAAAACTGAGGCTCAGTGAGGTTAAGGGTCTTGCCCACAGTCACAAAGCCCAGTCTTGAACCTAAGTCTTTGGACTGCAAATCCAATACTCCTGATTTCAACATTACAGGAATAGGGATGTGACCTGGACGTGACCTGAGATGTCATCAGTACAGTAACTCCCAGACAGGGAACCACCCCTTCCCCCAAAGGCAGGTTAGCACCTTCTCTTCAACTTAGAATCTTAGAGCTACCTGGGGGAAATAGGAAGCTAAATGCTTTGCCCAGAGTCACACAGCCACTTGGGTTAAAGATGGAAACACACTTCCCTAATGCTAAGGCCAATTCTGCCCACTAAATCACCTTGCTTCTCATCAATACTGCAGACTGCCTACGAATACGAAAAAATAAACCTCTCCTGGGCAGAAGAGTCAGAGTGGCCATAGTAATTCACATAGATTAAACAAACAATGGCTATCCTTCTTGGAATAATGTTTAGTAAACTGTTAATTATCCTAGAAAATAAATCAATAGAGATACTACCATATTAAATTTAGGCCAGAATCTCACAATCTCTAATTTGTTTTTGACATAGATCTTTAAGATAACTTGTCATTTCTCTCTAGAACAGAGTTTCTTAACCCAGGTTTTGTGAACTTGTTTTGTTTTTAATATCTTAATAATGATATATTTCAATATAAGTGGCTTCCCTTGTAATCTTATGTATTTTACTTTATGCATTTAAAAACATGATTTGGAGAAGAGGTGACACAAAAACGGTGAAGAATCCTGATCCAGATAAGGACAGATAAATAGTGAAAGCACTTGCTTGAATGAAGGCAAAGAAAATGCTCATTAGAGTCCAGAATGACCAGGAGTTGGCATTTACCCAACCAAGCACACTGACATATTCAACAACCACAATCTTAAAATCTTAGAACTGGGTTTCACTCCAGCCTTTTAAAATAACACTTTGAATGATCAACTGAGAGAAAAAAATCATTAGATTTGTCTTGCTACCACTGGTATGTTGTAAACTTTCGGGACCACCATTCCTTCCCCCATGAAAACAAAAACTTGCTATGGTTCTCCACTGTGGAGGTTCTCCAGGTCACATCTGGCCTCGGGAGGTGAGTTTCTGATTTTAAAGTGAACTGGAAAACTAACTAGGTCACAACAACCAAAGCACTCTTCTTTTCTGAACACATAAAACAGTGAATCCATCCTGAGGCCAAAGAAAGTAACCTCCGAGTTTCTGAAGTATTCTAACTAGAATTTCTACTTTCTAGTCTAACACACACTGCTGACAGGCCTCAGGAGGGGAAGCACAGTCAGAGGTCTGATTTTCCACTAAAAGCTCACTCCTCCTCCTCCTCCTGTTTGGCCTAGGTGTTCTGCACAATTCAGTTTCTTTCATCCTCAGTGTCCCATGACTGAAGAAGCAGCACAAGCGATCACTGCAGCCTCACCTTGGC
Organism: Trichosurus vulpecula; assembly: GCF_011100635.1. Classification (NCBI taxonomy): domain Eukaryota; kingdom Metazoa; phylum Chordata; class Mammalia; order Diprotodontia; family Phalangeridae; genus Trichosurus; species Trichosurus vulpecula. The sequence goes on along the minus strand of NC_050573.1, from coordinate 24,561,065 downwards.
CAGCTTCTCTTGTAGCTCCTGGATTTTGAGCTGCTGTTCAGCATTCACCTAGAACACAAGCACAGGAAATAAAACAAAAAGCAAATAGATCCTTAGTCCCATAATATACTATATATTTCAGTCCTGGTTCCTGGAAGCCACTCTAGGATGTTGGGGTGGGCCTGACTTTTCTAGGAACTTATTAGCAGAGAAAAAACCCAACAGCCTATCAGAGAAGCCCATAGATATGATAGTACTGCCTTACTGATATCTCCTTTATGCTCAACTCATCAACGTATGAAACATCTCCAACACTAACTATGTGGGAACGGCACATGGAGAGAACATTTTTTAAACTCCAAGTTTTTTTTTTTCTGGAAAATTAACAATCATTTTATTAATTATGGATAGCAAATAATAAAAGGATTGTCATTTGGCTTTCTCTCATAAACCAAAGATGAATCATGGAGGCTGATCAATGCTTATATGCCCTTGGAATAAACTCTGAGTTTTAAGAGAGAAGTTTTCTTTATATTTCCTAAAGCATTTGTGGTTATTTGTCCCAAGAGTCCATCTGCCCTTACATACATGATTAATTTCATTTCTACCTAGATATTACTACAGTTAAAAATTATTAAACTAGAGAATCTGACCCCCAAAATGCCATACCAATAAAAGATATACTCCCTATCCGTTCCAAGATCCTTCTAGATTAGTGAATATCTAGTGGTATTAACATATTATATTAATCCCCTAAGAATAACTGGTGACATTAGTCATGAAAAATACCTTTTCCAGTTTGGAATATAGTTCTCCTACTTCAACCTTCCCTTGATCTTTAGCCTGTAGTTTAATAAAAAAAATAAATAAACATATAATAATTTCCAGGAGAGAACATTTTAAAAACTTAATAGTTCTTTTAAAAAATGCCACCTTTGTTTTTACTCTAATAAGGATCAAAGGATTTTCAAGACCTTGTGTTATCTCCCAAACTTCCTCACTAGGAAAAACTATCATTTTCAAGCTATTTCTAAAAACCTCAAAAGCATTTAGAAGCCTTTCTCATTTACCAATCCCACTCTGGAAACATTTAAAAAACTGAAAGGTAAGTTCCCTACTTGGGAAGGCCTTCACTACCTTCATCAATTTATTCTGACATTCTGTGGCTTTGCGTTTGAATTCTTCAGCTGCTAACCGAGACTCTCTCAACTCGGATTCATAGAGATCACTACGTCTTCTGGCAGAAACAAGGTCCTCCTCCAACTGATTCATCATCAACCTCATCTCTTCTACTTGGGCCTGATACTCCTAAAGAGAAAAAAAACACTGGTATCTAATAAAATACAAGTGGGAAAATGGACAGAACACCAAATGTTCACTCCTCTACAGAAATCACAGGGAAGACGAATGCAGAGACTGGCAACAGACAGAAATGGAGAGGCAGAGAAAGGGATGGAAAGAAATAAGGACACAGACAGAGAAAAGAAAAATGTCTGATAATCACATAAATCTTCAAAATGATTTATGAAAGAACAGGTAGCATTAGTAAGACCACTGAAAGAGAAAGTGTGTGACATTAGTTAGACACTTCAAGTGAATAATTTACAATATGGTCAGAACTTTCAGGAATTCTTTTTGCATGGTACCACTGAAAGCACCTATTGCTTAATCATTTAGGATAAACTATCTGCTTACACAGAATTGTCCTCCAAAGGCAACCATTTCTACAGATTCTAGAGAATTTTGTGCCTCTACTGAATACGGTACACTTCCTTAAAATGAATCTCTTCTACTGTATGAAGGATTATTTAAGTCTCAGTGGAAAAAAACTGGAAGAGAAACAAGTTAGGTCAATTTCTCAACGCTGATTCCTTTGGGCCCAAGCTCAAAGATGAATGAAGAATTTAGCATTATACCTGAAATTGTATTTATTTGGGAAAATAGAAAAATTTAGAAAATGTTAGATCTACTCAAAATGCTCTGTGAGAAAAATTCCAAGGAAGATATTAAATAGTCCCTAAAGTAAATATTTTAGAGTAAACCAAATCATGAAACTTTTTTAAAACTTGAAAAACTGAATTTCTGAACCCCAAGGTTTCAAAATGAAATCAAATGAAAAGGTAGTAGATAAAAGAATCCTGAGTAAACTACAAAAATACTTACTAGAGAAATTAAAACTAAGTGCTATAGATATGAAAAAGTATTTCTCTAAGCAAAAGAATAAATTATAAATACATGTGGGTGGGATCAGGTTGGGGAAACCGATCAACTCTCTCTGTGGTTGTTGTTCAGACATTTCAGACATGCAACTCCTATAACTTTGTAGATGGTCTTCTTAAGTTGCTCCAAAAAATTCTTCCTTTGTGGACAACCAATGATCCGTGCCTCTACTGCTTAACTTAGCGTGGTCCTCAGACAATTAACCTCTGATCCATTCCTGGGATTTGAAGCCTATCCAGCTCAGTAGCACCTACCAGAGCAAAGTCTTTGGGAAGTCAAAGGCACTTCCACACTGCAAGAGAGCTCTAGAATAGTAGTTTAGTGGAGGAAGGGAAAGAGAGAAAGAAGAAAAGAAGGAAAAGGAAGAAAGGAAGGACAGAGACAGAGAAAGAGTGTGGTGTGTGTGTGTGTGTGTGTGTTTCTCCTACTAAAAGCAAGAACCAGGTCAGGAATAGTCAGATTAACCACTCTGCTCCCCAAAAAGAAAGCAGTGATACCTGTTCTTTGATCTCTTGCAGCTTTCGACTCTGCTCTCGGATATCGTGGAGAAGCTGCAATGCCTTGTCATCCTCCTGAGACACTTCCATCCGGGCCTGCTCCAAACTTCGCTTTAGACTCTGCAGAAAGCGAAATGTTTAATACATAGACCTTTTCACCCCTTCTGTTTGAAATGTCTAATTAAGAGAACACCAAGCTGCTTCAAAGACACTGAGACACATTCAGGTGACAGATCCAAGTTTACAAGTTTCCATTGTTATAGCTGAATTCCAGTTTTCTATCTGTACACACCTCTTGTCCTTAGTTCCCAGAGAGCCCCCACCTCAATGTATTACTCTGCAGAAAAAATGAAACCACAGTTTGGTACCACTGACCAATCACATCTTCGCTTACTCATGTATTTGAGATGTAAGTCCCACAATAATTCAATCACTATAAACACAGTACCATTAAGGGACATCAGTCAGAATCTTTTTCAAATCAATTACTTCCGCTCTTCTCAAGAGTCCCAAAGGAGCAATGGCTCAAGACCTTAACTAGTCTATTTCTACCTCCTGTCTTATGTTTCCTGCACACCTTTCATCCAGAAGGCTCCCACAATGATTTACAGGCATTGAAATATCTATCTGTATGAATAAGTTCACCCACTGCTGAAATGCAGCCAATCCTGGAATGGAAACACAGCAGTTACTCTTAATCAGCAATGCTATATAGATTTCCTCTCCCTTATAAAAACTAAAGACTATGTATGATTCAAGTTACAAAGAATGTTTTAGATAGGCGCATCATAAACACCTGGATGGAGACAATGGAAAAGACAGTCATAGGATCTTTAATGATAACCTGAGACCTTAAAATACTGTCCTGAGAATACCAGTTCTTTGGCCCTAGGCTAGAAAATCAATCCCAGGCCAATCACAATGTGCCCTACGTCAGCCATGTCACATTCTAACTTCTATTGGGGAGTATGACTAAGTACAACCAAGTCTATTACCATTTAAACCAAAGAGATGTGGCTTTCAGACAAGACATAGAACTGATGGAGGATACCAAGAAAAGTTGCACTCAGACTTCTGGCTTGAGTTGAGTTCCTCGATTTGGCTGCCTCAACATCTGGCTGTCAATACTCTGCAGACGATGGTTATTTTGTCTGTATCCAGTACAGGCTCCCTCTGCCCATCTCCTACCTTACGTCTGTACTACAGGCCTCACTGAAACCATTATGGAACAAGATGAGAGACAAACAGGGCATGGCTACCTCCAAGGGAAAAGGACTATGGGAAAGGCTCACACTGCATTCTGTGATGTAAGTAGCCAGGTCCTGCTCCAGGAGGGATCTCTGGGTTTCAGAGGCCTTCAGCTCCACCTCCTTTTGACTAAGCACGGCCTCCACCTCAGACACTCTCCGGTGCAACCGTGTCATTTCCTGCTCCATCTGCAATAAATACACCGACAGGTTAAGAAGGCCAAGTGTGGCTAATTTCAAAATACATTAGGCGCAGGGAGATTTTTTCCCAGTGGTCTATAAGAGACCACCTTATTGGCCGGCCTCTAAGGAATCCACAAAGGTTGTTTAGATGTTAATACCATTGTCTCTGGTCCTGGTTTGCACAGTTCTTCTTAAGGACAGGCACCAACGCTAAGTCATTCCATTCATTCAAGTCGCTTGTTCACATTCGATCACTTCTCTACCCCAGTTAGCAAAGAAGCCACAACCATCATTTTTCACCTGTTTCTGCAGATGTCACTTTAACTTTATCCCAAATCCATCTTGAACCAGAGGATTCTCCCCCATCTCCTTGTAAGGAACTAGAGGACAAATCCAGTACAGAGAAAGGATATAAATATATCTCTGCTCTCAAGAGTCTCAAGCAAGTAGTGAGTTTTAATAGCTTCCAGTTAGTTCCCTCTATGCAGGAACAGTGATTGTTATGAGACGTTGAGCACAATCAATAAAGTGGCCACAGTTACATAAGCAGAGACTTAAAGGCTAAGCAGACAGACTTCGGACCCTTCAAAGCAGCTAGGCCGTGTCTCTGCCAGTGATGAGGGGGAAGGGCCACCTGCTGGAAGAAGCAGTCATCTGGGTCATGCTGAGAAAAGGACTGTTTTAAATCCAGTGCCTCCTTTGGTTAAGATTAAGATATTTACAGCAAAGTCAAGGCCTGAACTCATCTCCTTCTGTACTGATGCAGGAGCAACTTCAGCGAAGGAGGAGCACTGCTCTCTACGGATCTGCTGGGTCAGCACATCAGCAGCACCGGGCTGATCCCTCGGCATATACTGGCTGAAGAATCCTGGAGCAAGGAGGGAGGCCAGCCGCAGAAATAAATACCTTGTGACACTTGTCCTGAGTGTCTTGTAGCTCTTTGCTCTTGATAAGAAGTTTCTTTTCCATGGAGCTAATCTTGGCAGGAGAGTCCAAACCTGATACAACAGACCTAAACAAAGCCAAACACCACATAAATATAGACAAATGATGGGCCAGAAGTATCATTCAAAACATTGTTAGTTACACAACAAACTGAGTGTGTAGGTGTTACATCTGTGACTGGCTAGCTCACTTGGTTTGGAATACAGTATTAATGAAATCACTGTCCTGAGTTTAGTCCCCAGCTAGGCCCGTTAGCTTTGCCCTAACCCTGAGGAGGTATTATACCAACATACCTGGAACAAAAGAATTAAGAGGGATACTGCTGGACAAATCATTCAAAGGGCATTAAACACAGGAGCACTAGAGTCATTCTCATATGTGTAACATGTGTGCACACACGTAGACACACAGCACCATCCCTAAAGGAGATTCTTAGCCTCCAAACATTTTTGGATAGAAAAAATTTCATTAAAATAAACATCAAAGACAACCCTGAAAAATGGAACATTGCACAAATGTTAGAAATAGCAGTGGTATCATAGAGGAAAAGGCAGCAGCCAAAGGGAAGACACCACAAAAGGGCACTATACAGGTTCAGGGATGTACACAGGTCACTGACAGTCAAAGAAACATTCTATTCCAACACTGATTAGCCATGATAACAGGTATAAAGAACAATCCTAATCACGGAAATCTCTTCCTTCAAACCACAGTTTGAGCAGGACCTTCTACGTGAAGCTTTTCGATTCCCCCAACTAGTACTTTACTCCCAACCTACCTTGTATTTCACTACTTCGTGTTTATTCTCTTCATATTTATTCTGCACATACTTATAGATGTTCTGATCAACACCCTTCAGGAGAATGTGTGCTCTTGTATTTATCCCTCAGCACCCAGCCCAGAGCCTGGCCCATAGTATTCACAGAATAAATACTTCTCAATTGATTAACTCAGGAAATACTTGAATTCCAAAACTAATAACTGTTCTCACTTATATAACTCTTCACAATTTACAAAGGGCTTTCCCTAAATTACATTTTATCCTCACAACAACCCTGTGAGGTTAGCAGAATAGGGTTATCTGTTCCTATTTTGTGGATGAGGAAACTCAGGTTCAAAGATGTTACATGGCTTACCGCCAATGGCAAAACTAAGACTAGAATCCAGGTCTTCTGATTCCTAATCAAGGACTCCCTCCTTGACAACATCATGCTGTCTCAGGCTATACTGGCCCATCTACAACACACTGCAGGTCCCATCTTGGGGGCTTTGCACTGGAGACTTCTACCCTTGACCTCAGCCTCCAAGAGTCCCCCCAGATTCCTTCAAGACTCAGCTCAAATTCCATCTTCTGCAGGGTTCAATTTCTGATGCCCTCCCCCATCCCCCAAGTTGCTAGTGCCTTCTCTTCCCATATTCCCTTCTATCTATTCCAAATATATTTGGTATTTGTCACCTAGTTTTTGTATGTCACCTCCCCCATTAAAAGGTGAAGTCCAGGAGGACAGGGACTGTTTTTGCCTTTCCTTGTAACTCCAGCACTTAGCACAGAGCCTTACATAACTTTTTACATAATAAGTAAAACAGAGATAATAATAGCACTTAGTTCCCAGGAATGTTATAAGGGTCAAATGAGATAATATCTTTAAAATATTTTGCAAACCTTAACGTACTATGCAAATGCTAGTTACTACTGATGATGATGACGATGATGACGAATGCTTGCTGACTAATTTAACGATAAAACATTGTAGGGTAAATCACAAGCATTACTAAATGTCAAGAATATACTGCTATGAAGGCAGAATTAGTGCTTATTTTTTAAAGAATGTCCAGGTCTCTCTATGATGTCTCCAACATTGGAGATAAGCACTGGCCTGTCTGAAACAACTCTTTCTGTCAAAGGCACCCTATTCTTCTATTTTCCCAAGTCTGCAATTTCAGGATTCCCCATGATTCCTCACCCTCCCTCACGACACATGTCCCACCAACTGCCAGATTCAGTTGTTTCGACCTCTACAACATTTCTTGCATCCAACTCCCTCTCTACTCCCATAGCCACCATCACATGGCTCAGGCCATTGTCTCCTCCTGTCCTCCAGTCTTGAATAAGGAGGTGCCCTTTCTCTTTGCCAAGACTGTTGGATCCCACTGATTCTCACTTTCTCAATCAATCAGTAAGTATTATCAAATCCATACCATGGGCTGGGCAATGTACAAAACACAGAGGATGCAAATACAGAGAACAGAATGATTCCTCCTCACCAGGAACTCATAATGCCTTCTCCTCTATGATCCCCTCCCCCAATTTTCCATCACTCACTATCTACTAATTTCTTCCTCGCTGCCTTCAAACATGCTCAAGTCCTTGAACTTTTTTTGGCAAGGCAATCAGGATTAAGTAACTTGCCTGGGGTTACACAGCTAGTAAGCGCCAAACATCTGAGGCCAGATTTGAACTCAGTTCCTCCTGACTCTAGGTCCGGTGTTCTGCCCACTGTGCTACCTAGCTGCCCCAAGTCCCTCTACTTTCAAAAACCTTCGCTACATTCTTCCATCACCACTAGTTTTCATTCCATTACATCCCCTCCCATTCTTGGCCAAATTCCTTGAAAAAGACTCCTCTCCATTCCTCAAACATGGCCCTCCATCTAATTTCTCTGTGTCTTTACAAGGGCTACTCTCCATGCCTAGAATGCATCCCTCCCCTCCATCTCATAGAATCCCTCCCTCTTTCTTCAAGTTACAGTTTAAGCATCATGAAGATTATCTTGATCTAATCTCCTTGCAACTCTAGTGCCCTTCCTCTCTAAACTCCTGTATATTTTGTGCTTGTGTGTATACTGTATATACATACACTCACATAGACACAGAGACATAGATACACACACACAGACGCACGCGCGGGCACACATACACTATCTCACCTAACAGAATATAAAAGCCTGTAGGGAACAGGGATTGTTTTATTCTTTGTATTTGTACCCCAGTGCACAGTGCCTGGCACACAGAAGGTGTTTAATAAATGCTTGATAAAAAACTGATTGATTAATTATACATGGCCGTCCAGACCCTCCTACTCATCCAAAGGATACGTCCTCCATTTTGCTATTTTGGTGCTTGACAAATGTTCACTGTTTGGAAGTTCTAAGTACAGTCATTAAGAGCTCTTCAGAGGTAAAAAAAAAAGGTGCTAAATAAATCTTAAAAAGAAATGAATAAATAAAAAGCACAACTAAAAAAAGACTATTGCAAAAATGTTGTGAATACAAACAGCTTGTGGAAATAATCTCAGAAACAGCAATAGGATGAAAAGACAGGATGGACAATAAAGGAAGACGTAATCTTGCCCATCTGTTAATTAGCAGAAAGTTCCCCTGGCTCAGGGTCCAGCGGTAATTTAAAACTCATGGTATAAGCACTACATGGTATTTGGTTCCATTGGCATTGAGAGATGTCTGAGAACTGTACCCTTCTGGGCACACTCAGACCTTCTTTTCACCAAGGCCTTCTACACATCCCTTTAACGCAACCCCCTCCCATCTTCTCCAACACATTACCTCCACACTACTATCTTTCTCTAATCTTCAATCTCTCCCATCTACTGGTTCCTTCCCTGCTCCCTAAAAACACACTCAAGGGACAGCTAGGCGGCGCAGTGAGTAGAGCACCTGGAGTCAGGAGGAAATGAGTTCAAATCCAGCCTCAGACACTTGACACACTTACTAGCTGTGTGACTTTGGGCAAGTCACTTAACCCCAATTGCCCTGCCCTCCCCCTTCAAAAAAAAAATAAAAATAAATAAAATTTTAAAAAAACACACACTCAAGTCTCTCCAGTCATCAAAAATCCTCCACTAAATCCTATGATCCCCTTTAGCAATTATCTTTTTCTCAATCCAATTCCTTGAAACAGCTTTGTATACTAAATGCCTCCACTTCCTTTCCTCTCACTTTCTTCTAAACCCTCAACAACCTGACATCCAACATTATTCCTCAAATGAAACTGCCTCTCTCCAAATAATCAATGATCTCTTAATTGTGAAGTCTAATGACCTCTTCTTAATCCAACTTGTTCTGTGCAACATCTAACACTGTTGATCACTTGCTCCCTCCTGGATATTCTCTCCTGCCTTGGGTTTCCATGACACTATTCTCTCCTGGTTCTGTTATCTGTCTGAACAACTTCTCAGTATCCTTGGTTGGATCTTCAGCCATGTTATGCCCAATAACTGTGGTTGTACCATAATGCCTGACTCAGGCCCAGACCCTCTTCTCTTTTCTCTCTCTAGTTTCTCAAGTAGTGACCTCCCATAAATTGAATTATCATCTCTATACCAATGGCTTCCAGACACACACACACACAGACACACACACACACACACACACACACACACACACACACACACACACGCCTCGTCTTTTTCCAGAGTTCTAGTCCCACATCATCAATGGTCTAAAGACATTTCAAACTGGATGTCCTATGGGCACTTCAAACTGAAAATGTACAAAACAGAACTCATTATCTTTTTCTCAAAATTCACCCCAATTTGGGGCTCCCTTATCACTAGTGCAGAAAACAGCGCCCTCCCAATCACCGATTCCCAAACAATGTCACCCTCCAAACCTCACCCTCACCTCACATATTTAATCAGCTGCCATATCTTATCACTTCTATCTCCGTAACATCTCTCCCTTGGCAACAATCACATAGTTTAGGGCCTCAATTATGCCACATCATTCTAATTAGAGTCCCTATTTCAAACCTCTTCTCACTTTAATCCATCTCCCACTCGGCCGGCAAAGGGATTTTCCTAAAGTACAAGTCTGACCATGTTACCCCACTACTCAATAACATCAGTGCCTCCCTCCTCCTTCCAGAATCATTTTGGCATATAAAGCTCTTCCCAACCCAGCCCCTTACCACAGTTCCAGTCCTCTTGCACATTATTACCATCCCTGCACACTCTGTTCCAGCCAGACTGGCCTACATCTCCCATTTTTGTGCCTTGTGTGATGGCTTTGCCAAGCCTGGAATGTTCTCCTGCCCTACCTCTGACTCCTGGAATCTTGGGTTTCTGCCAAGACTCGCTGTGGTGCTCCTTTCTAAAAAAAAAAAAATGTCTTTCTTGACACCTTCCCCACTTAGCTGCCGGTGTCCTCCCTTTCAAAACTAACACATATTTATTTTGTTTATACTCTATCCACAATTCTACACTTACTTATACCCACTGTCTCCTCATTAAGTATCAAATCCTTAAATGTAGTCTGTTTCGCTTTTGATGCTGTATCCCCAGAGCCCACCACGGTTCATCTGGCATATAAAAGGAGCATAATAAATGCCTGTTGATCACTGACTTTGACAGGGAAACCCAATTTTTAATTTAGCTACAGTAAATTTCAAGGCAATTTGCCCATACTAGCTTATGATGTTAGGCTAACAGTCAATAACTTAAAAAAAAAACCTACAATAAGACACCTGCAATGCAGTGTATATTAAGCTGCATTAATTTAGAAAAGGAGTATACAAAAACAGATCATAGCAACTCAAATTTTAAATCGTATCAGACGTTATCCAAAGAGAGCCCATAATGAATTTCCGTTCAACCATAGGTGATCATAAAATTTGGACTTGGAAGGAACCTTGGAGGTCATCTAGTCTAACAACCTTGTTTTATACATGAGAAAAGGCCTAGCAGATGAAGTGACTTGTCCAAGATCACAAAGGTGTTGATGATAATAATTCACATTTAAAGAGAACCTTAAAGCTTAGGAGGCATTTTTCATCCCAGCCTTCTAGTGATGTTAGCTGTGCCGGACTCCTAAACTGAAGTTCAGAAATTAAGTGAAATTTTCTCAGGGTCACATGGCTAGTTAGCGTCAAAGCCAAGATCCAAGTTCAGGTCATCCGGCCCAAAATGAAGCATTCTCGCCACTACACCACAGCTGAAGAATTTCTGTCCCTCACGATGTTCTGAAAAATTCCTGATCTTGTTCCTCCACAATTTTCATTAACTGTACAACTGGGCATCAAAGTTATTGCTCAGGTTTGCTTTATTCCGACATCACTTTGAATTCAAGTCATAAACCAAGAGACAACCTAGATTCCTCTATCTTTGCCCTTATTCCACAATACAGTTTGATTGTACAACTATCAGACAGAATTATTAACTTGCTTTCTATTATCAATTAGCAATACAAGTTAAATTCTACAAAAGGAAAACCTTGATGGGGGTAGAGGTTGGGGCTGATTTATTTAAGGGTGATACCACCAAAGCTTTATTGATTAGTCTACATTCGGTGGAAGGGAGAGGTCCAAGTTACAAGCGATGGGGTAGTAAAGAAACTCTTCTAAATTAAAACGCATGCCTGTCACTGGAAAGGAGGCTCAGTCAGAGCGACAGAAGCTGGAGTAATAAATAGGGTGGACCAGACAGGTTAGTTCAAGAATCTCACAGACATAACCAAGACTCAATGAGATGGGTGCATACTATAGAGACAAATCCAGCATGATATGGCAGCGATGGGAGGTGTCAATGCCATATGTCTACAATTTCTGGCCATTTGCACTGTCTGTCCAGCAGACCTGGAATTTTCTTCCTCCTCCTCTCCACCTCCAGGCTCCCCTGGCTTCCTTCAAGACCCAGCTAAATCCCATCTTCTACAGGAAGCTTTTTGTGATCTTCCTTAATGCTAGTGCCTTCTCTATTGATTATCTCTAATTTATCCTGTCTATAGCTTATATGTGCATAGTTGCTTCCATGTTATCTACCCCATTAGAGTGGGAGGTTCTTGAGGGCAAGGGCTGTCTTTTGCCCTTCTTTGTATCTCAGCACTTAGCACAGTGCCTGGTATTATAGCAGGCATTTAATGAATGCTTAGTGACTGCCTGGATAGACACAGCTCTTACATAAGAGCAAAGTAGTTGATAAATTCTTGACTTACTTTAATGAGCATTTCATTCTTCAAAAGATGGAACATAAAACAAGAAGAACTGCATTCTTACTGACACAGCAAATGGTGGGACCTCAGGCAGGGAAAAGTCAATCCAGAGGCCTAGTCTGGTGAACCTACTTGTTAAAGGAGGAGCCTAGCAAAAGGCACTCTCCAGTAACTCTGCAAAACAAAGGAAAGTCACCCCCAGGGCTCATCAGCTGGGGAAAGTTGAACAAATGAAGATGTCTGGTGGAATGGAATGGAAATGTGCTTTTCTAAGGGGATGGTTTCAAAGAAACCCAAGAAAAACTGAATGAACTAATGCCCAGTGACATGAGCAGGATCAGAAGAATGACTGACACAGCAACAACGTAAAGACAATTTGGAAAAACTTAAGAATTCGGATCACCACAATGAGCACTCACGATTCCAGAGGCCTGACAATGAAGCTGACTGCCGGACCTGGGTGGGAACCAGCTTGAATCAGTTCCCAAGAGTCAACTGTTAAATTGTCGGTGGGAGCACTTCCACCTCAGAAATTGGTGATTGGACTTAAGAAGCCAAAAAGAAAATGTTAATACTGCAGATTAAACTTAAAAGAGTAAGCATGCTGTTTTTGTTAAATGTTAAACATTCACCAGCACACCCCTGCATGCAACCCTACCTCTTGGCAGAGAGCTGATGGACTCAGGTTGGAGATGGAGACATGTTTTTTGACATGGCCAATGGGGGAATTTGTTTTGCTTAACTATGTGTATGTGTCTTAAGGGTTTTGTTTTTCTTTATTTTTTTCAATGAGGTGGGGGTGAGGAGGAAGAGGCAAGAGGGAGAGAAAATAGATTTATGTTCTTTGAAAAAAATTACCATAAGAAAAAAGCAAAGAAAAGTCATCCCTGACAAGGTAATTCTTTAAGGATGAATTTAGGTATGAGCAGAGAAGTATGACAGTACATTGTAGGTCATCCCATGGAGTTAAAAAAATCTATCTCCTTCCCAAGATTACCATTCCATGGAAATGCTATGCCACAACTGAGCTAAAACAGTAAAAAAATAAAAACAAACAACTAGTGCCTGACGTACTAAGTGGCTCAAGGGGACAGTGAAGAGTTAACAGCACAGGATCAGAGTTCAACAGCAAAAACCTAGTCAGTGCTCAGTACTGGGTGAGATTCAGAAGTACAATGAAGATGCTAATAAAAGAACATGCAACCTGCCCCCACATTGCTTGCCTACTCCTCCTGGCCACATCTTTGGTATGCAGCCAGTTATCCCCATGGAGAGAAATGAGCTTTGAGCAGCCCTGTGCATGCAGCCAGACACCCACACACAGCAGCACTGTCTCTTCAGATACGAAGCCAAGTTGATTTTTTTCAGTCCCTATTTTCTAGAAAAATTTACTCTTAAATAAAAATTTCTACCTAATAAACACATATACTTTCTATGATATGTATCATATACATAACAGGAAGAGGGCTAGTATTGTTACAACATGTACGATATAAACGCAAAAAAAAAAAATGACCTAAAAACACTTCTAAGTGGACCCTGATAATTAAGTTAAAAATATGACAAAATGTAGCCTTTTCAATCAAGTACCTATAAATAAAATGCATGAATGTCTCACAAAATTCCTTAATAAACCATTTAAGAAAATGCTTCACATGACAGAGCACAATTTATATTTCAATCTTAAAAGCATGTGTGTACACACACACACACACACACACTTCACTCTAATCACTGGTCTAATAATACTTAAGAAAATTATCTTAATCAAGGCAGTGGTTTATTCCCATAGGGAGAGAGCCCCATGGCTGAGAAAAAACTTTCAAAATAATCCCATAGTTGGAAGCACTAAGAAGACCAAGAATGGCTATTTAAGAATAAAACCAGGGAATCAAAATTAAATATGCCAAAGGCTCTACCTTAATTGTATCCCACAGACTCTAAAAATACACGCAACTGCAATCTGTAATATGGTGCAAAAAACTCATCAGCATTCTGTTTCCCAAAATATGTTGGCTTTTAAGATATAACATTCTGGGATTTATGAACCGGCTCTAAAAGCCCATTTAAAAATAAACAATGCCCATCACAGGTATTCTGAAATACCAAATTCTTCTTTCCTAAAGGTTTAAGGGAGTATCTGACTTTAATTAGAAACGCATTACAGCAGTCTCCATTTGCATTGTCACTTCATTCCAGAATGATTAATATTTGGTCCAAATCATTTATTCAGAAAAGATACACATTAATCAGAGTTTAGCTACTAATATAATTCCCACTCTGCATCTTTACCAGTGCCCAAGACTGCCAGTTAAATTTTGTTTGCACGCAGTGATGTGCCAAGAACTTTTTGTGCCTGCGATGACCTTGACCTAGAGGATGTGGTACTGAAGAATCCAAATGTAGAACTGAGGGGAGCCCACCCTGGCATATGCAGCTTTTACTACCAAGAAATAAGGAGCATTGGCTGGGTCACATCACTACTAAGATGTCAAGGGTCTGATAAGCTGTGGGAAGGCAGATGTAACTTGTGAACTCCACTCCTCCAAGGACTCTGAAACTCCCCTTTCCTATAATCTGTCTCTACTCTCTTCCGTATGTGAGACGTTAGAGCAAGCTTTTGACCTGAAAAGCCTAGATCATTATGGAAGTTGCTGGTTCTGATTCTGTTGAGCTACCTCCCTTCAAAGAAGAAAATGGAATGGAGATGTTGTGAATCTACCTACTTCCTCAAATGCAGCTGTACATTCTGCACTTAAATAGCATGAATAAAAGACATTAAGATAGGCCTATGTGGTACAGGCAACAGAATGCCGAGGGGGAAAGGAAGAAAGAACTTGACTCCTTAAAGAAGCCAGATGCTGTTATGTCAGCAAAATTCAATTAAAACCTGTTCACTATGAGAGGGATGTTTTATGTACAGCACCTAATGGTTGGTTAACACTTAATAGCAATCAGAGACTATTTAAAGTGGGCACATAGCAGGAACTGTCCAAAGAATAAGTCCCAGTCTCTGTCCATTCGTTCAAAATCTGTATTTCAAAAGAATAAAGAAGAGGCAAGTGAAACATAAGGAAGTGATGAAAATACACTTAGGGGAGGAAAGATGCCAACTTGACCTGGAATACAGGAACACATAGTACTATTTGTCAATTCTGGTCTTCTTAAGGAATCTAAGGCAGCCATGCAAATTAGTATCGGTTCACAAGCCCAATCTGATGGGCTGGCAAACCTTTGCCTTGAACAGTCACTGGCATACAAGAATTATTAGGACAGTCCCTTTTGCCTTAATTTTAGGAAGCATCTACTATAGGAACAGCAACATATATTGATGGCATTGCCTGGCTCCTTTTGAATTCCACAAAAATACTGCTAACAAAAACAAAACAAAAAACCAACATCATTTCTAAATTAGCTAAGTTGAATTGATATGACTATTACACAATCTACTTTTCAATGATTTGTTAACTGCCCTCACTGATCTAAGAGCATTTGCTACCATCTCTAAGTATATTCTCCTCCTTATTTCAACTTGCAACTAAGATTGCAAATTTTTCACTTTTCCTAACAAAACTCCACTAATGCTTCAATCTGACGCATACCTGACTGAGTTCTATTTATCAGCACCTAGACAAGTGCCTGTCATTTTGGCAGGACACATGAGATATTCCGTTGTCACCTTACCATCATGAATTTCAGATTATAAATTCAGTAAAATAGAAGCTCCTTGAGGGCAGGGTCTGTCTCATGTTGGTACTTTTATCTCTAATACCTGGCACAAAGAGCATAAAGGAACTTAATCAAAACTTGTTGACTGATTGGCTTTGAGAGATCTTTTAAAATCGTTCTGCAAGGTGATTTAGATTTTATTTCCTTCGGGTATCTTTGGGAAGAATGAAACGGTTAAATAAGAAATGAGGAAGCACAAGATACCGAATGGATAAAGAAGTAAAAGGAAGCAAATGTGCTTAGTTGGAGATTGGGGGCGGGGCAGGGGGTTGGTTTTGTTTTGGTTTTTTCAAAGGAATGAATGAGAAAAAGAAGGCAAAAGACCAAACAGAGTTATGTGCTAAATATTTTACCTAAGGAAGAATGGGTAATCAGTTAAGGTAATTGAGGGGAGTGACATGGACATGTATAGAGCATATTTTTCTAGGCAATTGTTGTCTGCCCCATTAGAATGTAGGCTCAGTTGTAAGAATACAAGTCATTCCCCAATTGATAAATGGTCAAAAGATATGAATAGGCATCTCCAGATGAAGAAATTAAAGCTTTCTGTAGTCATATGAAAAAAATGCTCTAAATCACTATTGATTAGAGAAATGCGAATCAAAACACCTCTGAGGTACCACCTTACACCTATCAGATTGGCTGGCTAACACGACAAAACAGGAACATGATAAATGTTGGAGATGTGGGAAAATCGGAACACTAATGTATTGTTGGTGGACTTGTAAACTGATCCAACCATACTGGAGAGCAATTTGGAACTATGCCCAAAGGGCTACAAAACTATGCATAGCCTTTGACCCAGCCTTTGACCTTTGACCCTTCTAGGTTTGTATCCCAAAGATATCATAAAAATGAGAAAAGGACCCACATGTACAAAAATACTTATAGCAGCTCTTTTTGTGGTAGCCAAGAATTAGAAATTGAGGGGATGCCCATTAACTGGGGAATGGCTGAAGAAGTTGTGGTATATAAATGTAATGGAGTACTGTTGTGCTATAAGAAATGAGGAGCAGACGGACTTCAGAAAAACCTGGAAAGACTTACATGAACTGATGCTGAGTAAAGTGAGCAGAACCAGGAAAACATTGTACACAGTAACAGCAACATTGGGTGATAACTAACTTTGATAGACTTAGCTCTTCTCAGCAATGCAAGAATCTAAGACAATTCCAAAAGACTCATGATGGAAAATGCTATCCACATCCAGAAAAAGAACTATGGAGTCTGAATGCAGATCGAAGCAGACTATTTTCTCTCTCTTTTTTTGTTTTGTTTTGTTTCTTCTTTCTCATGGTTCCTTCCATTGGTTCTAATTTTTCTTTACAACATGACTAATGTGAAAATATGTTTAATATGAGTGCATATGTAGAGCCTATATCAGATTACACACTGTCTTGGGGAGAGGAGGGAGGGAGGAAGAGAAAATTTAGAATTCAAAATCTTATAGAAGTGAATGTTGAAAACTAAAAATAAATAAATTAAAATAATAAATAATTCATTAATTAGAAAGAGGTGAGGGATAAAAAAAAAAAGAATGTAAGCTCAGCACTGGCAAGGATTACTTCATTTTTTGCATCACACAGCCAGTATTCCCTGCATAGTAGTAAACACTTGATTGACTTGATTGGAAAGCTGAGGAGACAGTCAACTAAGGAAACTTTAAAATAGTAAATCAAACAATAAAAATATAAACTACAATCTTTGCCAAATCTCATGGTCCTTTCTCAATCCTCATCCTGCCTGACCTCTCTGCAGCCTTTGACACTATCAATCATTCCCCTCTCCCTAATACTTTCTTCTCTCTAGGTTTCCAGGGCACCCCCCTCTCCTGGTTCTCCTCCTAACTGTAATACTGCTTCTAAATCTCCTTTGCTGGATCTTCATCCAGGCTGAGCTCACTAACAGCAGGTATCCCCCGAAGCTCTGTCCTGGACCCTCTTCTCTCCTCCCTTCATACTATTTCACTTGATGATCTTACCAGCTCCCAGGGATTCAATTCTTCTCTCTAAACGTACTTATCCTGCCCTAACTAACCTCTCTCCAGGCTCACATCTCCAACTGGGTGTCCAGCAGACATTTGAAACTCAACATGGCCAAAACCAAGCTCTATGTTTTCCCCAAACCCTCTCCACTTCGGTATTTCCCTATTATAGTCAAGGGTACCACCATCCTCCCAAATAACCCACACTCAAAAGTTCAGTGTCATCCTTGCTACCAGCACTCTCACCTCCTAAACCCTATCAGTTGCCAAGTTCTATCATTTCTACCTTCATGCTAACTCTCCAATACACTCTTCTCTCCTCTGGCACTAGCATCCCCCCACCACCTCACATCTGGACTATTATAATAATCTGCTGGTTTGTCTCCCTGCCTCAAGACTCTCCACATACCAATTTATCTTCCACTAGGCTATCAAACTGATCTTAATAAAGCATGCATCGGACCATGTTCCCCTTCCCCATTGTCTTCAGGGCCAAATATAAAATCCTGTTTGGCTTGTAAAGCCCTTCATAACCTGGCCAGGTACGTACGAAGGCCATCTACCTTCTACCTTACCACATACAATTCAATCCAGTCATACTGGCCTTGTTGGCCTTCCTCAACAAAACCCTCTGTCTCCCAGCTCTGTACACTGTCACTGGTGGTCCCCTATGCCTGGAATACTCTTGCTCCTTGTCTCTGCCTCCTGGCTTCAAGTCCCAGATAAAATCCCACCTTCTACATGCAAGAAGCTTTTCCCAACTTCTCCAATCTATTCTATATGTAGCTTCTACAGTTGTTTGCATAGTTTCTCCAACTAGACTTTGAATTCCCCAAGAGGGGGACCCAACACAGCATAGCGCAAGACACATAGTAGGGAACTAATGCTTACTGACCTGACTTGCTGACTTTGTAGTAACCACTAAAATAAGACCTTTACCAATGAAGAGGAAGAATGGAGTATATATTCTGTGCTGTTACTTATGGCAAAAAAGGAAAACAAGATTTCCCCCAAGACTTCAAAATAACAGTGAAAGGGAAGTAGGTCATCAATGGGAAAGCTTAGTTCTACCATTGAAGTCTGAAAAAAATAGCACAATGTCCCAGTCATAGATGACTGAGAGGCAGCTAAAAATACAAAAATAGATTTGAATAGAGGCAGATTAGAGTCATCAGCAAAGAGATGAGAGCTGCCACCATGCAAGTAGGAGAAGCCTTAAGGAAAAAGTATACAAAGACAAGAAAAGGGGCCCCTGGCTGAGAAATGAGGGAGAGAAGGGTGCTTCAAAAAGAACTGAAGAAAATCAAGATCTAAGGTTTCCACCTGTCCAGTATAAAAAGCTAAGTCTTCATAAAGAGTTCAGGCCCTCCATCAACTCTTGTCCTAATTTCACCTCAGCTTTTTTTTTTCCTCACCATTTCCCACCATAGTTCCTCCACTGATGTCAAGAAAATGTGCTTGAGATTTTCCCACATGACTTACCTTTTCCTATCCCACTTCTGGGTTTACTCATCCTTCCCATTTAAAACATGTCCTCCAAGACGTCTATCAGGGTGAATTCTTCTCCACTCTGATTACTCCCTTACTCTTGGGAATGTGCTGACCATTTACAATTCTTTTCTATACCACATTCAAATCAGTATTATATTATTTGGAGTAAAATAGACCTTGAGTTCAAATCCTGCTTAGGACAATTCCTGTGTGACCCTAGTCAAGTCTCTCTATGCCTCAGTTTCTTCATCTAATACCTAGAGGATAGACTTCCCAGGGTTTAGGTGAGAACCCAGTGAAATAATGCTGGTGAAGGTCTTTGGAAATCTGAGCACCCGGTATGAATGTGCACTGCTATCATCCTCATTATTAGGGTTATGTTCATGTTTTTCTGTGAATACACTTGATGGTTTTACTCTGCTATCTGACTATGAATAGCCAGACTGCTCTGGAAAGTTCAGAGGAGAAAAGAATTAAGGCTCATTCACTCCAGCACCTGCTCTCCCAATTACTGGCTCAATGGTGATGAAGTGGCTTCTGAAGGCTCAAGGATTCTCCATTTTCATTTTGGAATAAAAAGACCTGTGTTCCAATCCTGGCTCTACTACCTATGACCTACAGGACACCAAACAAGTAACTAAAGCACTAGGGCTCTGTTTCCTCATCTGAAAAGTGAGGAATTGGCCTGGCTGATCTCCAAGGTCTCTTCTGACCCCAGATTCTGGGATCCTAATACTTGCACCAGAGAACCATGGGGGAAATTGCTGGGTAAAAGAGTGAAAGGCTATGTAAATAGGAGTCCTTCTAAGTCATTAGTAAACAACCACATTTGTCATCAGTCCCAAGAAAAGGAGGATTCCTTGGCAACAACATTTAAACCTAGCAGGTCTGAGGCAAGAGGAGCAGGGAAGATTAAGAGACCACTTCCTACTCTCATGAACTGCTCCAGAATTAGAGAAATCTCTTACCAAAGATGGTAATTCTGTAAAACACCTAAATCTTTCATTCCTCTTCCAAGGTTCCTAACACCTGAAAATTCCCTGTAGGGAATTATTTTTACAGTGTAGATAAGCTGGACTAAAATATAAAAGAAGCTGGTTTCCCTGGACATGCTTTATGGTGAACACATGCAGTAAGTTAAGATCTGTCTTAGCCTGTCCTTAAGTGAGGTCTACCTTTTTCTCATTTAGGAGGATAAGAAAATGAGTTCTGCTGACATGTGGAAAGAATGCTGAATTAGATAGCTGGGGACTGGGAGACTCCGTGCTGAGTTCCAGATGTGCTACTAACTAGCTACATGACTTTCAGCCAAGTCACTTTACTTCTCAATCTCTCAATGACTTCATCACTCAACTCAAATTGTTCTCTCTAGAGTTACTATCTCTTAATTACCAAATCTAATGGCCCTTTCTTAATCCTTGTCCTTCTTGATCTGAAGCATTTGGCACTGTTAAACACTGGCTCCCTTTTGTATAAACTCACTTCTTTGGGTTCTCTGACACCGCTTTCTTTAAAGCACTATATAAATGCAAGTTATTATGCTTTACATGTAAAAGCCTAAGCAGAAATCAAATGTTAATGAATGATAAAATATGGAGATACAAACTCACACCAGCTACCAATTATCTATCATGTGTAGGCAATGATTCCCAAATCTATATATCCAGTCCTAGTCTCTCTCCTGAGCTACAGTTCCATCACCCATGCTTACTGGAAATTTCAAAATTGATGTCCTATAAGCTCCTCAAACTTAGCATCCCCAAAAGAGAATTTATCTATCTCTCTCTCTCTCTCTCTCTCTCTCTCTCCAAGCCCACCCCCGTCCAGATTTCCCTAATTCTGTCAAGTGGACCACCACCACCCAGTCATCTAGTTTTACAATCTCAGCATCATCTTCAATTCACTCTTCCTCAACCCACACATGCATTAAGTGGCTAAATCCTATCAATTCTACCTTCTCCCATCCATCCCCTGGTGTCTACTCACCTGGCCACCACACCCTCATTCAGGCTCTCATAACCTCTTGCCTGAGCTACTCAATGGCCTCTTAATTTGTCTCCCTGCTTGAAGTCTCTCCCCTCTGCAACCTATCTGCCAGGCAGCTATCAAAGTGATTCTCCTAAAACACAGGCCTGACCATGCCATGCCCCTACTCGATAAACTTCAATAGCTCCCAATTATGCCTAGAACAAAACCCAGCCTCAAATGACCTTTCCAAACTTACTCTATGATAGTCATTTCATATTCTCTTCAGTCCAGCCAAAGTAGCTTTCTTCTGGCTGCTCCCCCGTAATAGATTCTCTCTCTCCTCCTGATACCTTTGCATCGGCTGTCCTTCATAACTAGAATGCCCTCCCTCCTCACCCCAGTCTCCAGGAAGCCTTGGTGTTCTTCAAGACTTAACTCAAGGTCTCACTTCTAGGTTCTGCTCCATGTGCCTACCCAAGATGGACACATTTCTGATCTTGGGAAATTTCTCCCCATCCCTTGCTATTCATTCTAATTCCAGCTCAGGGACCTTGACTGCTACACCTAGGGTCAAGAAGACCCGGTTCAGAAGCCACTTCTGACATTTACTAACCATGTGGCCACCAGCAAGTGTTGCCCTTCTGAAATCATTTCCATTTCCATTGTCTGAATCTTGTATGTACCCAGTTATCTACATGTTATCTCCCCATTAGAATGTGAGCTTCTTGGGAGCCAGGCCTGTACTTTTGCCTTTCTTTATGGCTTTATATTGTTCTTAGTGCAGTGTCTGTCACTTAGGAAGTGCTCTGTCAATGGCAGTCTCCTCATCTCTAAAATGAGAATATAACATTTGCTCCTATCTCGCAGGGTTCTTGTAACGAACAGTAACATACATAAGGCAGCTATTGTTGTTATTACTTTTTATATAAAAAAGACTAAACAGAGAAAACAAACGATACTGAGAGTGTCCAATATGAAGATATAAACTCTCAACTGTTTGGAAAGGGATTCTTGATTGAGTGTATATTCCAGCATCACTGTTATGATCCCTGTCAAGGCAAGTGAAACAAACTATTAAAATCATTCAATCTCAGACAAAATTCTCCTTGAAAGTTTGTTATTCATTCAGCATCATCTCAGAATATTTCATTCAATTAACTATTAATAAATCTGGGGGTCAATTTACCCAGTACATCACAGAAGCATGTGTAATTTCCTCAGTGGTGTGAAGAAATGAGTAACAACAAAAGTAATCAATTCTTGTAAACAAAAACCTGTGATGCTGAAAATAGGAGAGGGGAAAAGAAAACTCAAAAAAAAACACAAGACAAGGTTGCTGGTGATAAAAACTATGCTATAGAAAATCCTTTTCCAAAAATTAAACTAACTCTTCAGATCTAAATTTCTTAACTGTTTCAAAATAACGTGTAAGCTATTAAATCACTTAGCCAATGACCTAGACTGGAATCTCACCATAACAGCCTTCCCTGAAGTGTAGGATTGACTATTTGGCTTAGGCATCTAAACCTCTTTCAGATAAGGACAACTCAGAATATGATTTACCAAAAGATGGTCCTGTGACATGGACCCTATAGAACACGCTAGAGGGAGGCTCCAGTGTAATACTAGGAGGGCTTCTGCATGTAATAGAACTGTCCTATTTCAAACACTCCAAACAAAATTGTATTTTTTTCTTGTTAAGAGACACATAAAGGAAAAAATACTGCAATTCTACCTCCCAGTTAGGAATTATGGATATTCAAAAATGAGAAGCCAAATAGAATTCATTCTGCTAGAGCATCTGCAGAGGCACATTATTTCATGCTCAAGAAAGCTATATATATATATTTCTAACCACCATGAGACTAAAGAATGTACCTTCAAATACCATATCCAGTAAAAACCACCCAAGAAAGGAGCATCACCAAATCAAAACAAGTATTTCTTAAGTGTCTAAGTCTTTCCTAACACTGAAACAACATCCATTTCTTTCTGTATGGTACCCTTCTCTATCAATGATCCTTTCAAGGATTCCTTAGTTTGAGTATAGACTACTCTATGGAGGTTCCAATCAGATTTTGGAAAACCTCATAATAAAGAAAAAAGGGCATCCTTCTCTTAAAAATAAGCACTTAATCACATGCTGCCTCAAATCAACAATTATCACACTTAAAATTGCACACAATTCTGCCAATCTACCTCAAAATTACATTGATTTGTATCTTCCATTTAGTTCTAGAACACCAAACAACATTTCTATTACTCTATTTATCCTAATTCTGAATACAGCTCTTTCGAAGCATAAATTCTGACCTGTAATCCTCAACACATACATATTGAGGCTTCAGCACCCCACACATCATACATCTCTTGCCATTTTGCCTTTGCTCTGTCCTCCTCTTCTGTTCTGGTACAGAGCTTCCACATACCTCTCTCTGTACATTTCAATCTAGACCTACTCCACAGTCAACAGCTACCTACATTCTAGCCTTATAGAAAACTGTCCAGAATCAACACAGGCAGCAAAGTCAGAATTGTCAATTTTTCAACATAAATTTTAAACCAAGAATTCAATGATAAAAACATCTTTTCCAACTTCAATCACCATTACTGACCTTATTTTCATGTCTAATGCCTAATTTTTATATCAGTCTAAAATCTTTTTGGGAACACCACCAAAAGAGCACCCATAAGGAGAAGCCATTTAGAAACAACCCCCAAATCCCTTCTGATTACTATCTAGGCTACTTACATTCTTTATACAGAGCAAAGAGAGGGTGAATACTGTCAGGAGAAAAACCAAATTTTGTTCACTTCACAATTGTGCAACAACTAATTATGAAAAGCTATCCTAATAGCCAAAAAGTGAGAGACCCAGGAAGTCTATGTAGTAACACTTAGCACTATCAATGTAAATCCTTGCCGAGAATTAATTGGTAGTTCTACAAGCAGGATGTCCATATATCATAATGAAATGAATTGTTATGTTCAGCTACCAAACCAGCCAAAGCTGCTGCATTTCTGATCAATCCTCTGATGCTGGAAGTCAGGTCTCTCCAATCTTGTGCACCGCACTAATGCATTCCTCATTAGCTCTTCCAGCAACAGCTAAGGACCTACCAGGTCAAGGGGTTTATACCATGACAGCTATACTTCCATTTTCTCGCCTTGGTCTTTTCCCTGAAATGCAGTGATGCCCAGTTTTCTGTGAATATGATCATTCACCATTCACATTTTCCTTTCGGTGGATCTCCTTCACGCAGGTTTCTGTCAGACCCCACAGAAGGCTGCCAGTTGGGGGAAGCTTACTTCCTGAGTCAGTGACCTAGACTAGAGAATGGTGGGGTTCATGTCCTTGGAGCTTTGAGGAGACCACTCACACCTCCAGTTTATTGTCCTCCCCCTCCAGATCTTATCTCTAATAGTAACAAGTGGGCTTAATGATGCTGAGTACTTTGGGTTCTTCCGCATGCCAAAGGCAGCCACCAACCCCAGCCCCCACAGAAAAGGAGATCTCTGCTCCTCTCAGCACTTCTCCTGTCAGGGTTCTGCACTCACTGCTAGTAAAAGACCTATACTAGCTCTTCCCCTATGAAAAGCAGAAACTAATTCAGAGTAACCAAATCACAATGTCACAATATTCATTTGGGGAACAGGCATAGACACCCTTAAATACAATTACATAAAAACATTAAACATGCAAAGAGAGAGACATGAGAAATCTAACAGCCCCCTTCATGCAGATGACATGCTAGTTAAGAGACTCCCCCACTCGACTCACTGTCCTTCCAACCTGATTTTTTTTATATCAACACAGTTCTAATGAATGATAATTTCCACTTACTCTGCTCTACCAAGGATCCCCAGTGCTTTGCTGAACGAAAACCCCACAAAAGGCAAATCTTCACCAGAGAAACCTCCAGGGTTCAACTGGCCCGGAAAAGGTAAAGCCCGCGAATTCCTCTCTGGTTCATCAAAATTAGAGGTGTCATCATCAGACTTGAGGGTGGGAACGAAGGGGGGAGGAGCTGATGAAAAACAAAAAAGGAAAAAAAAAATCAGTCTCATGCAATCACACTCTTTCACAGCAAAGGGTCCTGCTCCCTCCAAGCTTGCCCTGGCACTGCAGCTCCTGCCTTTAATCTCACTCACACAAGCAGCGGAGCCGCTGCTCTCAAACAGGATTACAGCAACAAGAGATTAACCTCTTCTTTGCCAACATGGCTACCATTCTGCAGACCATCTTCCATTCTAGTCAAACTGAATTATCTTCTAAGCCAGGTAACAGTCTCAGGAAAGCTACAAGGCACAGGCACTTCTGAACTAACTGAAGCAAGCCACTTGTTCTGAATCTTTCTAGAATATTTCTATAAAGCCACCCAAGTATAATCATCCTACTGTGATGTCTCCTCTCTGGTCTGTCACAGGCATAAGGAATGATCTAAACCTATTCCTGACATGTCCAAATGATCAGTTTTTATTGCCACTGAAAACTGGTCTTTTTCTAAAAGATTTAAGGAGCTGCAACCACTAAATCTCACTAGGTGACTAATAGAAAAAAAAGGGGGAGGATTTACTCTCAGGTCCTTAAGGATTTTCAACTCTTCATGGGACAGCACTGCAGTCTGGCTCATAATTACACAAATGCATAAACTGGAGACCTTAGGAAATATTTGGGTTTTTTTCAGCTTATCTTATCTCCTCTCCACCCCCCCCCGCCCCCCACCCCCCACCCCACCCCCAAATTCACTGCAGTTTAACGAACAAGATGAATGAAGTTCCTCCAGTGATGTAGAGTACCCCTGATCACTGGGGATGTGGCTACATACATGAAAAGAATAAACGAATCTGCAGTCCCATTCCTACCTCCTCATATCATGTGCCCTCTTAGGGAAGTGCTACATTTCCTGCACTTCGGGCAAACGTGCTGAGCTTCCTTGCTTGAGGAGGCCGACCCTCTTGCATCAGTAGCCAGAATCGAGCTGGCGGCTCCAAGCCGCACTCACAGAGTGCAGTGTGCTCCAGCCGTTACCATGGATCCGGCATGGAGCTCCTGTAGCT
Source organism: Trichosurus vulpecula (assembly GCF_011100635.1). Taxonomy (NCBI): domain Eukaryota; kingdom Metazoa; phylum Chordata; class Mammalia; order Diprotodontia; family Phalangeridae; genus Trichosurus; species Trichosurus vulpecula. The sequence continues at coordinate 24,534,820 of NC_050573.1, read as the reverse complement.
GAAGGGCTGGAGAGTGAGGAGCCCCTGCACTGCAGGCTTCCTGCTACTTACTCTGTGCATGCTCTGGGCTTAACCCTACCTGCCTGCATCCATGACAGATGCTGATGCTTCTCGGACTGACACAAGCAGGATGAGTCACTGCTGGGGCTTGCTAGCTCCCTCTGGTTGCCAAAGCCTTTCACAGCCCAGACTTTTTTTAACTCTTTATTCTCTAGAATGACAAATCTGTGTTTAAGCTATCACCAGAGAGGAGCAGCAGTCTGTTTCTGCTCACAGACAAAAATCTGCCTGTACAAAATACCCAAATTACAACACTCAGGTTTCATTAGTGGCTCTCTGGGGAGAATGCTTCCTAGAACATAGGAGGGAGAGGGGCAAGGGGAGATTTGAAGGAAAAAGGAAGCCAATTTAGAGGGCTCATTTCTCCAAAGAAAGTCAAAAGATCATTCACATATCTTTAAATGTATTTGAAAGATAAGGAGAAGGAAGGATGAAAAATATAAACTGTACAACACCAGAAAATTATTTAACACCTCCAAGTTTCCTCAAGAAAATTTAAATCCTCACTTTAGTGTGTAAAAAACCTACTTGCTTTTAGAACATGAATTACATTTTTAAAAAAATTACCCAGTTGGAAAGGAAATATCATATACTGTCTGCCCTGTTCCTTATCCTACATACATATAGCAACATAATTTCCAAAGCAAAAATCCAACCTGATTTTAAAGGGCTCTCCAAAACATATTGTAAAAGTAGAAGGAAATAAAAACTAAAGGAAGATAAAAATACGTAAGTAGGCAACAGGAAGAGATTTCCTGGGACAAGTCAATACCATTACTAAATACTCACAGGATGGTAGAGCTTTAGAAAACGGTCTCTGTGTAGTGTTCGTTTTGTATAGTGTAAAACAAATCTATAGACATAAACATCTAGCTATTTATATTAATTATATCATTCTCACCAAGTTTTACATATATATACATACACACACACAAACACACACACACACACACACACACACACACACACACACACACACACAAATATATATTCTCTTTCCAATTTAAGCTGTTCTCTTCCAGAGATAAAAAAGAATTCCACTCCTGAGTGGAGAGTTTTAACCTAGGGTAGGATTCGCCTTCAGTACAATTATAGGTTAGAAATTCATAACTGGAAAAATAAATATTCTCTCTAAAAACTCTAGTACTATAATATAGCTTAATGTAGTCAAGTTCAATTTAATGGCTCAGTAAATCCTCAAGGTAAGAACAAGAAAAAGTGGAAGATATCAAATAACACACTGCAAGATCTTCCTGTTACAAAAGGAATTTAGCAACACACCTACCTGAGAAATGCTTAAAGAAGGACAAGGCAGACACAGTAGGTACAAGGTACAAAAGGAAGATCTATAGACCACAGTGAGTCATGAGCTGAAGAGCCAGAAATGATTCGATATCCAGAGAATCACTAAAGTTGAGAATCAGAAGAGACCTCAGTGGCCATCTGGGCCAAACTATACATCAAAGGAACTCTCAAGATAACAGAACCCACAAGCAGTTAGTCATCCAGCCTCTGTCTGAAGATCTCCATGAGGGGAAACCTACCATCTCTCCAGGAAATCCGGTTCTCCTTCTGGACAGCTCCAACAGTTGGGAAGCTTTTCCTGATATCAAACCTCAACTGGCCTTTTTGCAGTTTCTACCCACTGATTCTGCCCCTCCAGGGCCAAACCAGGCTGATCTAAGTCCTCTTTCATTCATCGACCTTTCCACTACTTCAAGACAGCTCTCTTCTCTCTTCTCCTGGCTCAATGTTCACAGTTCCTTCAGCTGATCCTTAGCTCAAGGTCCTTCACCAGCCCCTGGAAACATTTTTCTTAATGTCACTGACTGGTTTTTCAAAATTTTTATTTGAACTTTTAAATTATTTTGCTTTTTCCAATTAACAAACATTTACTTTCTCTTCTTTCCAATTCTATCTCCCTATTGGGAGGGAAAGGGAGAAAGGGGAAGACAGGAGGGAGGAAATTTACAATATGAAGTCAAAAAAACCAAAATCCTGCTCTGACCACATCAACCTCCACCCCCCCCCCAAAAAAATGTATGCCTCATCTTCATCTTGAGTCTATTACTTCTCTGGCAGAAGGAAAGTAGTCAAGTCAAATCAAGTTAACAAGAGATTACCTTGCTAAGCACTGGGTAAGATGCTTCATCATTGGTCCTTGGAAATCAGATCTGTTCACTGAGCTGATCAGAAATCTTAAGACTTGCACAATTGTGTCTTTACAATGCTATAATTGTATAAATTGATCTGGTTCTGCTCACTTCACTCTGTATCAGTTCATATGTCTTCCCAGGTTACTCGGAAACTTTCTGTTTCATCATTTTTAATTGCACATAGCATTCCATTATAGTCACATACCATAATTTGTTTGGCAATTCCTCAACTGACAGAAACTCACTTAGTTTCCAGTTTTTTGCCATCACAAAAGAAGGAAAGGAAGGAAACAAGCATTTTTTAGTGCCTACTACATGTCTAGCACTTTACAAATATCATCTCATTCGATCCTCATAACAACCCTGATAGGTAAGTGGTAGTGTTATTATCCCAATTTTACAAGTGAAGAAACTGAGGCAGTGACTTGCTCAGAGTCACACAGCTAGTAAATGGAAGGCTACATTTAAACTCAGGTCTTCCTAACTCCAGGTCCAATGCTCTATCTACCTGCCACCTAGCTGCCTCGAAAAGAGCTGCCATAAATATTTTTTGTACAATACAGGTTCTTTTCCTCTTTCTTTGATCTCTCTGTTGGCATAGGCCAAAAGTGGTTATCTCCTGGTCAAAGGGTAACCTTTGGGGCATAGTTCCAAACTGCATTCCAGAATGTTGGAAGCAATTCATAGCTCTAGTGTGCCTGTTTTCCTGCTGCTCTCCAACAACTGTCATTTTGCCAATCTGAGTGTAAGATGAAACCTCAGGGTGACTATAATTTATATTTCTCAGATCATTAGTGATTTGGAGCATTTTTTTTAATACAGCTGTTGATAGCCTAGATATCTCCTTTTGAAAACTGTACATTCATATCCTTTGAGGAATTAGAAATTGGGAAATAGCTCTTAGTCTTATAAATTTTAATCCATTCCTTATATATCTTGGAAATAAGATCTTCAGGGAAATTTAAGGCAAAAATTTTTCCCAGATAATTTTCTCTCTTCAAATTTTGGCTTTGTTGGGCTGGGGGAAGGAGAGGGGGTAGAGAAAGAACAACTTGAATTTCATGTCTCCCCTGTATACTCCCTAGCTTATCAATGTACATCTTAAACCATGGTGCCCAAAATTGAAAATAATATTCCAAATACAGTCCAGGGACTATCACCTCTGTATTCCTGGAAGCTATGACCCTCTTAATGCAGCCCAAGATACCCTTAACTGTTGTGGCTGCCACATCACACTGCTGACTCATATGAAGCTTGCAGCTATTTAACTGTGCCTCCCCCTAACACTGTCTGGAGAAGTTAACTTTTTTGAATCCAAGTACATCCCATCTATCCCTAATGAATTTCATCTGATTAGATTCAGCCTAATGCTGTACCTGTCAAGAGCTATTTGCTTCCCGATTCCATCATGCACTGTGTTTGAATACTACCCAGACACTTATTAGCATGTAAATCACTTATGAGAAGGTTAGACTTCATAGCCTCTAAGGTCCTCTCCAGCTTTAAATCTTTAATCCTATTCCTCCTAGCTCTATGACTTTTGCAAATCTGATGAGTATACATGATGAGCATATGTCTTTGATTACCACCTAAGTCTCTGACTTAAACATTAAACAACACAGGGTCAAAGAAAGATCCCTGAAGTACTCCACTGGAGATCTCCCTGCAATGTTGACATGGAACCACCAACTTTTTGAGTCCAGAAACTCAACCAGCCCTGAATCCATCCGATTGTATTATCTTCTAATCCATATCACTTTATCTTCTTCACTAGAACAGCATGAGATATTTTTTCAAAAGGTTTGCTACAGATTTAGGTAAACTCTGTCCATAGCATTCCCTTCATCTACTAGTTTAATAATCCTGTCAAATAAGGAATTGAGGTTAGTCTGTTGTGACCTGTTCTTGAAGTCATGGAATCACCACCTCCCTAGCTAGATGTTTGCAAACCATCTCCTTAATCATCTGTTCTAGAATTTTTCCAGAAATTGAAGTCAAGCTCACTGGCTTGTAGCTTAGACTCTTCTCTTCTTTATTTAAAAATGTAGGACTTTTTCCTTTCTTCAACTTTGTGTTACTACTCTTATTTTCCATGCTCTTTCACTTGAGCTAAAACATAATAGATTCTGTTCCAGCCCCTTATTTTAACTCTGTATATATCTTTATGTTTCATGTGTGTTTCTTGTAAACAACATACTGTTGGATTCTGCTTTCTAATCCATTCTGTTATCTTCTGCCATCTTGTAGGTGAGTTCATCCCATTCACATTCACAGTTATGATCGCTGTTTATTTCCTTCCAACCTATTCTCAATACTTTTTTTTTCCTGTCCCTTCTTTAAGAGTCTGTTTTGTTTCTAATTAATAGTTCCTTTAAAGTGCCCTCCTTCTTATCTTCCTCAGTTTGCCTTAATCCCTCACCTTCCTATGTCCCTGTTAGGTTAGATGCATTTCTCTATTCAGCTTTGTATATGTATATTTTTTCTTCCTTTATCGTGTTCAGATGAGAGTGGGTTCAATATCTTCTGCTCCCCTTCCACTACCCCCTTCCTGTTGTATAAACTCCTGCCTTGTACCACATTTATGTGATAATGTCCCCCCCTTCTCCCTCTCTCTTCCACATTTTGCCACTATGTTGCTCTTCCCTACCCTTTCCATTCTTCTGAGATCACCAAAACACAATAGAATCACTCCCAGGCCTTCTGTCTAATTAGTCTCCCTGTACAGACCCCGATGCTGAGCCATCTCCAGTTGTCCTGATCTACCTCTGGCCACTGGACCCAGATGGCTTTGCAAATTCCTGACCCAGGTTTGGGTCTGTAGGCTTGTCCTTGAGAGTTTCTGTAGACTGCTATTGGAATCAGTCACTATTGCCCACTGAGAAGCACTACGGTTCAAAGCGGCTGAACTTGCTGTAACTCCAGCCCTGGTTATTCCAACGCAGGTCAACATGCTGGGCTAAAGTCTAAAGAACTGAATCTCAGCTCTGCTCCTGGGATCAGAGCTATTCAGCAACATTTCTGGGACTTGTTTTTTGCACAGTACAGAGCTAAAGACAATGCTTGCAACTGTTCCTTTCTACCCTAGATCTGTGGCCTAAAATTGGGTAGTGGGCAACAGAGAGAGCTGCCAGATGTCACGAATTCCTACACCCAGTATTAGTTCAGGGATTGTGTTGATAACCAAAAATGGGCTCCTTAGCATTTAGTCAACAAGTGCCCTTGAATAGTTTGGCTTTTTCCCCTGAACTAACTGAATGCTGTTTGTATGTTGGATTGAAGTAAGCTTGTCGGCCCCTTCACCTTGCTTCCCTTGATTAAGCAGATCAAAAGAACCTGTGCTTTCCTGGTCAACCCCTTCACCTTGCTTAAGCAGATCGAAAGAACCTGTGCTTTCCCCAGCGTACCTTACACCCCCGCAGAAGCCGGATGGTTAAAAACAGCTTCCGTTGGAGCCAGCCGAAGCTGAAGCAGGAGCTGCTGGTAGCAGAGCTGACCTACGTGTGGACTGAGGAGTGCTGAACAAGGACTTGAGGCCAATGGGTAATCTTTTTACCATAGAGGGGAAGCATGTATATGATTTTGCTTTATACCACCATGCTTCTCTGTGGCCTCCTGGTTACTCTTGTGAGGCGGACTTTTGGGCCTAGAGGCTTTTGATCAATATATCAAAATGGGGATGCTGGTTTGTGGGCTTGTTACTGTGGAGCTTAAATATATGCTTTGATTCTTCTGCCTCCTACTTTGAGAATTCCTTATATCCGGCGGTTCCGAACCTTTCAGACATATATATGATCCTCTTTGAAATTATAAATTCTGCCCTCATGCTACAGGGATCTGCCCTCATGCTCTGTCTCGGCCCTCTTCAGTTTTGGGGTGCTGGAATGCTCCTGCCACCCATCTTCTCTTGGCCAGACCCCATCCCTAGGATCCGCAAACTTTGTCTCCCTAAGCCACCCTAGGATTTACTGTGACTTTTTCTTGGCTTTCCCAATCATAATTCAGTCTGGCCTCATTTTCTAGATAGCTCTGGGTAAAGTGTGGTAAGGAGCTAGGCTGTACTTCTTTCTCTCACACCTCTATCTTGACTCCACCTCCTTCCATGCCCTATCAAAAATCAATGATAGTAGCTTGGCAATCACATATTGTAATCAGCAATGTTCAATAATCACATACTACTGTCAAAAAATCTATATGCTAGTGAAATGTTAATGCATATGATGTCCAAGAGTAATTCTCCTCCTGATTAGATGGAAATTCTTATTACAAAATTGTGTCTAATTTGGAATGCCACATTTTAAGAGGATCTGACAAAGTAAGCAAATAAAATAAGCCAACTAAAGTAAATCAGAAGTTTTTTAACGGTGCTATGCATGTACAGGTTAATTTCTATTTTATTTAACTAAATAAGGTTTTTTTTTCAAGTTTGAATTAGTATGAATAAGAGAGCTGATGTATGACTAATGTCCTTCTATGAGTTTTTATTAAGTTTGTTGAAGACAAACAAGAAGAAATGGTCTGAAAACACAAGAGGTTTATGATAGGCATGTAGGAGAATTGCCTGACACTAAAAGCTGGCATTCATAAAAACAAGGAGAATGTGAAATCTTTTTTCCTGTTTTTCTTTGTTGTTGTTATTTTATATCAGACATCTGTTTGTGACACTAAATGAAAGGGAAAAAAGTATTTATAAGGTCTTCATTAGATGTGCCAGACATTCTGCTAAAATGTAGTGAATATCAATACAAAAGGAAAGATAGTTGTTGTAGTCTGTCCTTCATTCTCAGAGAGGACCAAAATGACATCACTATGTCAGGGTCAAGGTACAGTGTGTCTGACTGTGGCTGATCAGAACAATATGAGCTACGAAGGCTCTACCACAGGTTGGACACAAATATTCCACACAACGATTTGAAGTGGAGATGTCTCTAGATTTGTGCATCTCATGGTTTTGTTGTTTTTTTTTTTTTTTTTTTTTTTTTTTTGTGCTACTGCAACTCTGCTTTGCTGACAGGAGCAGAGCCCTTTCTTTGATGTGGGCATGCCAGGCTGGGCAGTCTTTTGTCAATGTCTCCCATACTTCACAATCAATTCCAAAAATCTTGAGAGAGACCTCGAGAGTATCCTTGTATCGTTTCTTCTGACTTCCCCATTAGCACTCGCCTTGCATGAGTTCTCTGTAAAAGTCTTTTAGGCAAGCGTATATTTGGCCTTCAGACAACATGGCCAGCCCATCAGTTATACTCTCTGCAGTAGAGTTTGAAAGCTCTATGCAGTTCAGCTGGAAAAAGGACTTTATCTTGCCGGGTGATCTTCAGAATCTTCCTAAGACAATTCAAATGGAAGTGATTCAGTTTCATAGTGCTGGTAGACTGTCCAAGTTTCACAGGCATACACCAATGAGGTCAGCACAACAGTTCTGTAGACCTCCAGTCTGGTAAGCAGCCTAATACCAAAGATAGGCCCTTCCCTCAAGAAACTTACATTCTAAATGGTGAAATCACAAAAATATAATATAGTCATGGCCACAGATGGGGTATTTTGGCCATCGAAATTAGAGATGGTAAACAGAACCAGAGAGGAGTAGACTGACACACTCCATCCAAAGGAAGAGCTGATTAATTATGGTCCACGGTTATAGGACTGAAGCATTGGAGGAGGTACAGGTAAATGGTTGGCAGAAGAGGGCATGGAGAAAGTTTCCTGAGAGGAGGTATTATAGGATGGCTCCAGAAAGTGTTCCAAGAGAGGCAGCCACCAATCAAGAGAGTGAAGCCCATGCAGGGACATTTCTACAGGCGCATGAATTGAAATGCAATTTAAGCTTGAAGGTGGAGACTAAGCTAAGGAACTTTATAAACATTTTTGCATTTCTAAGATGTATATCAGAATAGGACTGTGGAAACAGAGTTATTTTAAGAACTATGGTTAATTGCTTTTCTATAATTTTTTTTGTTATTCTGACATTCAATAAAAGATTTTTAAAAGAAAAAATGCGAACAAAAATCAAGAAGAAAAAAACTGGATTTGCTCAATGTTCCTTCATTTCTTTTTCAATGACTACATCTGAGCCACAGTCATCCCACTAACTATTTCTGGCATTCCAGACAACATTAATTTTTGGGCTATTAATAGAACCTTCAATGACTATTTCTTTGGGCTAATTAGGCATTTCAGTGTAGCATCTGACCACTCGATGATCAATGCAAAATGGTACCTTAGTGAACTGAAGAGTTAAGCATCCCACCAACAGGTCTGATTTACTTGTGAAGATCTGGCATAGTATTACATCTTATAAAGAAAAAAAAATGCCTAAATTCATCCCATATAAATCCTAGGACTTTTTAATCATCCCAAAATTTACAGACAATGAAATTATGCTCAAAGCTAACGTATCAGATATAGTGCCATATACATAAAGGAACATAAATAAATGTTGTTTGATGATGACCATGAATCTCTGTTCAGAACTGTGCCACAGGCACAGTGAGCATTCAGTAAATATAAAATCAAACGTTTTCATTTCATCTTCTAAAAGGTACTTCTGGTTACCAAGATTTTTATCACCAATAAAAAATATTTTAGTGACTAATGGTGAGCTGGGCAAGGTGCTAAACAAAAGAAATATAAGAAGCTACTGCCATCTTAGTGGTTAAAATTTAAGCCACTAATATGGTCACATTTATGCCATTAAGCCAGAATAAAAGGTTAAACCTCTACATGAACAAAGACAAAAGTAAATCATACACAGGCCACAGGAAAACACAGTTTTAGCATAGGCAATGAAGATAAATACATAATTGGGATAAAGATCAGACAAAGTAGCCATAGAGGTTTCATGTCCAGACTAGGCAAAGTTTGAAGATGTAGTAAATTATTGTGATCACTGCAAGAAGTCCTCATGAAGATGATGGAATTTCAGCAGTGCTTCATGTGATAAAGGGAAGGGAAGACTGAAAAGTCTAGAGTAAGAAGCATAGTCCATTCCTAGGATGCCATTTTAATGAAGTCTCAGAAGTTAGATTGGGACAGGGGAGACCAAAGAAATGACTAAGAGATGTGCTTAAAATGAATATGGGACAAGAAAGGGAATAGGAAGTGATGAGGAAACGGAAATAATCTCAGCTATACCATAAAAGATAAATCTGTGTTTGATCTCAAGAATAGAAAGCCACAGGAAAATAGTTTTAGATTGCATCTTTTACCTTATCCCACAAAATAGTTCCAAGTGGATGAATATTATGAAAAGTAATAAAATATGTATCATTCATAATTAGGGAAAAATTTGTAACTAGATAAAAGGAAAGAAGACACCAGAAATGGCAAAATGATTGTCGCAATTATATAAAATTTAAGTTTTCATACATTATAAAACCAATGCAGATCAAAATTTAATGGACTTGAGGGAAAATGTCTTTGCAAGAAACAGCTCTGATAAAAATGTGACATCCAAAAATGTATACTGAAGACATAAAATTAAGAATTATTTCCCAGTAGAAAAGCAGCCAACGGTGTTGGTCAAAAATATACAAACTATCAAGCATCAGAAAAGGCATTCAAAAATCAGTAAGAGAATTATTTTTTTTTAACTATCACTGCACAAAAATCAAGCCATTGAAGATGCTAAAAGAAATCTCATCATGGGAGGAGCTGTGGAAAAGCAGGCCCAATAATTTACTGATGATGGATGGAGCTATGAATTTGTCCAATCACTGTAGAAAACAACTTGGAATTATTGAAGAAAAGATGATAAATTGTTCCTACCCCTAGATCCAGGGAACCTTCTATAAGGAAATATATTGCAAGAAGGTAATCAACAAAAAGCAAAACTCATATATACAAGCAGCAGCACTGTATTGTGAAATACTGCATTATTTGTGAAAATAAAAAGCTAGAAACAAAATATAAACCCAACAACTAAGAAATGCCATAAGGAATGATGAATATGAAGAATTTAATGAACTACATATATGGCTTGTATGAAATACTAGAGAATAAAACAAACAGAAAGAAACAAAAGAACAATATACTAGGATAGCAACGTAAATAAAATCAAAATGGAGAGACAACAAAACTCTGGTCAAATACAACAGTCAATGGAAATACATTTTGTCAAAGTTAAAGGAAACTTCCTTTCTATCAAGAACTAATACTTTTTTTTTGGGGGGGGAGGAGAAAATTCCTACATATAGGGCTTTGTTAGGGTTTTTGGTGGGAAGTATTTGTGGTGTCAAAACAAAATGTAGGAAACAAAAATAAATAAAAGAACAGGAAGCTTTAACGAAATGAAATAGCATGATTAAAGCCACGGAAAGACCAAGTCATTTTGGCTGGGCTGGCAAGGATAGACTGGAAAGTACTGGTGCTGAAAATCTCATGAGAAAAAGGTATAACAGTTTAGGCAAGAAATAACAAGCTCCAATGCTAAGATAGAAATGATATAGAAAAAGTAGAAACAGGAAATACTATGCAAAAAAGAAGTGTTCAGATTAAGCAGCTAATTCAAAGGGAGAAATGAGTCAGAAAGACTTTGGAAGTTCTTGGTTCATAATATTGAATGAATAGGTAATGGCACTGACAATGAAGTTGGCTACGAAGAAAAGTTAAGGAAGTCTGATGAAAAGCTTCTTCTTCATCAAGGTCAACAAAACTGCCATTTTGATATATGTATGAGACACAGAGCTTCATGGGACTGAGACAAGGGAATAAGCCAAAGGGTTGACAAATATATTTATGTATTATCCAGGTATAGATAACTGAATCAATGAAAGCAAACTAAAGAACAAGGTGACCTGTCAGTAGGAAATAGATTGATATCATCATCAAACAAGACCCTATAAGCTAAGCAAAAATAAAAGTCAAGTTAGATCCTTTTTCAAATAGATAAATAACTGAATGAAAAATCATTCTAGCTCATTGCTTATTAGAAGAACCATAAAAGGATGTCAGGGACCCATTTATACAATCCGATGGCTGATCTGTACAATACTATTTTCAAAGTAACTAAACATGGAGCCACTAATTCATATATAAAGATCTCTGCCAGAGCATACTTAGTTTTAAAATATATTATCTATGTGTTATTGTATTTTTATTTCACTAAATATTTCCCAATGATATTTTAATCTAGTTCTAGCCTGTCCAGGAGTGTTGCCACTGGCTATGTGTTTGAATCTTTGTCTTAGAAGACTTAATACAATTTCCTAGCCATATTTGGTAAGAATCAGTATTTGAGAAGTCAGTCCCAGGCTCTCCAGCACTTAGGGATTCTAGTACTCTTTTCCTTTAGTATCACTTCTATTTTTAAACATTTCTCTTTGTTGTATAGCTGTATTGATATAGAATCACATAGGCCAAGAGTTGCAAGGGATCTTAGAGGTCATTTGATGAAAGCTAGGTGATGCACTGGTGGGCATGGAGTCAGGAAGACATGAATTCAAATCTGGTTTCAGACACTTACTAGCTGACAACACCGATATAACAAAAAAAAAATAGTGCAAACAGACTTATGCAAACAAACTGAATGACTTAACTGAAAATAATTTAGTTGAATAAGCAGTTAATGTGCTGATTGTTTCTAAGAGATTAGAAAATGATGCTAAATAATACAATAGCAAAATAAATGCTTCCAGAATAACTCAAATAAATTTGATCCAGGCTTTTAACAGGTAAATACAAAATGAACTATATGGCAAATATATGATTTATATCATTTTGTGAAAAACAATTTATGAAAATGTTGCAGATGGAAATATTTGAATGGAAAGTTACATCATCAAAGTGGCTTGCAACCAGAAAGAAGCTCATGACCTCACAAAAGCCACTATTCAGACATTTCATTCAAATGCTGCTCTATTCAGAAGCAAGCTTGACTTTATGATTTCCCACTTTAGATCTTAACAGACATGCATTGATAACATGCTTATCTTACCAGTTAGAGAGAAATGCTATCCATTTGGTCAAAGATTACTTATTTACAATACGTGAAAATTTCTGCTGTTTGTCCTTCATTCTCAGAGGACCATAACATCAGGGAAGTGACGCCATGACATACAAGTGAATTAGATTTAAGTGAGGGAGAGTTGTGCAAGATCACCAGCCTCACTTTCTCCTCTGGACAATCTGGGTCCAATGGCCAGATATAGATCAGGATGACTGGAGATGGCCCAGGATGCAATGGGAGATCTTGGCCTTTTCAAACTAAGGTCTTCAACATGTCTCAGTTTGACTGAGGCAAAGCCCATTCAGTGATTAAGGCTTAATAAGAAATGAGGCAAAGAATGGCCTCTTAAAAAAAAAATAGATCTGAGAGGGGAAGACCTTCAGAGTTTCTGGGCAAAACAGAAACAATTGCTATTTACATTCATTCTGAGCCAATCAGGGCCCAAACAATGACCAAGTAGGGCGTGGTCAGTTGGCAACATGGGAAAATTAATACAGTGGCCAAAGTTCTAAAATAGTATCACATCACGAGGAAATAGAAATAAGTGATCATAACCACTCTTAATTAGGCAGGTTTCCAAACTAATGAATCAGGTTTCAGAAACTGTCATTATAAAATTGTTGAATGCCCACCATCCTATCTCCAGTAGATTCTGCATGCTCTAGTTCTCTTGGTAGAAGCCCGGGAATAATGAGAACAGGGCTCTGTCTAGTGCTCATTATACCACAGACTAGTGACACTGACCACAGGCAAGTCAATCCCCCTTTCTGGATCTCAGATTCTTTCTCTGTAAAATGAAGAGGTTGGCAGATCTCTAAGGCAGTAAAGGTCTATGAATGACTCCTCAATTTTGCTTGTTTGTTTTTTGCAGCGTGTGAAGGATAAATGAACAAATACCATGTTCTGTCTTTTGTCAGAGATAAAGTCTGTCAAACAAAAGACCACACACTCACACTCACACACATACACACACACACACACACACACAAACACACACACACACAACACAGCCCCTTCCAATTCTATCATTGTATGATTCTAAAGTGATGGGTAGGATAAAGTTCAATTGACACATAAAAAACTAAGTTTCATGACTGGCCCCATTCTTTGCAAACATTTTTTAATGTCATTTTTACTCAATGACAGCTATGATATTACCCTTTTCTATGTTCTTAAAAAAGCAAGCCATTTATCTATGTAATTTATGCCAGATTCTCTCAGCCAGAACAAGTTCAGAAAAATCTCACTTCATTGATGTTTAAGTAATGCCTGAATCTGAAAGTTAGTGAAAGCAGGTTCTACTTACAGTTACGAATGTTATTCCAATCAATTTTTGAGAAAAATGGATGGCAACAAAGACCCTCATAATTCAGCCTTTCTTTTGGTCCACACAGCAGACTCTGAATCAGATCGAGAAATTCACTGCTAACTTTGGGGCTATCTGGGAACTTCAGAAACCGCTGTTTTCAAAGGAAAAAAAGTATTGTAATAATGGTTCTACTTATCTTGTCCCTAAACTAAGTTACTACCTGTCATTCATTCAGGTTTTATGAAAGAAAGAGATGGTCTGCACCATTCATTTCATAATGAATCAAAAATTATCCTTCGGAAAATAAATGGCCTCTTCACATCACCAATTGTTTTTTCTAAACCCAACCCTGATAATCACATGAGGAGGACATTTTCACAAGAATAAATAAAGAATAGCTTCAGCAAAAGTCCAACATATCAAAACATTATGCCTCCTGAGAGGATGGATGTCTTCTTGCTTGCATTAAGCAATCAAAAGGCTTTCTAATGTTAACTACCATTTTTTCTTTTCCCAAGTAAAATGCAAAAATGTTCTGTTAATAATTCTTTACCTGGAAATTCATGATATTATTAAAAGTTTTTGCTGTGGTTCCCTCAGTAAAAGGTGATCTTCCATAAACCATTTCATAAGCAATGACGCCCAATGACCACCAGTCACATTCAGGCCCATGAAAGCCCTTTCCATCTCCATTCATCACTGTCAGGACTTCTGGTGCCATGTAATCGGGTGTCCCAATAGGAAGCTTGGAGTTCACCTAACAAAACAATTTTAAAAAATTAGTATGACCCATGTACTTGTGGTGGAGCTGTGAACTGGTCCAACTATTCTGGAGAACAATTTGGAACTCTGGGGATTAAAATTGTCCATCCTACAATAAAAGAGACTGAGGCAGAGCTCTGAGCCAATGGCACCTTATTAAAGGGTCCATGGTCCCCTCTATAATGAAGTGGACCTCAGATCTTCCTCATCATCTGAAATGCCCCCTTCTTCCAGGAGCTTGTATTTATAGAGCTTGATACCCAAATATGCAAAAGAGGCAGGGTGGAATACAGACTCTCATTGGTTGATAGACCTTGCTCTTGAAGGCCAAAAATGACATATCAGCGGAGTGCGGGGGTGGGTGGGGGGGACCCAATAGGTTGGGTTAAGCATGGGGCATCTCCACTAGGTGGTCATAAGATGGTCACCTGCTCATGTTGATAAGAGAGAATGGTCCAGACGTACAAAAATAAATTGGAGGACTTTTCATATAGTTGAGTCACCTCCACCCACTAGGCTTGGTCACCATGACAAGGAAAAACAAGGGTGGAGGGCCTCTAGTTAGATTCCTATGATTAAACAAGTGAATTTAGAATCTGCAGCTCACAGTTCTGGGGCCAAATATACAGAACTTACAATTAGTATCCCTATAGAATCATATCAAATTGACTGATATTGATTGGAATAGAGTAGGGATCTTCAATGAATCGACTTTCTCAGAACTACACCCAAAAGGCTATAAAACTGCACACTCTTTGACCCAGCAATGCCACTATTAGATCTGTATCCCAAGGAGATCAAAGAAAAGGGAAAAGGACCTATTTGTATGAAAATATTTATAGCAGATCTTTTCGGGGTGGCAAGGAATTGGAAATCAAGGGGATACCCATCAATAGGGTAATGGCTGAACAAGTTGTACAATCTGATTGTGAGAGAACACTATTGTGCAATAAGACATGATGAGGGGAATGGTTTCAGAAAAACCTGAGAAGACCTATATGAACTGATGCAGAGTGAAGTGAATAGAACCTGGACATCATTGTACATAGTAAAAGCAATATATTAAGGATGATCAACTGGGAAAGATTTAGCTACTCTGATGTGTTGGTAAGCAAAATGGGCTCCTTAGCACTTAGTTCAACCAAATGCCCTTGAATAGTTTGGTTTTTGTTCCCTTTGAGTAATTCAGTGTATTTCATTAAGTCTTACTAGGTGCTAAGCCCCAGGCCCAAACCCCTATTAGGTGTAAAACCTTAGTGGGTGTGGATTGGCAACTAAGGTGGGGCCCAAGGTGGGGCTACCTCCAGGGAGGGCCTAGTTTACATGTCTGGGACAGCAGAGGCTCTTAGACCACGTGGGTTTAAGTTGCCTCTTTGTGACAATTCTAGGTCACGTGGGTGAGTCGCATGTGTGACTCACCCCTGACACTGAAAAAGATGTAAAACCAGGGGTTGGTCTACTCTTCCTTGGAGCTCATTCCCACAGCAGTGGTGGCGCGCGACTCTGGGCCAGCCCTTGTTCTGAGCTCCCGGGCTGAACCTAGATGTTGGTAACTATGAATCTGTATTGGGTCTGTCTGTTGATGTTTGTAATTTGTTTGTATTTTGTTCTGAAGTTCAGGGTGCTGGCTTTTTCCTCTGAACTAAGTGAATGATATTTGTGTGCTGAATTAAAGTAAGCTTGCCAACCCCTTAACCTTGCTTTCCTTAGTTAAGCAGATCAAAAGAACCTGTGCTGTTGGCAGCTTTCTGGGTGCTGGCATGGGTGGATCTTATACCCCCACAGAAGCTGCTAGCTGGACTGTTGAAACATCTGATCAAGACAATTCTAAAGAAGCCATGATGAAAAATGCTATCCACCTTCCAGAGAACTGATGAACTTTGAATGCAGATTGAAGGATTTTTCTTACTTTATTTTTCTTGGTCTTTGTTTTCTTTTGTGACATGGCTAATATGGAAATGTTTTTCATGACTTCCTATGTATAATCAATATCATATTGCTTGTCTTCATAAGAAGTAGAGGAGGAGCAAGAAGGAATGAGTGAATCTGAAACTCAAAATTATAATAAATGGATGTTTAAAAAATTGTTACATGTAACTAGGAAATATTTACCAAAATAAATATGTAATTTTAAAAATTAATGGCCATTTCAGAATTATCCACGTAGAAAAAAATGTCAACCTTAATCTAATTTACCTGTTATCCATTATACTCCCAAACAAATTCTTCTTTCAGTTTATATAGTCAAAAAATACAAATTAATTTTTTTTATTATTCAAAACCACACTGAGGCAAATAAAATCACAATGCATCTCAACAAAGATTTTTGGCTAATCTGTACCACAGCTTCACTGCAGTCATGCCACTAGCAAAGTACTAAGAGCAAACAGTGATTTTAAAATGTCAAAATGCTTTACATGCATGATCTCCAATGGTGGGGACATGTAATTCTGAGACCGTGGGAAGGAGGGAGTACAATCATCACTATGCCTACTTTGCAAATGGGGAAACTGAGACTCAAGAGAAGTAGAGTGATTTGGCCATTTTGGCCATTCCAAACCCTGGTCTCACTGCCCCAGCAGCCACGGACTCCTCTCCCCTCCATCACTCTGCCTCTCCACAGACACTGGGTATTTTACCAGATACAATATTAGTGATGTGACTGAACTCCTCATCTTGCTTATGAAAACAAATGATCCCAAACTACCAAGACACAGCCCCTCACATATCAATCCTCACATATTATTGACAAACTGACAAGATACCTGGCACACACTCTGTGTTAACAGGTTTTGAAAACTGCATAACAGAAAGTGACGTCATTATTTTCAATATTCCCACTAAGTTGACTACATTAGCAGTCACAAACAACAAAAAAGACCTACATGCCCACAGATAAACATTTGCTAAAGGCAAAATTGTATAGTCAAGAGAAGTGTCTCCTGAGACTCCTTTCTTTAACTCTTCTCTACCCTTCAGGAATTCAGTACCTTCTGGCTCTCTAACCACCCTCTATCAAAACAAGAAAGGGTCTGACATCATTGATACAATTTATTAACTGACCACACTGACATTCACACCATTCAGGGTTATCTTAATCAGGCAATTTGCATTTTAATCCTTTGATCTCTGTTAGTAGGTTTTTGCCTCACTAAAAGATATTCAGAGATCAACAAGTAAGTGGTCACATACATTTTTACTATGTACAAACACATCTGAAGGCAAGAGAAAATATCACACTATGCCTACTTAAAAATCTGGCCCTAGGGGCAGGGCCAAGATGGCAGCTGGAAAGCAGGGACTTGCTTAAGTTCTCCCCTCCAAACACCTGTAAAAAATGGCTCTGAATAAATTCTACAGCTGCGGAACCCACAAAATAGCAAAGGGAAGCAGGTCTCTAGCCCAGGAGAGCCTGGATGGTCACTGGGAAGGGCCTATCGCATGGTGCTGGAAGCAGAGTGCAGCCCAGCATGGGCCCCTCCAAGACAGACCACCAGACCGGAAGTCAGCCGGAGCAGGCCTTAGGGCCATGAATCATTGAGCTGTGGCAATTACCAGACTTCTCAACCCACAAACGTCAAAGACCACGGAGCAGGTTAGTGGGAAAACTGCTGAATTGGGTTAGAAAGCAGTCTGGCAACAGCCCTGGGGGTGGCGGAGGTGGTGCAGCAGTGGCAGCGGCAGCAGCAGGAAGCTCCTGCGGCTGCTTCCAGAGCTCCAGTGGTAGCTGCTTCTAGAGTCCCTGGCTCACACGGTGGGAAGAATCAAGTGGCAGATCAGAGCAGGAGTGCAAGGAGAGCTTTGCTGGCGCAGAGGCAGGTTCTTTTGCTGCGCCCTGCTTGGATCTGGGTCACCATCCTGGTTGGCAGTTCTTGGGGGAGGAGGAGTGCTGCTGTGGCAGAGCTTATGGTGACAGTGGACTAGAAGTACCTCTGAAAACAGAAACGCAGCCCCTAAAGCTTGGGACAAAGCTCTACAAACAGTCATACCCTGACAAAAAGCTCAAAGGTCAAGCAGTTGGCTGGGATGTGGCCAGGCAGCAAAAAAGGACTCAGAATCAGACTCAGACTACAGAATCTTTATTTTGGTGACAAAGAAGATCAAAACATACAGCAAGAAGTCAAAGAGCCTACATCAAAAGCCTCCAAGAAAAATATGAATTGGTCTCTGGCCATGGAAGAGCTCAAAAAGGATTTGGAAAAGCAAGTAAGAGAAGTGGAGAAAAAACTGTGAAGAGAAATGAGAGTGATGCAAGAAAACCATGAAAAACAAGTCAATGACTTGCTAAAGGAGACCCAAAAGAATACTGAAGAAAATAACAACTTAAAAAATAGACTAACTCAAATGGCAAAAGAGCTCCAAAAAGTCAATGAGGAGAAGAATGCCTTGAAAGGCAGAATTAGACAAATGGAAGAGGAAGTCCAAAAGACCACTGAAGAAAACACCACCTTAAAAATTAAATTGGAGCAAGTGGAAGCTAGTGACTTTATGAGAAATCAAGATATTATAAAACAGAAACAAAGGAATGAAAAAATGGAAGACAACATGAAATATCTCATTGGAAAAACCACTGACCTGGAGAACAGATCCAGGAGAGATAATTTAAAAATTATTGGACTACCTCAAAACCATGATCAAAAAAAGAACCTAGATATCATCTTTCAAGAAATTATCAAGGAAAACTGCCCTGATATTCTAGAACCAGAGGGTAAAACAGAAATTGAAAGAATCCACCAATCGCCTCTTGAAAAAGATCCCAAAAAGAAAACTCCTAGGAATATTGTCACCAAATTCCAGAGCTCACAGATCAAGAGGAAAATACTGCAAGCAGCCAGAAAGAAACAAGTTGAGTATTGTGGAAAAACAATCAGGATAACACAAGATCTAGCAGCTTCTACATTAAGGAATCAAAGGGCTTGGAATATGATATTCTGGAGGTCAAAGGAGCTAGGATTAAAACCAAGAATCACTTACTCAGTAAAACTGAGTATAATTCTCCAAGCAAAATATGGACTTTCAATAAAATAGAAGACTTTCAAGCTTTCTCAATGAAAAGACCAGAGCTGAATAGAAAATTTGACTTTCAAATACAAGAATCAAGAGAAGCATGAAAAGGTAAACGAGAAAGAGAAATCACAAGGGACTTACTAAAGTTGAACTGTTATGTTTACATTCCTACACGGAAAGATGATATGTGTAATTCGTGAGACCTTTCTCAGTATTAGGGTAGTTGAAGGGAATATACATAGAGAGAGAGACAGAGAGAGACAGAGGGCACAGGGTGAATTGAATATGAAGGGATGATATCCAAAAAAATAAAATAAATTTAAGGGGTGAGAGAAGAATATATTGAGAGAGGGAGAAAGGGAGAGATAGAATGGGGTAAATTATCTCACATAAAAGTGGCAAGAAAAAGCAGTTCTGTTGGAAGGGAAGAGGGGGCAGGTGAGGGGGAATGAGTGAATCTTGCTTTCATCAGATTTGACTTGAGGAGGGAATAACATACACACTCAGTTGGGTATCTTACCCCACAGGAAACTAGGGATAAAAAAGGGGGAATGACAGAAGGGAGGGCAGATTGGGGGAGGAGGTAATCAAAAGCAAACACTTTTGAAAAGGGACAGGGTCAAGGGAGAAAAGTCAATAAAGGGGGACAGGATAGGATGGAGGGAAATATAATTAGTCTTTCACAACATGAGCATTGTGGAAGTGTTTTACATAACGATACATGTATGGCCTATGTTGAATTGCTTGCCTTCTTAGGGAGGGTGGGTGGGGAGGGAAGAGGGGAGAGAATTTGGAACTCAAAATTTTAAAAGCAGATGCTCAAAAAGAAGTTGTTTTTGCATGCAACTGGGAAATAAGATATATAGGAAATGGGGCATAGACATCTATCCTGCTCTATAAGACAGTAAGGGGAAAGGGGATGGGGGTGGAGAGTGGGGTGACAGAAGGAAGGGCTGACTGGGGAATGGGGCAATCAGAATATATGCCATCTTGGAGTGGGGGGGAAGGTAGAAACGTGGAGAATATCTGTACCTCAAAATCTTGTGGAAATCAATGTTGAAAACTAAAATATTAAATAAAAATGATTTTTAAAAATCAAAATAAAAAAAAATCTGGCCCTAAAGGTGGATTCAGTCATCTTACGAAATAACTCAAGGTCTCCCTACCCAAGCAGCACCCAGCTTGACTACAGTGTCTAGTTTGAGCCACTGGTCTATTCCCAGAAAGCACAAAAGGTAAAGGAGATAGGACCTAATGTTTCTTTCAACATTCAGAGCCTGCTCAATAGGGAGACATGTCCATTTGGATTCAGTGGCAAGTTCCTCCCCTCCACCTTCCTCAGAAGGCAGACCATTCTTCCATAACCCAGTGACATGGAAGAAATTCAGCAGAGTCCAATTTGAAGAAAAATTCTCTATAGATAGTCAGGTCCTCCAGCTGCTCCTATTCAAAGATGACATCACACTGTATTTTCTTTGTCCAGTAATAAGCAAGCAGATGCTGTACTGAAGAAACTGAACCACATTCCTATCAACACTCTTACTAAAGATGAAACCAGAAGGCATGAAAAAGTCACTGCTAAATAAAAAGACAGCTTGTGGATTCTCCTTGGAGAAGGAAAGATAGGAATGGGCAAAAGACATTTCATCCAGTGCCCAAAGGAACAAGAAACATCGTTTCAGGGGATTCTTGGTCACACCACTTTGTGGTGCTCACAGTGAACATAAAGAAATAGATCATCAGGAACATCATTGCAGCTTACGTGCCAACACACATACTATAAAGAATAAATCATAGAGAAATCCTGCAAAAGCCCTGACAAGATTTCCCAAACTAAGTTTACATGTACCCTGAGGCTGACAGTGTACAGACAGAAGGCTTAGAAGGCTCAAAGCTGCACATCATGAACACTTTCTTCAGGAAGAAAGTTGTGAGGTGGTAGTCACAGTGAGCAACAGATGATATCACACAAAAAAACGAAAGTAACTGTACAATCTCTGACATGGATCAAGTCAAGTCAACAAATAGGAAGTGCCTTCTATGGGCCAGGCACTGTGCGCAAGGAAAGGCAACAAGGTAGTCCCTGTCCTCAGGGACCTTACATTCTAAGGGGCAAGACAGCTACAAGGTACACACAACATAGATGGCAGGCACTTGGAAAGGCCGTTAGCCTGGCACCTGAGAGTCGGCAAAGTGCTTTACATATATGAGCTCATCTGATCATCAACTTCATCTCAAAGAGGAAGTAACTGGCTACGGATGTCCCAGCCATTTCAGAATCAGCTGTCCGTTTACGGTCAGATCACCTACTGTTTAGAAGAAGGATCACAGACCAGAGAATGGAAGTGCCTTTCAAGGTCACCTACTGTAAGCCCCTCACTTTTCAGATGAAGAAACGGGCCCACAGAGCTTCAGTTGCTTACGCAGTAAGCGGTGGAGCCAAGATTTGAACTGAGGTCCCCTGACTTTAAATTCAGTGCCCCAAGCTCATTCTGCCCTGCCTTATGAGGCTTCTCCAACTGTTTACTTAATTTGCATTACCAAATCCCTTCTCCTTATCCCTCTCTCAGTTCCTCTTATTCCTTGATCTTGCTCCTCCCCTTCAACCTTCTCTCACACAAGACAGAAGGAAAATCTAGACCTGGAAATTTCCTTCCTTAAATTTTCCTCAATTTCTCTTAAACTTCTCCAAATCAGTCAAAATCAGCTTCAGAATTTCCTTCTCCTTACCGAACTCCTTTTGTCCCTCTCCACTGCTCCCCAGCCAACCCTGGAGGAGCAGGCTAGGGGATTCTAGGGACTAGGCTGGATGATTTCTCAGTTCTGTTCCAATTCTATGATTCCAAGAAAAATTCTGCATTAAAAATCTGTATTAAATTGTGACCTTGGCTTAACACAGTACACTTCTTTCCTGCATTTTGTTACGTCATCTCCTCCTCTTCCAAAAGCACATCGCACACTGAGGCATACAGAGTGCAAATGCAAAAGTCCATTGCCATTGATGCTAGGCAGAGATCACAAGAGGAACACTGGCAAAACAGTTTCATTTTGTATGTGTCTGTTGCCATCCTGCTGGTCGTGCAACGACACACTTTACTTGGATCTCCTGACCGACTTTCTGCAGACTCACTTTCTGCTCACTTGCTTTTTTCTAAAATACGTAACTTTAAACATTTCATGAGGATAAAATGTAGAGTCCTACAGGAGTTCAAGAACTCAAACGCCCAAGTCCAAAGCAGGCCGGCCATGGCTAGATTACAGTTCATGTGAAAAAACAAACAAACCTGAGAGGGCCAAACTCAATACCAATTAGCAAAGAGACAAAGCAGTCAAAGAGTCTTGGGCTTTATCAACAGAGAAGACATCCAGGATAAGGGGGGGACTGGCCGGAGTGCCGAGGTAAGCGCTGGCTGCGACATTTCAGGACGTGACTGAGTCTTCACAGAAGCTCTTCTTGTGCTGGCTGAGATGCAAGCGCTCCAGCTTGCCCCGGACAGGACTAGACCACGTGTGTGCTCTCTCCCAATGACCCTGCAGAGCTATGCAGTGGCTCCATCAGCCCACCCCCTCCTCGCTTGCAATCTTCTACTACCATCCCCTTGCCTGTGTTTCAGTCTGTCATCACATCAAGCTTGTTTCAAATTACAAAAATAAAATTGTATTGATCTTTTGTTTGTATACTGACTACAACAATTCTTAAATAATCGATTATTTGGGAGAACCAGGGGTTTTTTCCCTTTCTCCTATTTCCTCATTCAAAGTCCGGTTTTTCAAGGGGATCCCTGACCTTGCCCAAAATTTTACGCCACCTGGACCATCTTATCTAGGTAGAGTTGTCGCTCCACCCAACTAGAAAACCTTACAAAGAATTGAATCTAAGGTGGATTCCAGCCCACTGTGTTCTAATAAGGCAAGTCTGAGTAGAGATGGACCCCCTTTGTCCACATGGGTTGGGGGGGGGCGGTGTCCTGAGTGATCAGAGTGACATCCCCCAGCCCCTCATTCGAACAGATCCACCTCTCATTATAATATTAATCCTCTCATTAATTGTTGACCTATCAGAGTTGATTACTGCTCATCAGGAACACCTAGGGCATATAAACATCAAAAAGCCACCAAGACCCACCTTCGGTTTAGGAGAGAGAGCCAAACAATCCTTTTATTAATCATCCACTGGCAATAATTAATACAACGATTAATTACCCAGAAACTATGTCTCTCAAACTTTTCATTCGTCACACTACATTACCTTTTGTTTCCTTCCTTTCTCCCACTTCCAGAAAATTAGCCCTTATAAGAATAAAAAAGGAAAGGAAAAAACCTCAACAGAACCAACCAAGATATCAACTGAGTCCAACATCCTAGACAGTGTTCCACACCCAGGCCCCCGTCTCTGCAAAGAAGCAGAAAGTCTTTTCATATCTCTTAAGGCTCAGCTTGGTCACTATAATTTCATAGCCCTCAGTTTCAATGGTTTTGTTTTTGCTGTTGTAGTTCTTTCCAATTACATTGTCGTAGTCATTACAGATACTGTTTCCTAGTTCCGCTGACTTCACTTTGCATCAGTTCATCTAAGTCTTCCCATGGTCCCATGGTAATATTCCATTACATTCATGTCACCACAATTCTATAACATTATAAAATTATAAAAGACTTCTAATTAACTAAACTATAGAGAAAATTATGTCTAACTATCCCCTGATTATCAACATCAAAGAGGCATGAAAGAGGAAGGATAGAAGTTCACCAAAGGTGCTGACCCTCGGTAGGTACACAGATTACAATTGGAAAAAAGATTATCAATAGATGGTGAGGTCCTCCAAATGTTCTATTTGTCAATGGCACTGTGCTGATCATGTCAAGCCCCAAAGGGATTTCTCGGTGAGATCCAAAATTAATCAAAAGATTACCACCCTAGTAATCCACAGAAAAAAACATAATAAAGGAAGAACATACGCTAATACTGTGACGTGGAGTTGGATGGCCAGTCCACTGAGTTAGTACAACAGTGTGTGTGTGTGTGTGTGTGGATGTGGATATGGGTGTGGGTGTATGAAAGCACTATACTACACAGTAATTACATCTGACAAAACATGTAGTGCTTTCCATAATCCTAAAAAGCTCAATGAACACAAAAAATATATTCATCTAACATCAATATTCTTCTAATGATTCCAATGGCTAGAATCATGGAATATTATGTTCTCCAAAGAATTCAAATTGCATATGACCCAAAAGGCACTAGAAAACATATTATGTACATAAGTGGGATGAGGCACAGGACTAATGCCTTGCAAGCAAGAAATGGTGCAAAAGAGAGCATTAAGAAAATAAATAGATAAAAGAAAAAGAAAGTAGGCCAATAATATAGCAAAAAGTTAGGAATAAAAGATAGCCTGAATATTGTGCTAGTAACTATGAGATATTAAAAGTCCAAATGGTGGATAGAGCACCAGCCCTGGAATCAAGAGGGCCTGAGTTCAAATCTGGCCTCAGACACTTGTTAGCTGTTACCCTGGGCAAGTCACTTAAACCCATTTGCCTCAAAAAAAAAAAAAAGGCCAAATGGAATTTGCATTGGGTAAATATTCTATAGAGGAATTACATGAAAGCCCATGGATGAAGCTCACATGGAATGACAAGGAATGAATGAGCTGTGACGTGTACTGATAGAAGGAGTACTCATTGATGAGATCACGGATTCACTGAAGTGAAAACATCGTAACTGTGAACCTTTACATCCCAAGAGTTTAGGTACCTTTGGTTGCCTTGTGTTATTCAATATAAAGAACACTCAGTGAAAGTATAAGCAAAAGCAATATTCCAAAGCAGAAAGGAAATGTGAATTATAAACAAATGAGCATTTCCTTAATCAAACTGCCCAAATTTCTCCCCCGAGTTTTTCCAAATGCATTACCATGTTATTTGTAGTCATTTTGGCAGCTGTTCCAAAGTCCACCAGCTTAATATGTCCTGTTCGGTCAATAAGAATGTTTTCTGGTTTGATGTCTCTGTAAGAAAGTCAAACACAAAAACTCAAAAACCAAAGCTACTCTCTGCACCAATGAGAAACTCCTATACTGAACTGTCAATTCTGTCAAGTACCTAAGTGCATGTTTTTAGAGATCTAAGTGCAATGAATCATTTTTGAAATATGAGCACACACTTTTGTAGTAGAAATTAAAGCAAAAGAAAGTGTTTAGGAAATATGATATAATTGTAGTATTTTAGTGTCAGAAAAAACCTACCTCCTCATTTTACAGATAAAGAAACGAAGGCCCAGTCAAAAAAAGACTTGCCTAAGGACATATAGAATAAAGAGCTACATAAAACCTACTCTTAACTCACAATCTAATGCTCTCCTCCACCATGCTACCTCACACGGATGAGCAGAAACTAATGAAGACATGATGGATGGGGAAAATCTGCTATGACCAGAAAGGATAGGATTCTAGTCCACTAGATACCTTTAATTACTTATTGGAACAAACTCCCTGATCTTCTAGAGTTCTTATCATCTCCTTAATGCCAAAAATGACCTGCACCAACTCCTTTAGAAAAAGAAATTCCATTTTTCTCCTCAGTAACCCAAAGAGCCTGTATCAAGGTAGTCAAGCCTTCTGTTCTAGGTATAGCTCCCCTTGCATGTGGTTCCTCTTGTCAAGGTACCCATACCTTTCCAAAATTTACTTTTATCCAGCTACTTGTACGAGTGCCTCAGAATCGGAGTGTACGCTCATTTGATGCACGAATAATTTAATGCCCTGATTTCTTACAGGATAAATCTTCACTGAGCTAGTAAAGAATACTCACTCACCGATGGACATAGCCCATCTGATGAACACTGTGAATGGCCAATACCAGTTCAGCAAGATAAAACTCCACCATGTTTTCATCTAAGTGATCCTCATACCGATTCAAGAGTGATACCAGGTCCCCTCCAGGCAGATATTCCATGACCTGTAGAGAATGACAAAACTGTTCAATCACATACAACAACTAGAAGTCCTAAATTAAGTCCTCAAATGAAGTCTTTGACATAATACAGTTTTTTCATAAAGCAATCAAGATGTATGTGGCATTTTAAAGATCACACCTCTTTAAAAATGTATCTCTTTGTAACAGCCTGAGTATGATATACTCAAAAAATTATTAATGTGATTTTTTTTAAAAAATAAAATTACACAAATATATTTAAAAGTACCTGAGGACAAAGTAAAAGCAGTCAGCTGCCTAGATTAGCAATAATGATGAGGAAGAGGAGGAAATCTGAGTTCTCTAGTTCTTATTAATAACTTCACATCTTTATAGTACTTTAGTCAGCTAATAAGCATTTATTAAATGCCTACTGTGTGCCAGGCACTGTGCTAAGATCTGGGAATAAAGAAAGGCAAAAAACAGTCCTTACCCTCAGGGAGCTCACAGTCCAATGGGGAAGAAGGTTTCAATATCATAAAGAGAGGCAGCAGACCACAGTGGACACCAGACCAGCCTGGCTCAAGAAGACCCAGTGTTGAATAAGGCCACTGACACATATTAGACATGTGAGTAGGGGGGAGGGCCACTTAACCTCTAAGTGTCCCAGGAAACTCTCTAATATAAATTATGGACAAACTGCCAGTATGCATGAGAAGAGAAAGGTTCCACATTAACATTCTTTACACCAATGAAATCACAGTCTGCCCACTCCTCAGCTATGAGGCAGTACTGGGCCTGGGGGCACGAAGTCCTGAGTTCAAATCCAGCCTCAGACACTTACCAGAAGTATAATCCTGGGCAAATCATTTTACCTCTGACTCAGTTTCCTCAGCTATAATATGGGGATGATAACAGCACCTGCCTCCCAGAGTTGACATGAGGATCAACTGAGATAATATTTGGCACTTGATAAATGCTTGTTTCCTCCTCCTGGCCCACACAAAAAATGTACATATATTTACAAAGCAACGTCCTCACAGCTTTATTTAGTAGCTCAGGGCTGTCCAACCTTAGGTTATATTGAAACGATGGACAATATATTTTGATTAACCATTTTAGTGAGAGCTCTGCGGTGGCTCAGCTTTGTTTACTAAAGCATTTATGTTAATTTCTGTGCTTGTAGGTGGGCTGTGGGCCACATTTTGGACAGCTCTGGAGCAGACAGTAAAAGCATTAATACTATTATCTTCATTTTACAAATGAAGAACCCATTCCAAAAGGTAGAGTGATATGTCTGTTGACCCAAGGTCAAAAGAAATCAGCAACATAGTCCATCCAGTCCAAGTCATCTGACTTCAAGTCCAACAATATTTTCACTACCACTTTCTTCACTTTTGCCGTTTTTAGGAGGTGGGTAGATAGGCACCTCCATATTCCCCGTAGTAGGCTATAACAGCTACAAGGCTAGGCATTGAAGACAGGATCCAGCTGGTTGGCCCACTGCTATTCTTTCTACCCCACTGCCATATGTCTGCTGTATTTCTAGATTAGTGCTAGTCCCCATAGAGGGAAATGTTGGGGTGTAAACTTCAAGATGCCAAGTTTGGTCCTTGCTTATTTAGATGAAGTCAAACTTAAGTTGGCCCCAACCCAATCCATGGCAACCCCATTAAGTCTGGCCTAATAGGAAACCAAATCTATATGCCAAAAGCCTTAGTCACATCAATTGTAGAGCCAACAAGAGGCACTATAGCAGTCTGGGGAGGACAGTTTGATCAGAAAGAAGACCTTGCCATAGTAGACGATCCCTGATCTCAAGGGGCTCTATAAAAGTTTATAAACCTTTATAAACATCTGCTAACTCAAATGAAGACAATTTTCCCTGGTATCTGTCACAATGTCAATTACGGACCAACGAGAATTCAGTTTAATGTTTATAACCTATAAGGTCCCCTTTCAGTTTGAGATTTATGACCCTATGACTTAAGAAGCACCTCCACTATGAATGCTACGGGTACATGAGTATTTATAGTCCAAAGACCCCCCAAAAAATGTCCTCCTCAAGGTGCTTATATCCTCTCAAGAGCTTATTACTCTACCCAATGTATAGTACTATTGATGGAAGAATAGTCCATTACAGGGGCTTCTTCTATCCCTTCACATCCCCAAGAGACCTCATCTCAGCCCTATAGCACCCACCTGCCAAAATAAATACCACTCATCAGACTCAGTTCTAACCTGCAGGTGAAGAGTATGTAGGTTGAATGCATTTTAAATATATATGCTGATACTCAAGTATTCTAAATATTTTTTAAAAAGGAAACTCACAAATAAAGAACTCATACTTTTAAAACTCAAGTCTCTAAAAATAAAAACTATTTGTACATGATGATATATCATAATTATGTTTTCCACTCTGCTTGTATCAAAAGATATGATAATAAAGAGAATCTCTAGTAAGGTAATGATTCTGGAATGCTGGGACAGTCACCCATAGCTGCTAGAATGGTTTCCTTTATGAATTAAAAAACTGACCATGAAAAGCTATACTCCATCCAGGAGTGGGGAACCTACGGCCTTAAGGCCACAGATTCCCCACCCTTGCTCCACACCTTATCCTGAACCTGTGTCAAGTATTAATACTAACACACATTTCCTTCAAAGAGAAACACCTCTTCTGAAAGAAATAAAGAAATGCACCATGATTTTTCCAAGGGGCAGGCCTAACCATGTCACTAACTTCCTACTGCAGTTTCAGGCTTCTAGCAGAGTGCATCCCTACAGAAAACAAGCTGCAGACACCAAAACAGTTGCTTCCATGAAAGCAAGTCTCACATCATGTGGAGAAAATGTAAAAATGCCTAGTGATTTTCACTTAAATCATCCGGGGGGGGGGGGGGGGGGCAGGGGGCCATGGAGCCAAGATGGCAGCTGGAAAGCTGGGATTTGCCTAAGCTCTCCCCCAAATCCCTCCAAACACTGGTAAAAATGGCCCTGAAGAAATTCTAGAGCTGAGGAACCCATGAAATAGCAGAGGGAAACAGGTCTCCAGCCCAGGAGACCCTGGATGGTCACCAGGAAGGGTCTATCCCACAGTGCTGGGAGCAGAGCACACCCAGCGTGGGCTGCTTGGGGACAGACCAGACCCGGAGTCAGCCAGCAGGAAGAGGCCTTGAGGCCATGAAACAGTGAGCTGTGGCAGTTACCAGACTTCTCAACCTACAAACGCCAAAGAGCAGGTTAGGGGGAAACTGTGGGATTGAGTTCAGAGCAGTCTGGCCGCCAGGTCTGGTGGTGGAGGAAGTGGTACAGAGGTGGACGTAGCAGCAACAGGAAGCTCCTGAGGTTGTTCCCAGAGCTCCAACGGAGGCTGCTTCCTGAGTCCCTGGCTCACACAATGGGAGGAATCTAGCAGCAGATCAGAGCGGGAGTATAAGAATCGCTTTGTGGGCACAAAGGCCGATTCTCTTGCTGTGCCCTGCTCAAATCTGTATTGCGATCCTGGTTGGCGGTTCTTGGGGGAGGAGGAGCACTGTGGTGACAGAGTCTGGGGTGCCGGTGGAATAGAAGTAGCTCTGAAAACAGCAGCGCTTGGACCCTAAAGCTTGGGACAAAGTACTCTCTACTCTACAAGCAGTCATATCCTGACAAAAAGCTCAAGGGTCAAGTAGTTGGCTGGCAACATGAACAGGCAGTGAAAATGAACTCAGACTCAAACTCGAACTCTAGATTCCTTTTTTGGTGACAAAGAAGACCAAAACATACAGCCAGAAGAAGTCAACAAAGTCAAAGAGCCTACATCAAAAGCCTCTAAGAAAAATATGAATTGGTCTCTGGCCATGGAAGAGCTCAAAAAGGATTTGGAAAAGCAAGTAAGAGAAGTAGAGGAAAAATTGGGACAAGAAATGAGTGTGATATGAGAAAACCATGAAAAACAAGTCAATGACTTGCTAAAGGAGACCCAAAAAAATACCAAAGAAAATAACACCTTAAAAAATAGACTAACTCAAATGGCAAAAGAGCTCCAAAAAGCCAATGAGAAGAATGCCTTAAAAGGCAGAATTAGACAAATGGAAAAGGAGGCAAATGGAAAAGACCACTGAAGAAAACACCACCTTAAAAATTAGATTGGAACAAGTGGAAGCTAGTGAGTTTATGAGAAATCAAGACGTTATAAAACAGAACCAAAGGAATGAAAAAATGGAAGACAATGTAAAATATCTCATTGGAAAAACCACTGACCTGGAGAATAGATCCAGGAGAAATAATTTAAAAATTATTGGACTACCTGAAAGCCATGACCAAAAAAAGAGCCTAGACATCATCTTTCAAGAAATTATCAAGGTTTTGGAGAGCAATTTGGAACTATGCCCAAAGGGCTATAAAAATGTTCATACCCTTTGACCCAGCAATACCATTTCTAGGGTTGTATCCCAAAGAGATCACACAAGTGGGAAAAGGACCCATATGTACAAAAATATTTATAGCAGCTCTTTTTGTGGTAGCTAAGAATTGGAAATCAAAGGGATGCCCATCAATTGGGGAATGGCTGCACAAGCTGTGGTAAATGAAGGTAATGAAATACTACTGTGCTATAAGAAATGGGGATGATATGGACTTCATAACAACCTGGAAAAACCTACACAACATAATGCTGAGTGAGCGGAGCAGAGCCAGGAGAACATTATACACAACCACAGATATATGGATTCTGTGAGGACTAACCCTGACAGACTTCACTCTTCTCAGCAACACAAGGTGCAAAGACAACTCCAAAGGACTCACAATGGAGAATGCTATCTCCATCCAGAGAAAGAACTATGAAGTATGAATGCAGATCGAGGCACACTTCATGCTCGCCTTTTGTTCCCCCCACTTTTTTTTCTCTCTTTTGTTTTTGTTTTTGGGTTTTTTTTTATTCTGTTTCTTCTTTCTCATGATTCATTCCATTGGTCATAATTATTCTCCACAACTTGACTAGTGTGTAAATTAATTCAATGCGAAGTTATACGTGGAAGTTATATGGGATTCCATGCCATCTTGGGGAGGGAAGGAAGAAAATCTGGAACTCAAAATCATGTAGAACCAAGTGTTGTAAACTAAAAATAAAAAAAAAAATTTTTTTAAAAAAGAAATTATCAAGGAAAACTGCCCTGATATTCTAGAGCCACAGGGTAAAATTGAAATTGAAAGAATCCACCAATCATCTCTTGGAAAAAGATCCCAAAAAGAAAACTCCTAGGAATATTGTCACCAAATTCCAGAGCTCCCAGATCAAGGGAAAAATACTGCAAGCAGCCACAAAGAAACAATTTGAATACTGTGGAAACACAATCAGAATAACACAAGATCTAGTAGCTTCTACATTAAAGAATCAAAGAGCTTGGAATATGATATTCTGGAGGTCAAAGAAGCTAGGATTAAAACCAAGAATCACTTACCCAGCAAAACTGAGTATAATGCTCCAAGCAAAATATGGATAAAATAGAAGACTTTCAAGCTTTCTCAATGAAAAGACCAAAGCTGAATAGAAAATTTGACTTTCAAATACAAGAATCAAGAGAAGCATGAAAAGGTAAACAAGAAAGAGAAATCATAAGGAACTTACTAAAGTTGAACTGTTATGTTTACATTCCTACATGGAAAGATGATGTGTGTAATTCATGAGACCTTTCTCAGTATTAGGAGAGGGCACAGGATGAGTTGAATATGAAAGGATGATATCTAAAAAAATGAAATAAATTTAAGGGGTGAGAGAGGAATATATTGAGAGAGGGAGAAAGGGAGAGATAAAATGGGGTAAATTATCTCACATAAAAGTGGCAAAAAAAAAAAAAAGCAGTTCCATTGGAAGGGAAGAAGGGGCAGATGAGGGGGAATGAGTGAATCTTACTCTCATCAGATTCAACTCGAGGAAGGAATAACATACACACTCAATTGGGTATGTCACTCCACAGGAAAGTGAGGGGAAGGGGATAAAAAAGGGGGGGAAGATAGAAGGGAGGGCAGATAGGGGGAGGAGGTAATCAAAAGCAAACACCTTTGAAAAGGGACAGGGTCAAGGGAGAAAAGTGAATAAAGGGGGACAGGATAGAATGGAAGGAAATATAGTTATCCTTTCACAACATGAGCATTGTGGAGGTGTTCTGCATAATGATACATGTGTGATCTCTGTTGAATTGCTTGCCTTCCTAGGGAGGGTGGGTCACAAGGGAAGAGGGAAGAGAATTTGGAACTCAAAGTTTTAAAAGCAGATGCTTAAAAAAGAAAAAGTTGTTTTGGTTTATTTTTTTTTTTGCATGCATCTGGGAAACAAGTTATATTGGGAAGAGAGCATAGAAATCTATCCTGCCCTACAAGAAAGAAAGGGGAAAGGGGATGGGGGAGGGGAGTGGGGTGAAAGAGATGATGGCTGACTGGGAAATGAGGCAATCAGAATATATGGCATCTTGGAATGGGGGAGAGGGTAGAAATGGGGAGAAAATTTGGAACTCAAAATCTTATGGAAATCAATGCTGAAAACTAAAATATTAAATAAAATAAAACCTTAAAAAAAATGACCATCTAAGAAGCCAGAAACATGAAGATGAATTTGGACTGTTGTTTGGACTGAGATGGAAACAGTGGGACAACTCATCAGTTCTAGTTGATTGGTTTTATGATCATGCCAAATGACAATAAATGTGAATGAATGTATGAATAATATGCCATGCCTATAGAAATAAATGCATATTAAATCTCAAAAAAAAATCATCCAACCAAAATTCATTCTAGCTAAAAATTCTAGTAGTCATGATTGCAACTCTCTGCTCTGGGCTACAAAGCAAGTTACTTGAGCCCTCTGATTTCCAAAGTGCATATTACAAGGCCATTGCTGATCTCTCCTGATCAGATGATACCTTTCGGACCACTGCCCATGCCCGGATAGTTAGAAAGGCTTCATGTTTCCCTTGAAGTTAGTCATGCTGGAGGATTCAACAATGGACCCAGAAAAGGGTGTTAAAATATACTTTCAGATATTGGGGGAAATTGTGTGACTCTGTAGGCTACAAATATTAAATACTTGTGCTCCTGGAATATCCCTACAACCTATCAAGATCAAAGCCAGAAACCAACGTTCACCATGGAGACCACATGTACAGTCTAAGTGGTTTTGGTTTAGGGGCAGGGGAGGATTCATCATTCAGAGTGGAAAGTTGTCCTTAAATTCTGTATCTAGATATTGTCCAACAATTCACAGTGATCGATAAGTTCAACAAGCATTTATTAAGTACCTACTATGTGCAAGACACTGTGATGGGTGTTAGAGAGATGCCCCAAATGAAGATAAAGATGACCAAATAAAGGAAACCAGCATATCCTACAGGAAGCTAGCAGTACATAGTGCCAAAGCCGCAAACTCCAGACCAAAGCTATGTAATAGATCATGCTAACCTTGTACAGTTGTTAAACCAGGAATTACCACAGATGCCATGTCTGGCTTCTTCAGCCACTTCATCAGTGTCACCAACAAGCCTTACTGACCATTAAGGTCAGGGTGTGCCAGGCCCTGTGCTCAGTGCTTCACAAATGGTATCTGCCACTTAGTGGCAGGACAACATCATCAACAGATAAGGCCCCAAATAAAGACAATCCATGCCATCTGAAAAACAATACTCATCACAATACTATGCCAGGCTGCAGAAACAAGACAACAGCTGGGTGTTATGATCCCCAAGGGGGTAATCACCAGCAGGAATGGCAGAAAATGCTTTGAGGTTTATAGCTGACATAGTCTTCGAGTGAAAGGGGCTTTGGGGCTCATTCAGTCCAAACCCCTAATTTCAAGGAGGATGGAATTCAACCCTGTTGATTCTGCCTTGTTACTTTCTCTGATACTTGCCATTCCCCTTTGTTCCTATTGTCCCCTGGGGCTGTCTTCTGCCTCAAGCTTCTCTTCATTTGTTTTCTTTTCCCACACAAAATCTTTTTTCTACCAAAACAACCTACTCTCTTTCTTAAGCATATTTTCTTCCCCCATTCCTCCAGTAATGGATCTTTAAACAAAAAACAGCAGAAATCTGGAGTGAGCTCACATTCTGATTTTTAATCATCAACCCTTTCAAAGTCTCAGTTTCTACACTTGTGAAATAGGACTAGCCCCTGCTTCTCCTTAGTTCAGAGAGATGCTGCAGTGGCAAATGAAATAACTATTTTCAATTAAATACAGTATTAAGCAATATAGTCTAAGTAGAGATCACTGACAAAGCAGCCTGTCATGCAGCTAGCTTCTTGTAACGGACTTGCTCTTTTTGGAGCACACTTCCGACTGGTTCCTTCCAACAGCAGCTGTAGATACTAATAAAAGGGCAAATTTTGCATGTGCTCAGGGTGAGTAAGACTGCAGATCCTAAGCTGATGCTTGCAACCACACCCAAGCTCATGGAAAGGAATTTCACCAAAAGCATCTTTGTGTTGGTACCAGAAGAACCAATCAAATATAAACGGTGTTTGTGATTAAGAACCACTTGTGTTAACCAATGGTAAGGGTCCTTTCAGGTACTTCTTATGTCAGAACTAGAGATTCTACTATTTCTAGCACACCCTCTGAAATTGGTCACGATCCTCCTTTGCTATAGCTGCTATTTCTCAGTGAGGAGGGAGAGCATTTCAAGCATGAGGGAGGCGATTGGAGAGGCATATGGCTGATGTGTCAAGCACAAGGCACAGCAAGAAGGCAGGGGATCCTAGATCACAATCCACTAACTCTATTTCACAAATTAGTGAGGCCAAAAAAGCCTCCAACTGGTGGTCAAATCTTCTCGTCATGAGTTACCTAACTTAAGTGGATTGGGCCTTGTATAACAGACACACGAGCTGTCATTTAATCCACACTCAAAAATCTTTTTGAACTTGAAAGAACCTGTCAAGTAGTTTACATTCCACTAGGTCCATGACCTTCAAGAAACAAAGGGTACCACCAAACCATGACCACCTCTTCAAAACTGCTGCAGGATGATCTGCATGGTAGGCAATAAATTATCCATTCGTGCCATTGATTAGCCAGTAATGTACTTTGGTGATATCCGGACATCTTTTCTTCAGTAATGAATACTGTAGTTCTAAACCATCATGAAAGGCTTCACTGTGTGAAGTTCCTTGCTTTGTTGATTGATTTTGGGACCAGTCTGCTTTTTATATAAAATGCCCAAGCGAAAAAAAAAAAAACCCACATCTTTATGGTTCATGAGCTTGGAAGGGCTTCATTCTAAATATTCTAAATTTTTACAAGTCACAGCTTTCTCTACCACAGGCAGAAGGCCATCACTATGGTTCCTTCCTAGGATACTACATCTCAGCTCCTCACATGGTAAGAGTCTAAATGCACTTAGGTTAATATAACGTCTCAAAAGACCAAGACACAAAACGACTATTTCAAAGGCACTGAGAACTCCAAAAATTCCTTAAGGCGATAACACACTTAGCAATTGAATTGAGATCTATAAGAAGTACTAATATCTCATTTCACCAATGAGAAAACTGAAAAGGAAAAGGCTAATGTCTCCTGAGAGAGCAAACACAAAACAGGAACCAACACTACAAGCCTAGCTTCCACCTGATGGCCAGTTGTCTTCCAAATACTCTATTCCAACATACAGGAGCAATGGCAAAGTAGATGGATGATATACTTTAAATATACCTAACCCCTGCTCCCCTCCCAAAAAGAAAAAAAAAATACCTAAACCCCTAACAGTCTTACATTAGAGATCAAAATAGCAAACATATATTTTGATCATTTTAAATACATTTTTATTCATATCTTTTGTTTTTCTGTCGCTTACATTTCCCAGTCTGCCCCCTACCTCAAGAGTAAGATTTTCTTTTCTTTCTTTTTTTTGGTTAGATTTTGAGTTCCAGTTTGTCTTTCTTTCTTCCTCCTCCACCTCCAAACCCACATTAGAGAAGCCCAACATTTACTATAGATATAATTGTGGAACCATACAATACATACTCACATACTTCCATAGATCAGTTCTTTCTCTGGAGTTGGACAGCATTTTCCTTCTTAAGTCCTTTATAGTTAATATGACTATATTACTCAGAATAGCTTAGTCATTCATAGTCACAACCTTCAAACAATATTGCTATTACTGTGTACAATGTTCTCTTGGTTCTGCTTATTTCACTCAGCATTATTTCATGCAAATTTTTCCATGTTTTTCTATAACCAACCTGCTCATTTCTTACAGCAGGGTAGTATTCTATCACAATCCCATACCACAACTTATTCAGCCATTCCCCAATTCTTTGCCACCACCTTGGGAAACAAACCTAATAGTGGTATTGCCGGGTCAAAAGGGTATATACAGTTTTATAACTCTTTGGGCATAATTCCAAATTGCTCACCAAAATGGTTGGATCAGTTCACAATTCCACCAACTATGTATTAGTATTCCAATAACAAAGATGTTCAAAGAGGAAAAAACAGTTCAACAACATGAAACAATATATTAATAATGTGCTAGTGCCATGCAATGTCCCACACCCACATTCTGGAGCTGCAAAAAGCAGCGGGGGCAAGGCTTTCTCTGGCCTCTTCTTTGGAGCTAAATTTGGTCATGATTTCACAGCATTTGGTTTTGCTTATATTGCTATTGTTCATTCCATCTACATCAATGGCAGCATCGTGTGCTGTTTTCCCGATTCTACTAGCTTTCCTCTGCATCAGTTCATGAGTCTTCTTTCCCATGCTACAACACAGCAATCAATCAATCCACCGACCAAAAAGCATTTGTTAAGCGCTCACTAGGCTTCAGGCACTGTGGTGAACATTGGGGATATAAAGATAAAGCAAAAACAGTCCCTGGCTTCAAGCAGCTCACATGGGAAACAAACCATTTAAATCAGAACATACAAGACACTAACATTGTTGTAGAGAACAACTGCCGTACAAACAAAAGTTGGTAAAGGAATAGGCTAGAATTTTTAAAAATCACTTTCACTGTAACCACATCAGCCCACCCCTGCTACTCTAGGCCATCTTCCAGGAGAGGCAAACAGCACCGATTGAGAGAAACAGAGCCTGGTGGCTGTCCCACAGGCCAGGGAGCCAGAGTGATAAAGGAACACAAACACTGGCTCTGGATTCAGGAATCAGGTTTGAAATGCAGCTCCAACATTAGCTATATGACGCTGGCCAAGTTGCTAAATAAATCTCCCTGAACTTTAGTTTCCTCACCTGTGAAATAAAGGTGACACTTAACACTAGTTCCTTCACAGCACTATGGTGAGGAAAGGCTATTGTTAGTTATTTATCAGAACGGTTAAAAACCTATACGGCAAAAAGGGATCCGCTGTAGTAACTGGTGAGCGGGCAGAAGTGTCATTTCCAGACGCCATCACCCTGCTTAAAGCGTTGGGTTGTAAAAAATTTCCGTGCCTTGAACTATGGTATCCGTCTCAGGACACTGCTTCAGTATAATTCGGAATGATCTCCAATGGGCCTCGCCGTACCGTGACTGCTCTGTATCCCAAAGACAGCGAAGAAAAAGAAACAGATCTACGTATACAAAAATATTAAGAGCAGCTCTTTTTGTGATGGCAAAGATTAGAAATCAAGGGGATGCCCATCAACAGAGGAACGGCTGAACAAGCTGCAGTATATGATTGTGATAGAATACTGATGTGCTATAAGAAATGACGGGGAGAATGATTTCAGAAAAACCTGAGAAGACTTGTATGAACTGATGCAGAGTGAAGTGGGGAGAGCATTGTGCACAGTAAACAATACTTTAAGGCTGATCAACTGTAAAAGACTTAGCTACTCTTATCAAAACAACAATCCAAGGCAAAGGACCCATGATGAAAAACGCTATCCACCTCCAGAGAAAAAACTGATCGACTGAATGCAGATTGAAGCAGACATTTTTAGTCTTTGTTTTGTTTTTTGGTCTGTCTTCTTTTGCAACATGGCTAATATGGAAATGTTTTGCATGACTCCACATGTATAACCAATATCAAATTGCTTGCCTTCTCAAGCAGGGGGAGGGAGAGAGTTTGGAACGCAAAATTTTTTTAAATGAATGTTTAAAAAATCTTACGCGTAATTGGGAAATAGTTAATGAAATTAATAAAAATATATTGAATGAAGCACACTGAGGATGCTATGAGCCCTCGAGATCTTGGAGCTGTGTCCATCTTGCATTGTTCGTGACTGAATGACTGAAGCCGGTGAATGAATTCATCCATGATATCCCCCAGCCACCAGCAAGGTAATGTTAAATGACACTGTGGAAGACCTGGCTGGCTTGCAGCTCATATGCCTTTTAGTTGAAAAGGTCAGGTACGGTTTTGTAGAAACACTGGATGAAGTCCTTGATCACTTCCACAAGCACCTGGTAGGTTGGGTGCTGCTCCTGCTAGCATTCCTAAGTCAGGCCCTGCTCTGGCTCTTCTCTGTGCACATTATAGACTATGTACAGGGACTGCCTGTGGCCTCAGGCTCATGCTCCTGAGCTGGGAAGGATCCAGCCATGAGATCAGAGAGCAAGTGAGCAGCCCAACACACTGAGAGAGGTTAAAAGACATGTCGTACATCACACAGCCAACATGTATCAGAGGCTGCACCAGACACAGGCCGTTCTGGCTTTGAGGCCAGTCCTCTAGCCACTAATCCACTAAGCCAATTTTCCCATATGTGTGTGTATATTACATACATGTGTATTATGTGTGTATTTACGTGTACACACACAAGCACTGGGTTTTTGTTTACGTGTATCTTGCATATGTGTGCCAATATGTGCTTGTATACATATAAGGTTGCATATATGTCAGTGTGTATTGTGCATGGGTGCACACGTGTATGCATGTGTGTGTGTATACACATCTTTAGTAGTATAAATCAGTATGAGTAAAAATATTATTGCACCAGTATCAATGTGCTAAGACAACCATAACACCCAAAAACTGCTTATCCAAGGGAAAACTTCTGAGTGCTAACAGAACTACACAAAAATCTGAACATCAGAATTCTATGAACCACAGAAAGATGCTCCAAGATGACAACACACCAAGGAAGTATAATAAAATTGTGAGGCAAGCGCCCTAAAATGTCAGTAACCAGAAGAACAACACAACAGGCAGTTGTGAAGACAAGAATGGTAAAGCCAAGACTTTGATGCGGCGTGTGATCAATAAGACACCTACGGCTTTGGAGCAGAAACAACAGCCTTATCACAGAGAGATCCTAGAGTGACAATGGACAGTGGGATAATGATATGGGAGAAAGCCACCTGGACTGGGGTCAGGGGAGCCGGGTGTCATCCTGGCTCAGACACTAAAACATATGTGGCCACACATAGATGCATGGTCTGTCTCCTTGGCTGGATCCTCTTCCAGATCACCCCCTCTAACTGTAGATGGCCCCCAGGGTTCTCTCTCTGTAGTAAATCTTATCAGCTCTCACGGATTTCATTACCACAGAAGCCAGTTTCAGCCTAATGTTTTTATAGCACATGAACCAATAACCATGGCCAGGCTGCCCTTCAGAGTTTAAAGTAGAAACTAACCAACTCAAGGATGAAGCAAGCTGCAAACCCAACAGTAACAATCTATTAAAGAGATCACTGCTAGGGAGGATGAGCAAAGCTCCTGAGCAGCCAGCTCTTCATATGAAGCTATTTAAGTCTTAACTAAGCGACACGGCTCTAAATGAGGCTGCTTCTAAATGGGCTAACCTACAGAAGAGCTATTACGAGAAATGGGATAGTAATGCCAAGATGGGCCAAACTCACGAATCAAAACTCAACTGCAAGAGTTCCTGAGAGAAAGTTCTAAAGGGCCTGTAAAATATTCGACTAATTCTGTGAAATGTCAAGGAAAAAAGGGACGAAATAGATACTATATGCAAAATGATCATAACAACGTGAAAACATACCTATGTAAATAAAAAGAGAACTGAGATATAATTTATAGTTTAATGTTTATTAAATAAGTTTGGTTTTTTCCTATAAAATTAATACATTTTTAATTCCCCCAAAAAGCTATTTTATTATTTGGTTATACTCTGCAACTAATAAATTCTAGAAACACAAAAAGAACTAAAAATCAGCACTTATTTTAAAATTTCATAAAATCCTACATGGAAAAAAAAACTGACACGCTAGATTAATGTTTAAAGCAACCCACATGGGTCACAGATTTACATATGCCAGGAATGTCATCATTTCATGTGTGAAATCTGTGCAGCGGTTTAAAACCCCTCAAGTGAAAATGTGTAATGATCTGCACTTGTGGTAATAAGATAAAATAACCACAAGAAGACCAAACTTAACTTTACCCATGTTGATAGCAGTCTCAGGTAACTCAGAAGCCACACTTGCAATTACCATTAACCAAAAGAGTCACATGATTCCTAAATGTTCTGCGGAGTCTGGCATAATATTCTAACACTGCACCCCAAGGCCTCAACATGCCACAGTCTGCACAAGAAAGTGCCACATACAGAGAGACTCCACCCAAGTGTCAATGAACTAGACCAATCCCAAGAGTGGATGAAGACAAAATCTAGCCTCACCAGATAAAGATTCTCTTTGTCCTGAAATGCGTAGTGTAACTGAGGGATCCAAGGACTTGTACTCCGAGATAATATGCTTCGTTCTTCATCAAAAAACAAAACCTATAGGAGAAAAAACACTTTTTAAGCAAACACATTCTCAAAAGGACTTACCAAGGCTGTTCCTCTGCCTTCCAGCACATCCACCTTTCCTGGAATTCTAAAAAAGATCTCACTGCCCTAAAATAAGTGGGGGGCAGAGCAGATGACTGCTGTAGAGCTAGGATCCCACAATGTGGCCTCACTATTCCTTCCAACTGCTATCTTTTTTTCCTTTTTTTGAGCCAAGTTCCTTGAAACCATTGGCACTCTCTCCATCCCCTCCCCTCATCTACCTCTTTGCCTGACCCTACTTATCTGTTTTCTTTTATTCAAATGTTACTAATGCACAGATATAAGATACTGTATATCTGGCACACACACAAGGCATTCCAGCATCACCAGTTGGCTGCCAGGGCTCTCCCTAAAATCAATCAGCCTCATATATTCTACTAAACCTCCATTTATTATCCTCTACTACTTCATTCTTCTTGGCTAGAAGGGCAAGACTCACTCCAAGTCTTCACATCTATTTTTAAATGAAATTTTCATTTGTTTTGATATCTTGTTTTTTTTACATTACCTTCATTCTAAATTGATCCCTCCTCTCTCCCCAGCCAGCCACCACTTTAACACAAAATTTAAAAGGAGAAAAAAGCAGTTCAGCAAAACCAACACATCATCGACCGAGCCTGAAGCAAACGTAATGTTTCATAATTAGAGTCCCCCACCCCTGCAAAGAAGG
Source organism: Trichosurus vulpecula (assembly GCF_011100635.1). Classification (NCBI taxonomy): domain Eukaryota; kingdom Metazoa; phylum Chordata; class Mammalia; order Diprotodontia; family Phalangeridae; genus Trichosurus; species Trichosurus vulpecula. Next base: position 24,493,291 of record NC_050573.1, on the reverse strand, counting down.
GGGGAGGTTCATTTTCTCATCTGTCATCTCATCGGTCACTCTAATTATAGATCATTCAATTTTGTCCTGTTCTTTGCATTTAAACCGTTGTGCTCACTGTGTCTTTGGAACTTTTCTGCCTCTCTTTGGAACTCAAGTGCAAAATTTTCTATTTATCCCTATTAAATTTCATTTTATTAGATGCAACCCAACGTGCTAGCCCCCCAAGAGCCTTTGGAGTCCTGTTATTCAACATGCTAGCTACACCTCCTAATTCCATGTGTTTGACAACCACGACATCTATGCTTTATCTAAGACAACGATAAAAATAACACAGGGCCAAAAATAGATCCCTAGAGTATATACCACTCAAAGCCACCTTCCAAGATGATAGCAAACCACTAATGACTACACTATTTGTCTCTGTCCAGCCAGCCTGTTCCAACTCCATCTAGCTGTACTATCATCTAAGTCAGAGCTATCAAACCTGCGACCCCTGAATGCTGCCTAAAGTATATTAAAATGTAATTGGGAAATGTTTAACAAAATAAATAAAAATACAACATAACAAATGTTAATTTGTGGTTTTCTAAGTCAGTATGAAGACTGCAAGGACCTGTTTAGCACTGATCTAAAGCCCATATCTCTCCATCTTTTCCACACAAATAGCTCTTCCCCTATATTCACTCTCTTAGGAAATTAATCCATTGGTTTCCATTAACTAACACCTGTATGTGGCTGACTCCCAAATCCAAGAAAACCTACTTACCACCTTCTCCACACAGCACTACTCCCACCTGCCAAACGTCATACACTCTCTTCTTCTCACCTGGAATGCCCTGCCCTCCCCAATTCTCTCCCCTGGATCAAATTGCTACAGCTCTAATCAATCCAGCCGCCATTCTACAATCATGTATACCCTCTGACATTAATTCACTAATTATTCTTCCTTTCTATAAGGCAGTCAGTCAGCTATGAAGCTATATCTTTGTGTTTATTTATCTTTATACATTTTTGCTTATGCTTTTCTATCACTCCCACTAAGACTATAAAAAAAAAGCTTAAGAATACACGCTTTTTTATCTACATGCTTTTAGAGCTTGCAAACAGGGCCATGGCAGCAACTGGAAACAAAAGACATTCCAACCCTCCTGGCTAAAAGGCTGAGATCTCAATCTGCAAATAGAGGGCCACCTCTCTTGGAACACTGCCTATTAATTTACTCAAATATCTGTCTACAGACAGCAGCTTTGTTTACAAAAACTCCCAAAACAGAGAAGGTACAGCTTCCTATCAAGCAAAAGATTACCTGGCCACATAATAAACACAAATTATATTTAACTTCCCCAAATGCCTGTTAAATCTCATACACACCCAGCAAACAAAAACAAACAATACCTAACTGAGCTGACAAGACTTCTCTAGCTCTAAAGATGGCTACACGAATCATTTGTAAGGATAGCCCCTTTTCTAAAGGCCAAAGGGATTATATAATAAAATGAAATGACAGGGATGTTTATAAAGGACCCTAGTAGACCTGTGATCCTTGAAAATAGCTAAAGAATATTCAGGAAGAAGAAATTAGGAACTGAGAAAGCTTTTTGCCCATACAACTACACCTAAATCTAAGTTCATGAGGCAAAATTTGCTTGGTTGACCTCAGGAACCATCACTGCATAACCATCAGTCTCTTAAAGTTTTGTTATCAAACAGAAAACTCTACATAAAGAATGTGCATACCTCTTCTTGCGCCAACAAAGACCTCTTCTTCATCACTTTCATGGCAAAGATGTCCCCAGTGACTTTTTCCCTCACTACCTGTACTTCAGCAAAGTGACCACAGCCCACCAGACTTTTTACTTCAAAGTCCTTCAGGCCAGGCTGGAGTTCCCGTAATTCAGCGATGGTCTCCGAATCTGCACAAGATGGAATAGTTACTTCTAAATAAGGTGATTGAAACAAATATCTCTTTGTTAAAGGAGAAAGTGCTATTAGGTGTTTCCAGGCTGTCAAAAGATAGTCACTTTACTTCCTCATCAAAACCATGAATAAAATAAAGCATATAAAGTAAGTATAAAAGTGTTTTCATATGATGTTATGTTAAAACTACTAAGTGTTCCCAGAATTCAAAAGAAGTTTCCATGGTAGCTATAATTTGAACCCCACATAGTCAGAAAATAGACAAGGAAGACACATCACGCTTTTTTCCCTTTCTGTCTGTAGGCTGCAACACAATATTTAAACGAATACTCATACCAGCATTTTGTCCAGTTTAATACTATTACCTAAGAAATGTAGTTTCCACCAATGTTTGTCTTTCACAGTAAGTTTCAGTCTGCTTCTAGCTTCTTTCCACTCAGGCTAAAAATGTTTTGCTCCCCAGTCCCAAAGCTTTGCCCTCCCTGAGTCACTTTCAATAATTCCTCCCTCTCTTTTTGAGGATGGAGGAAGGGGGGGAAAAGGGAAACCCTTATTCCAAGCCACCAAAACATATTTGTTATTTGCAATATATGAAGTGGCTAGCAGATATCTCTGACATCTATCTCTTTCCTAAACATATTCCTAATTCCTTCTGAGTTTAGTCTTTTAGCGTGAGATTGAAAACATACATAGTGAAGCTTAAGTTTCAGCCTGCTAGGCTACCATGTGGCCTAGTGACTTTGGTAGGTCCTTAACCACAAGGCACAGCTGGCTCCCAGAAGAAATCCTATCTGTGAAGCCTTGCTCTATAAGTGCCCATAGTAAGCTAAGCTAAGCTATCTAGTACACAGTGGGCATCTGCTGACTATACATCCACAAGGTTAGTTCTCTATTAGCTGCACTAAAGAAGGGGGGCAATAACATAAGTAATCAAAATCGTAGATACTTCAAAATCAGTACTACTGGATCCTGGAATAGGTTATCAAGTTTGGGGGAGAGAGGCAGACTTCACATCCTCCTGACAACTCAAAAGCGCTGAGGACTCACTTCTATATCTACTGACTACAACTTCAATCCTGGCCAGCCATCCTGCAAACACATGAGCTTAGTCACAAAGACAACCAAGCAGGTTTATGTGCCTGCACCCAAATGAACACACAACTACTAGAAAAAATAACTCAAAACGACTCGGTGAATCAGAGTACTCTCTTCTGCATGTAACATGTTGAGCGTGGTTAACCGCTGCACCAGAAATACTAGAATACAACACTTCCGTAAGCATAATCCAAATCTATGTGATATTTGGGAAGGCCATGTCATTTCTGCGGGCAAAGCCCTGATCTTCTGTTTATAATCATGATAAAACCATGCCATCCTAATTTCCCAAGTTCCTTTCAAATCAAAGATTTGAGTTTTGTATTATATTCCCTAAGACATACGTCCTTGCAATTTTTTCAGTCGAACCTGATTTTATCATTGCCTGCCCAAAACAATAACCTCTCTTACATACGGGCCAAAGTTATAAATGCCTAAGTCTAAATGAACTTGGCTCTGATTCAATGCCAGTGCCCACCAACTTTGTCAGCTTCATAGAACAGCCAACAGTTTTGCTCAACAAAGCCAGTATCCTTTCAGGATTCTGAGGGCTCCCCTAAACCCTACCCAAACTTATCTCTCTCCACAAAAAGGCTCTTTACACAGTTAATGTTAACAAGCTAAAATAGTAAAAATCAGCCAAGTATATAACTAGACACTTGATAATTGCTCTACATATTTCCAGTTTTTTCCAGAGGCTACAGAACTCTACCATCAATAGCCCCAAACTCTTGTAAGTCCTGCTAAGAGTGGGTGTCACCTCAATGCTCTGTCCTCTACAACCTCTCACAATATCATTCCTTCCCTTGAGTTCAATTATCTGTCACATATAATCTCCACTCTAGACAGAGAGAGCCCTAATCTGTCATCTGAGCTTCAGTGACACATCACCAGCTAGCTGGTGGATATCTAGAAGCGGATGACCCTTAGAGATCTCCAACTCGATGTGCACCAAACAGAACTCACTAACTTTGCCCACAAACCCTGCCCTCATCTGAATTTCCCTATTACTAGTCATCCTTCCAGGTGCCCAGGTTCACAACCTTGGTGTCACCCTCAAATCCTCACTCTCACTCACTCGATGAAAACAACTGTTTGCCAAATCTTTTCATTTCTCATTTCTACTTTCACACTCACTCTGGCCCGTGTCCCTTCTTTCTGCTCGTACACACATACCACAGCCCTGGTTCAGGTCCCTGGCATTCCCTTTTGCCTAGACTATGGCCCAATGATTGTTCTCGCTGCCTCACTCCAACCTCCACCAAGATTCCAAAGGATCTTTTCCTAAAGCATCAGTCTACACTTGTTACCTCTAGCCCATAAATTCCAGTGGCTCTCTATTACCGCTAGGATCACAAACTCCTCTGCTTGGTATGCTCATCCCTCTCTAGCTTATGTTTTCCTCCCTCCCACATACTCTGTAACACAGCTAACTTGGCCCATCTGGGCTGATCCAGCTCCCTTCTCCCTTCTCCCTTCTCCATGACCTTGCATTGGTCACGCCACGGCCCAGAATGTACTCAGACAATCATAGATCTCAAGGTGGAAGAGAACTGATCACTGAGGACCAAAAAGACTAAATGACTTTCCCAGGATCACACAGCTACTAAGTATCTAAGGCAGGATTTGAACCCAGGCCTTCTTGACTCCACATCCAATGCTCTATCCGTCACACACCATGCCACCTCTACTTTTTCCATACTGTCTCTGAGAATCCCTGGTTTCCTTTGAGACACAAGGTCACATTCTACACGAAGCCTTTCCTGATTCGTCCAGCTGTCAGCGCCTTCCTTCCCCAAACAACTAAGTCTGATAGATAGATAGACAGACAGATAGATAGTTGGATGGATGGATGTACATGCTGTCTCCAGTTAGAAAGTAAGCTTCTTGAAGGCAGGGACTGTTTTGCTTTTGTTTTTCGTATCCTCAGCAAGGTGAGCCACACATAGTTGGTATTTAAGAAATGCTTGTTGATTGATCGGTTTATGGCATTTAAATACTCACAGAGTAAGAAACACTGTAATGGAGATGGAGAAATACAAAAAGGCACAATCAAAATACCTAGAACAAAGAAATGCCTTCCCAAATAGATCCTTTGACACATGCAGCTAAGTATCAACACAGCCAGGTGCTGTCTCCTCCATTCAACCTCCACTGCCATTTCTATCCAAGTTCAAAAGCTGGGAACACCCAGAAATTTATAACAACAATTTGAGAAGGCTAAATATCACCCTTTCAATATTTACATTAGCCATCCTCATTGGAATGCTAAAGACCCCCCCACACCTCCCCCCCAACTAAGAAGTTGCCTGTTCCTGTCACTAGTCCCTTCTGCTGTCACCAAGCAAGACTTAGAGGACTTGAGTAGCCTTTGATGAAATGTGGACGAAAAGCTCAAAACTAACAAAGGCTGCCAAGAGTAACAGCAGGGAACCGAGATCCAGATACTCACAAAATTCTTCCTCTCACCCTACTCCTACCCTCCCATTTTAGAACAAAAATATCTAAGAGAGGGGTGGAGGTGGGGGAAATTATGTGAATAAAGACAGCACCCAAATAACCAAAAATACAGTTCTAAAACCAAGGATAATTAGCCAATTTAAGGACAATTTTAAAATTAATTTCAACAAAGAAAAAGTACTCCAAACTTACACTTTCTGACAAAGTTGCTCACATGCTTAATCTTCATTAGGGCAGGACTGCTGCACTCTTCAAAGAAAACAAAAAGGGCATCCAGTATCCCTTCACGGGAGAGAGGAGACATCTGCTGTTGAGTCATGAAGGGTGTTTTACCCTAAAAACAGCAAACAACAGACGGAGTACTAGTCAATAATGAAAAGCATGGATCAATAACATTCCCATAAAGTAAATTACCCAGTGCCAACAAAAGATAACTGGATGTGCCATACTAACAGGACAATCTTGAGGGTTTGCTCTTTGAAACACCAACAGCCATCACATTCAGGAAGACAACTGAAGGTAGAAGTAAATGTAAATGATGCAACTGGATTTCTGAAACCAGGACCTGCGGCAGAACACAGTAACCACACTGCTATCCAACTATGCTTCTGACTGGAAATTTAGCATTTTACCTGGGACCCAACATCCCTCAATGCACATCTCACTGAGCTCTGCAGCAGTAAAGACTACTTTTCTCACATAGACAAGACCCTTCAGGCTTTATCAATGGAATTTCTTCTCACAGACTAAGAAACAGAATGATCACCACACTTGCAGGTTTGGCCATGGTTCGCCACTGATGCAATTGGTCACACAGCAACACAGTACAATGGAAAGAGAATTGGATTTAGAGGCAGGGGACCTTGGTTCAAATCCTAGCCCCACCATTTACTGTCTTAACCTCTCCAGGCCTGTAATATTAGTTAAGTTGGGACTTTTTTTACTGTTTTAGAATACTAAATGAATTAAGTGTCTTTGATTGAGCCTTACTAGGCGCAAAGCCCCAGCCCCAAACCCCTATCTACTAGGTGCTAAGCCTATGTGGGCGTGAAGCCCTCAGGGCCCTAAGGGGAGTTGCTAAGACCAGAGCCAATAGTAGGCACCTAAGTTCTGGTCACTCAGATAACGTCCAAAGACTATATAAAAAGAGAGAACAGAGCTATTTGCTTGGGGCTCTCACTCTTGGAGGAGTGTTGATATGGAGACTCTGGGCAGCTGTAGTTAAGAGCCCTCCAGCTTGTAAACCCAGATGTTGATGCCTTCTTGGTAACTATGAATTGTATTTGGTCTGTTTATAATGTATCTTTCTAATTTGTTTGTATTGTCTCTGAAGTTCAGGGTGCTGGCTTTTTCCCCTGAACTAAGTGAATGATATTTGTATGTTGGATTGAAATAAGATTGTTAACCCCCAACCTTACTTTCCTTAGTAAAGCAGATCAAAAGAACCTATGCTGGCAGCATTCTTGTTGTTGGGCTTGTGTTGGTCTTTCACCCCCACAGCAGCTGCTAGCTGAATCGTTGCAACAAGGCCTCAGTTTCCCCATTCACAAAAATGAGAGGATTAAAGGATGGCCCTGCAGGTTTATTCCAATTCTAAATGAATGATCCTGTAAGACTCCTGTGCCTCAGTTATTCTGTCTGGCTAGAGCAGAGGATCTTAATCTTTTTGGTTTTTTTGTACACCTCAGACCCCTTTGGCAGTGAAACCCATGGACTCCATCTCAGAAAAATGTTTTTAAAGGCATAAAATATGGGATTACAAAGGAAACTAACCAAATATTTTGAAGAAACAAGTTCATGGGCCCCAGGTCAATAACCCTGGAGCTTCTTGCAAGAACAGTCCTACATAAAATTAAGGTAACATTAGACTTAAGATTCCCTTTTAAAGAGCTTGGGAGAACATCAAAATTCCAATGCTCTTCATCAACCTCATTTAAAAAAAGTTTCATGTACAGAAATAGCATTTTTTCTTATTTGTTAATGCAAAACAAATGTCATACATTTTGTTTACAAACAGAAAATACATTGGAGGGAGAGAACCAGAAGAAGAAATTGGAAAATGAACCAGGATGTTACAACAAGGGTTCCAATATTGTCCTAAGCTCTCCTGATGTAATATATAATCACATTAGGAAAAGGATATAAAATATTCAAAAGCAAATGTGAAATTCTTTCAAAATCTATTCATTCCTTTTAGGTATTTTATAAATTGAATGAGAGCCTGTGAGGCACAGTGGATGTAGAGCCTGCCTCAGAGTTAGGAAGATAAGGGTTCAAATTCCACTTACCTAATCAGTCAGTGAACAAACTAGGAAGTTGCATAAAGGCCCTTCTCTAATCATTCTGCCACCTTCTTAAATCCCTACTCCTTTGTCCAATGAATTAGCTATTCCCCCCAGCTTTGGGTCTTCTGCAAATTTAGGCCTTCATTGAAGCCTTCATCCAAGTCACTGATAAAAAGTGCCCAGCACAGATCCGGGGGCCCTCCACCTAGGACCTCCTTCCAAGCTGACATTGAACTATTAATGACTTTTGAGTCCAAATTTTCAACCAGTTCCAAATCTACCTAATATTCCATCATCCAGCTCCAATCTCTCCATCTCATCTACAAGAGTAGCACAAAAAACTGTCAAGTTTTGTTCTTGTTGTTTAGTCATTTTTCAATCATACTCACAATTCGTGACCCCATTTGGTGTTTTCTTGGCAAAGATACTGGAGCGGTTTGCTATTTCCCTCTCCAGCTCATTTTATAAATGAGGAAACTGAGGCAAAAAGGGTGAAGTGACTCACCCAGGGTCACACAGCTAGTGAGTGTCACGAGGCCGGATTTAAACTCAGGTCTTCCTGACTCCAGGCCCAGCCTGTGGGCATTCTGTCCACTGCACCACCTAGCTGCCCAGTCAAATGTTTTGTTCCAATCTAAATAAACTATACCAACAGCCTTCCCTTCATCTTCCAGTCTAGTAAGCCTGTCAAACAAAGAAAAGAGGTAAGTCTGGCAAGAACTGCTTTTGATAAAGATGGTTCTTTGTGACCACTCTTCTTCTAGATGCTCGCTAACTACTCCTTTAATGATAATGATACCTTCCAGAATCGTGACAGGCATCAAAATCAAATTCACTGGCCCATGCTTTCCAGACTCCTTTCTCTTCCCTTGTTTCAGAATTGGGCTCTCTGCTCTTCTTCAGCCTTGTTAAACCTCTCCAGCTGGCTCTGCAATTACATCTGCCAAGTCTTTCTGCACCAAGAACATAGTTGGTTGGAGCTGGGTCACTGGAGATCACCAACGGCAGCTAAGGTCTCTCTTAGGATCTTGAGTATCAACTTCCCAGTAGCTATTTTTGTTCTGTCCTTTTCAGTCCAAAAATCACTCAAAAAGAGAAATAAGCAAAATAGGCAGCAGGCATCTCTATAATTTCACGACAGTCTCCACCCTGAAGCAATGATCCTGCTCCACACAGAACTGAGCCACTGTCCTTGTTACAATCTTCCAGGAGAGGAAGGAAGGAAACAAGCATTTATTAAGCTCCTACTATATTCCAGGCACTATGTTAAGTGCTTTACAAATATTATCTCAACAACTCTGGGAGGCAGATGATGTTATTACCCTTCTATCACCGTCAAGGAAACTGAAATGGAGAGAAGTTAAGTGACTTGCCCAGGTGATAAATCTAGTTAAATGTCTGAGGCCGATACGAACTCAACTCTTCCTGACTGCAGGGCCAGCGCTCTATCCACTACAACACCTAGCTGCCTTGAGACATGTCTTTTCAAAACACTTTGGTCAGTGAGTTCTCTATACATTCTCTTTGGTCTCTTTAGACAACTCCCCCTTTTTTGACTTTATGAGAACCCTTTCTTTTTGTGCTTTCAGAAGGTAGTTCTTATGAGCTTCCCACACCTCCTGGGCAAGTTTCCCCTGCAGAATCTTAGCTGCTGGAGCCCTACATATGTTATCTGTGAACCCTTTGAAATATGCTCTTCCGAAAGCTAGGATGCAACTTATGTCTACATTACCCCTAAGTTCCTTTCATTTCTACCCTACTTCTTATTTGTCGATGAGAATCAAATCCAGAACAGACTTGAGAATTCTTATGCCAATGACATCACAGATTTAGTGGCTGCCTCTGAGCATCATTACTCCAAGGATCTTTCACCACTTTGGGGATTCATCCCACTGACATGGATCACAACCTCTCTGTGACTGTTCAACAGGTCTTCAAGAATAGCTACAGCTTAAAAATTTATCATCCTTTGGCCAACCTGATGACGGTGGTCTCCCAGCTTAGCTTAGCAAATCCTCAGAGAGCAGAAATAGTCCTTCCTGGGCCTATCCTAGAAACCTTTCTAGCTTGGGAAGCTCCACCAGAGCTCAGGCTCAAGAAGCTGCCTCCATGCCATCAGACATCAGGACAGAATCTCAATACTATATATACAGATAGTCTACATAAACACCTTACTAAGGGTGTTTAATATTTCATTAAACACACTAATTCTTTTGAACATGTCTAGTTACTACACAAAGATCTCCACTTTAAAAGAATGTGTTCTTTTGAACAAACCAGCAAAAGCTGTTATTGTTTAGGCTTTTAGTCAGTACATGGAAATGACAAAGAAATGCCAGTGATATTCATTAAAACAAGATTCTACCTACGTTAAATTGCTCTAGGGTGCTATGCGCCGTTTATACAGCAAGGCAGACAAGTTCTTAGACAGGCATTTATAAAGTGCTAGAAATGATACAAGGAACTCATTTTAGAAGTAAATTCAAAATATAATCTTTGTTTGTACATTAAAAATTAGTAGCTACAATTACTCTTATTACACATCTCGGCCCACTGTTAGTTCTTAGGAATACAGGATCTAAAAATGACCCTTAGGGATAACCTTAGCCAATCTCCTTATTTTACAGAGGAGGAGAAAAAAATGAGAAGTGACTTATCTAAGATCAAAAAAATAAATCAGAGTCAGAATTTGAACTCAAGCGTCTGTCTTCCAATCCAATGCTCTCTTGCATCACTTTCTCCTTCCTTTCAAAATAACAAAAATACCCAGTCATGTTTCTTCGTGAGCAAAAACTTTACAAAAAAATAAACTGAGGCTCAGAGGAAGGGCATCATTTGCCCCCAGTCATTCAGCTAATTAGTTTTCAGACCTAAAACTAGAACCTCAGGCTCCAGATTCAAAGTCCAGCATCCTTCCCACTAGAACACAAAGCCATGATTCCTGGTTGAGAGAAAGACGGGCCTAGGACAGAAATGGAGATAACAAAGTGAAGTACTTGAAACTCACCTGGAAAAGATGATTCAGTCTGGAGGCCCGGCTACTGATGGGCTCCTGTGCACTTGGGGCCAATGGGCTGCGCACGCCATACTTAAACTTCAGCATCTCCTGAAGAACAGATAAGTTTTAAGACAAGTTTGTGTTTAACAGACATGGCTCTTAGCAGTTCAATGGATTCATATCTGTAAGAGACTGAGTATCAGAGGCATAAGGCATCTTAGAGAATAGGATGGCAGTTACAGAAGAGACCTGTTAGAAGACAGAACGCCAGCAATGGGAAGTTAACATTTAGAAGGGAGAATGACAAAGATGGAAGGAACCTTGAGAACACAGAACATCAGAGTTGGGAGGGACCTTGGAAGACTGAATGTCAAGGCTCCCCCAGCCTCTCAGCTAAGACCCTTGTCTCATACTTTACAGAAAAAATTGAGGCCATTTGCATGGGCTCCCTCTTCTCCCCTCTTCCTCATCTCTTATCACTCACATGCCTTCTGCCACTCTCTCCTCCTCCATCCCTGTCTTGAATGAAGTGGTCTCACTCCTTACCAAGGCTAAGCCCTCTAGCTGTTCAAGTGACTCCCTTCCATCCCATCTCCTCCAAGAAATTACCCCTTCTGGCATCCTCACACTTTCATGTTTTCATTTTCTCCTCTCTAGTGGTTCCTTCCCTACTACCTACAAATATGCCCACATCTGCCCTATCCTGAAAAAACCTTGACTTGATCCTTCCATCCCCAATAGCTATCATCCTATATATCTCTTCTGTCCTTTGTAGCTAAACTCTTCAAAAAGGCTGTTATTAAAGGCCTTTTTCACCTCTCACTCTCTTCTTAATACCTTATTGTCTGGCTTCTGACCTCATCATTCTGCCAGCACTGCTTTCCCCAAAGTTACCAATGATCTCTTAGCTGCCAAATCCAACAGCCTTTTCTCAATCCTCATTCTCCTTCACCCCTCTGCAGCCTCTGACATTGTTCATCACTCTCTCCTCTTTGACTCTCTCTTCTAAGATTCCAGGACATCACTCTCTCCTATCTCTCTGACCCCACTCCTTCTCTGTCTCCTCTGCTGGATCCTCCTCCACATCACGCCCTCCAACCAGAGGTGTCCTTCAGGGCTCTGTCCTGGGCCCTCTTCTCCCTCTGACTTCACTAGAGGATCTCATCAGCTCCCACGGATTTAATTACCATCTCTGATGATTCTCAAATCTACCTATCCTGCCCTAACCTCTCCCTGACCTCCAACTTCCCATCTCCAGCCATCTTTCAGTCACCTCCAAACGTTTGTAAACTCAACATGTCCAAAGCTGAACTCATCACCTTTCTCCCTAAACACACCCCCTTTGACCTTACCTATTATTGTTGAGGACATCACCACCCTCCCATCTCTCAGGCTCAAAACTTAGGAGTCCTCCTGGACTCCTCACTCTCTCTCACCCCACCCCACCCACATCCAAGCTGTTGCCAAGACCTGATGATTTCACCTTTGTAACATGGCACAGCAGCGGATAAAGAGTTGGGCCTGGAGCCAGGAAAACCTGAGTCCAAATCCAGTCTCAGACACTTACTAGCTGTGCGACCCTGGGCAAGTCACTTCACCTTGTTTGCCTCATTTTCCTCCTCTGTAAAAATGAGCTGGAGAAGGAAATGGCAAACCACCCCAGTATCTTTGCCAAGATAATCCCAAAAGGGGTCAGCAATAAGTGAACAACAATAACAAAACATCTCTTGAATATACCTTTCTCTCCTCTGATCCTGCCGCCCTCTGGGGCATCATCACCTCATACCTGGACTATTCTAATTGCCAGCTGATGGGTCTGCCTGCCTCAAGTTTCTCCCCACTCCAGTCCTTCCTCCCCATTCAGCCACCGGTGACTTTCATAAATCACAGATCCAACCACCTCATCTCCTACTCCATAAACTCCAGCGGCTCTCTAATGCCTTTGAGATCAAATACAAAATCCCGCTTGGCTCAAAGCCCTTCAAAACCTCGACCCCTCCTACCTTTCCACAATTCTTACAACCAGGCCATGTGCTCTTTGATCTAGTGAATTGGTTTATATATGTTTCCCCATTAGAAAGTGGGCTCCTAGAGGGCTGAGACTGTCTTTTAACTCTTTTTTTTTTTTTATACCTAGAGCTTAGCACAGTGCCTGGCACATAGAAGATGCTTTTAAAATGAAGATTACTGAGCTGGAACGGGGCCTTAAAACGTGGAATGATACGGCTAGGAGGGGCTTCAGAACAGGTAATGTCAGAGCTGGGAGGGGCCTTAGAACAGGGGATGTCAGAGCTGGGAGGGGCCCTAGAACAGGGGATGTCAGAGCTGGGAGGGGCCTTAGAACAGGGGATGTCAGAGCTGGGAGGGGCCTTAGAACAGGGAATGGCAGGGCTGGGAGGGGTCTCAGAACAGGGGATGTCAGAGCTGGGAGGGGCCTTAGAACAGGGGATGTCAGAGCTGGGAGGGGTCTCAGATCAGGGGATGTCAGAGCTGGGAGGGGCCCTAGAACAGGGGATGTCAGAGCAGGTGGTCAGAGCCCTTCTAAAAATTTAACCCCGCTCCATTTCCCCAACACCGCCCCCCCCCCAGATCCTGCCCCTCACCTCCCCGCCCCTCGCCTCGCTTCCCCAGCCCCCGGGCCAAAGCAAAGCCGCCCCGCCCCCGTTCCCGCCTCGGGCAGCTCCGGGCGACTTCTGGGAAGATGAAGGTGGAGGGGGCTACGGGACTGAGGAGCAGAAAGAGCAGGGCGCATGCGCACTCCTCTTTTACCCCTCCCCCTTTCTCCTCAGACACCTGAGGGACTCCCCAGCCTCACCCCAACCCTGGGAGAAGGGAAGCCCGACAAAACTGAGGCAAGGATGGCGCTTTCTCGCCTAAGCAAAGGGAAGAAACAATTCGGGAGAGCGGGTATTGGGGCGGGGGGGTGCCTATACTCACTGTCCACGCACTCCCCCGCCTCGCCGGACCGCAAGGCACCGCACCGCACAGCACCAACCCCACCCTCCTCTGTCCCGCCTCAGCGTTTGAATTGCGAGGCGGAGCCGACCACTAGCCGGGGGAGGGGTGAGTGCGGCTCCTCGTCGCCTGGTCCAATCATGTCTCCACGTCCTCTTGATCGATGTCTCGGATGGCCCCGCCTCCGCGCTTTGACTGTCCAATGGAAACTCCTGAAGCTGTAAAAGGGAGGAGCCAATCACACTATTTTCTCTTCGATTGTAGACCAATGAATGGGCCAGCCGCGGAGAGTGGGCGGGGCGTAAGGGAGCGGGCGTCTGTTCAGTTTGAAAGAGACTGTTGAAGACTTTCGAATGTGGAGGCTGCCTCGGTTCCTTCCGGGTCCCTTGCTCTTGGGGGAGATACTAACCACATGTTCTTAACTTCTCACTTTAATGGTCTTCTCTCTAAGAGTCACTTTAACCACAACAATAATTATTACTATCTCTCTTACGTAGCATTTTACGGTTTGCAAAGTGGTTTGCAAATGTTAATATCTAATAATAGCAAACATGTAGATAGTGCTTACCAAGTGCCTGGCGCTTCACACTTATTAGTACATTTCAGAACCAGGAGAACATTGTATACGGTAACAGCAATACTGTAACAATAATCGACTGTGAAAGACTTAGCCTCTCTGATCAATACAGAGGATACAAAGGACTCAGATGAAAAAATGCCGTCCACCTCCAAAGAACTCTTTGAGTGCAGGTTGAAGCATATTTCTTTCTGCTTTCTTTATTTTTCCTGGGTTTGTTGTTATTTTGCAACATCGCTAAGGTGCAAATGTTTTGTAAGATTTCACATGTAGAAAAGGTATCTTATTTCTTGTCTTCTCAGGAGGTGGGGGAGGGGTGGAAGGAGGTGGAGAATTTGGAACTGAACAAATGTTTTTCTTAATTTGATCTTCACAAGAATCCTGGGAAGGTAGAAGCTGTTATTGCGACCATTTCCCTGCTCTGGAAACTGAGGCAGATAGAAGTTACCCAGGTCTGAGGACAAATTTGAACTCAGAGTCTTCCTGACTCTAAACCCGGTGCTCTATCCACTGTACCACCCAGCCACCTACAATCCTATGATCACCTTGAGCTACCGTTTCCTCCCCAGCGAAATAAAGTGTTATACCAGATGACCTCTGAAGTACACATTCTGTCTCTATCACACTATGAACAAGATCATATTTATTAAGAGCCTATTGTATATAGATAGACATCTTAGCACTGGAGGAAATATGTTTATACTTAATAGTATTTAATTTTTTCCCAATTACATGCAAAGATAGTTTTTAACATTCATTTTTGCAAGATTTTGAGTTCCAAATTTTTCTCCCTTCCTCCCTTCCCTCTCCCCTCCCCAAGACGGCAAGCAATCTGGTATAGGTTATAGATGTACAATCATGCTAAACATTACTTGTGTTGCGAAAGAAGAATCAGAACAAAATGGAAAAACCACAAGAAAGAAACAAAAAACAAAGTGAAAATAGTATGCGTCAATCTGCATTCAGACTCTGTGGTTCTTTTTCTGGATGTGGATGGCATTTTCCATCATGAGTCATTTGGAATTGTCTTGGATCATTGTATTGCTGAGAAGAGCTAAGTCTGTCGTAACCGATCATACCACAATGTTGCTGTTACTGTGTACAATGTTCTCCTGCTTCTGCTCACCTTACTCAGTATCATTTCATGTAAGTCTTTCTAGGTTTTCCTGAAATCTGCCTGCTCATCAGGAAATATGTTTAGTTAAGAAACAACTCCTCTTTTCATGGAATGTAGTCTAGTAGGGGAATAAGGGGCAGCTAGGTGGGTCAATAAATAGAATGCCAGGCCTGGAGGCAGGAAGACTCGTGACCCTGGGCAAGTCACTTTACCCTGTTTGCCTCAGTTTCCTCATCTGTAAAATGAGCTAGAGCTAAAAAATGAGCTAAAAAAAATGGCAAATCACTCCAGTATCTTTGCTAAGAAAACCCCAAATTGGGTCAGTAAGAGTCGGACACAACAACAGTCTGGCCCCTACGGCAAAAAAAACAAAAAACAAACTCAGGCTGAGTTCTCTTCAAGGACTGAAATAAATTCTCATAAAAAGATTTGCTCTTCCCCTCAACTTTGTCTCCCTGTGCCATCCAGAAAGAAATACTATAACACAATCATCTGCCTTTTTTTACTTCAATGTTTCCTGTATTTTTGCCTCAAATGTAAAGAGGCTAAGGGGTTAGCTAGAGATAAATATAAATTCAAATTAGGGTAGAGAGTCAAATACTTGCCTGAATAACAAGAGGTATTGCTAACCATTATTGTAATTACTGCTAACTTTTGGCCTGAAATAAATTCCATGAAACAGTAGAGGAGAGGACCTTGTGCAGCTCAGGAATACTGTATTGTCCCTAGGATAAAAAGGTGAACTAATTGTCGTAACAATGTGAAGCTGATTAAATCTCCGTGTTGTTTTTGTTGTTTATCCTTCATTTTAAAAAGGACCAATGATATCACAGGATGATACCTTGACTTAATGAATTGATTAATGAATTGGATTTAAGTGAGGCAGAGTTGCACAAAGTCAGCCTCACTGACTCTTCCAGAGTCATCAAAACCTGTGGCAAGACAAAAGTCAGGACAATTGGAGATGGTCGGAGATGTAATGGATAATCTTAGTGTCTTCAAGGTCTAACCAAGCTCTAAGTGCACCACAATGCCTGCTTCAGCCACTTTTCTGGCTGTTAGTACAATTTGTTCTCATTCACCCAATCTCCCAGGGAAAATCTTCACGTACTTGGGTAGTCATCCCCACCTCACCAAGAGGTTACCCTCAACTTGGTTTGGCCTGACTGCCTAGACGGTTTTCTCAGGGTGTGGCTATGGTGCATGCTACAGCTTCTTGGGGCCACAGATGAGAGCTGGATGAAGGTGGACCCCAAAGGTGGACGAGCAGCCCTGAAAAGGGCTTAGCAAGTCCTCAAACCAGAGGTACTAGTCCTCCATGAACACCCCATACCCTCCAGATAGTGAGGGAGGAAAAGGAAATGACCAGAGAAAAGATCACACCCCTTAAACTAAACCCAGGGAGAAGATGATAGAGGCCTAGAAAGGAAGCTCAGCCCCTTTCCAACAGAAGGAGAGAAAAGAAAGAATCCAATATTCACTGACCAGCTCTGCTATCCATAGCCTCACTCACAGGCATAGGCACAACTGTTCTGCTTAACTGGGATATCTCCTCCAGCGCCTAGCTCAGTGCTCTGAATATAACAAGTACGTAATATACGCATTTGTTAAATTGAACTAAATCTAGTCTCACTCATTTAACAGATGAGAAAATAGTGTAGCAGAGAAACAGCTTGCCCAAAGTCACATGATAAGTTGAGAGATGTTTATCTCAAGTCAAAACATACCAGAAAATCTCCGGGCCACTACTCCTACCACACTGCAGTATTTCGTGGGACTGCCCCAAGGTAGGGAAAATTTAACTGGCATGAAATGCCTGGCTGTGATATAAAGTCAACGCAAATTGGATGATCAAGAGCGGAAAAGCTGATTGTTAAACTTTCCAAACTAGGAATATGAGAAGCGTAAAAATTCTTTGAAAGATTCCAAATCCGTAGTAAATACAGGTTTGGCTTTAATGAATGTGCCTGTCAATTAACTGTAATTTATCCTATTTGTTTCTACAGATTAGAACCAACAATGGGCTTTCCTGGAGCCTTAAGAATTGCTAATGGTCTTGAGCAAGAATATAAATAGCATGCTGGTTTTTTGCTATATTTTGTATCCAGCCTAAAATAACCTTCACTTCCTCTGCCAACCCCACTCCCTACTATCACAGCGGCTCTCCTTCTTCAGTCCCTCAGTGACTTTCACCTGGCCATTGTGGCAGTCTACTATTTGCCCTCCCTGCCTTGTCTCTCTCTCTCTCCCCCCTTCATCCTCCCCACCAGGGCCACAATTATCTTCCTTAATCTCCAGGATGACCGTGACAAAGCCCTGTGCAAGGACTTCTCTATTGGCTCGGAAATAAAACACAGACTCCTTAGTTTGGCATTTAAAGCCCTTCACCATCTGGCTTCAGCCTTCCTTTCCCATCTTATTTTACCTTATTCCCCTTCCCACACCTTACATTCCAAACAAACTGACCTATTTGCTGTTCCCCAAACTCCATCTTCTGCCTCTGCACCTTCTCCACCTGCCTGGAGTGCTCCCCCTGGCTTTCCTCAGGCGCTGAGGTGCCGTTCCTGGATCCCCTCCCCTGAGGGGGCCATTCTGGAACCCCCCATTTGTTCATGTCCCCTCTGGCTTCAAAGAATCTCATAGAATCCTAACTGTGTTGCATTCCTCCAGTAGAATGTAAGCTACTGGAGGGCAGGGACCACTGCATTCTGTACTTAATATATTTTAATGTATTTGTATCCCCAGTGCCTTGTGCATAATAAGAAATGCTTGTCGGATTGGATCAGATCATCAAAACCAATACAAGCACTGTGTTGATTTTTGCCACTATCCCTCCTGGAGTAACAAATACACAGAAGGCTATTTCAGCCAATGTGATGGCAATGGGAATTTGTTATAAATCACATACATCAAAGAAGTCTGGTCTTATTAGGGCCGAACTGAAGAGGGTTATGAAATCCATTATTGAAGACAATTGAATAATTTATCACAGCTTCATAATAAAGATCAGCTGGTATCTATGATGACGGACGAAATGTTCAGAGAGAACTTTGTGCTCCAAGAGAACGGGAAAGTGATAAACTGCAGAAATTTGAGAAGAGAATGTAACACTTAGTGACTGCTCAGCCAAGTCCTCACTTCTAGAAACAAACAAAAACCCTCCACTGACCCACAATTTATCTTTGGCCAATTCAAGTCAGTCCAGCAAAGGAATAAAGTACCTTCCTATACCCCCAAATGCTGAGCGCTGTGAAATACAAAAATTAAAATGAAGCCGCCCCTCCCCTCAACGAGCTAACATTCTACTGGGGGGAGAAAACACCCTCAAATGCCATGCAACAATAAAAGCTTCTTGGATCGCATCACTTCATGCCAACTCAAGGGCTATGTTGATTTCAGGAACAGACACTGGACCCGTAATTTCACGGGCATCAGGAAACTCCCAGAGAAGGAAACTCTCTCTACTAATGCAGGTCAGCAGCCCTACTCCACCATTTATCATCATAGACAGGACAGTCTAGAGGCAGCTAAGTAGTACAGCAGATACAGTGCCCAGCCCTGAGTCAGAAAGAGCTGAGTTCAAATCCAGCCTCAGATATTTATCAGCTATATGATGCCAGGAAAGTCATTTCAATCTCTATTTGCCTCAGTTTCTCCATCTGCAAAATGGGGATAATAATAACACTCACCTCATTAATTGGTGAGGATAAAGTGAGATAATATTTGTAAAATGC
This sequence comes from Trichosurus vulpecula, assembly GCF_011100635.1. Classification (NCBI taxonomy): domain Eukaryota; kingdom Metazoa; phylum Chordata; class Mammalia; order Diprotodontia; family Phalangeridae; genus Trichosurus; species Trichosurus vulpecula. The sequence goes on along the minus strand of NC_050573.1, from coordinate 24,474,171 downwards.
TTATTAGCACTTCATAAATATTTGTTTCTTTCCTTTTTCCTTAGATAGCTTTTGCCCAGAGTCACATGGCCAGTATGTATCAGAGTGGGACAGGACTTGAATCCAGGCCTTCAGGGTTCTGAGGATAGCCCTTTATACACATCAGAGGCAGCAAGCCCAAGTGCAACCTGAACCAGATTAAAATCTCATTGGGAAATATTTAACAAAATAAGTAAAAAATACAATGCTGCTGAGTCCTGTCCAACTCTTTGGTTTTCTTGGCAAAAATACTGGAGTGGTTTGCCGTTTCTTTCTCCAATTTATTTTACATATGAGGAAACTGAGGCAAACAGGGTTAAATGACTTGCCCAGGGTCACAGAGCTAGTGTCTGAGCCTGGAATTGAACTCAGGAAAATGACACTTTCTGATTCTAGACCCAGTACTCTATCCACTGCACCAACTAGCTGGTTTGTAAGTCAATATGCAGCCTGCAGGGATCCCCAGGTATAAATCAGGGGGCCCCACCCATTTTTCTATTTGAGTTTAATACACTGCCTCTCAGATTTCAGGAGTAATTTATATTCTTAGGGCATTGTTTGAGGCTTAGGGCATTGTTAAAGCCGATTGGCCATGGTCGAACTAGCAAGTGTCAAAAGGCAGAATTTGAACCCAGGTCTTCTATTTGCACCCGAATTTTTCTCTGCTGTGCCCAAATAATGAGCTTGCTAACCACTGAGGGGATCAGGGAAGGCTTCATGGAGGAAGTAAGCTTCAAAGTGAGCCTGGAAGACAGAGAAGGATTCTGAAAGGTAGAAGAGTAAAGGAAGTCATGGTTGGGGAAGCTTCGGTGGGGGGTCACCTTTCATGCAGCCTACCGAGGGAGGACACTAAGTTTGAGGAACAACTAGCAGGCCAGCTGAAATTTAGAGGGAGTGTATGAAGGGGAGTCATAGAAATAAGAATAGAAAGGTAGGATGGGGACAGATGGTGAAGGGCCTTCAATGCCAATGGGAGGAATTTAGATGTTATCTTGGAGACCATCTGGAGGAAGCCACCTGAGGTTCAGAGGGGCGGTGCGGTAGAAAGATAAGCTGACTACGCATGGAGAGTAATCCCATCTACGTGACTCTGCCCCACCTCTCTCCAGGGGAAGGAGGTGAGGCTGGTGACCTTGCACAGCCCTCCCTCACTTCAATCCAATTCACTTGCATAGTCTTCCTGATGTCATGGCAAACCACACACTGGGGGAGGAACCAGTAAATCCTAACCAACATTTAATAAGAGCCTCAGTTTCTTCATCTGTGAAATGGGGGGAACAATACCTATGGAACCAGCCTCGCAGGGTGGTTTTGAACGTCAAATGAGCCTGAAGCCAGGCACGGCGTTATTGTTGTTCAATTGTGTCTGACTTCTCATGACCCCGTGGGCCAAACTGTCCGTGGGATTTTCTTGGCAAAAATACTGGAGTGGTACGTCATTTCCTTCTCCTGTGGATTAAGGCAAATAGAGGTTAAAGGATTTACCCAGGGTCACCCAGCTAGTAAGTGTCAGAGGTCAAATTTGAACTCAGATCTTAGTGACTCCAAGTACAACATTCTAGGCACTGAGCCACCCAGCTGCCTCTATCCCTGAGGTAAACTAAGTGATTTGCAAGGGTCAAACAGCTAGGAAGCATCTAAGGCTGGATTTAAACTCAAGTCTTGGCTCCAGACCCAGCGCTCTATCCACTAAGCCATGTAGCTGCCTCACCTGGCATATAGTAGGAGTTAAATAAATGCTAGTTAACTGACTGTGTCCAAAGCCTCACATACATGTTAGCAGGGGTGTGACATGATTAGGCCTGTACTTAAGGATGAATATTATGGCAGCTCTGCAGAAGATGAACTGGATGAATGATAGTCCAAGTGAGGGAGGAAGAGGACATCCACCAGGACAGCCCTGAGAGTAGAGAGAAAGGGGGAAGGATGTGAGAGGGACTGCACCCTTGGATTGGCCCCTTCCATATTAACAACTAATTTCCTTCCTCACCATCCCTTACTTTTGTTCCCAGAATCACTAAGTTATGACAGTGTATCTGCCTACAGAAAATAAAGACACACAGTTCCCTTCAAAACTTAACCAAAAAGTAAGAGAAGAGAAACAAGGCTTTTTTTAAGCTTTTTTTTTTTTAACCAACCCATTTTCTCTTGGGCTGAAAAACAGGCATGTGGGCCCAGAATAATTTGCATGACTTATTTAAGTACAATCTTAGAATAACAGAATTTCTGAGCTATGAGACCCTAGAGATCATTTAGTTCAGCCCTCTCATTTTACAGCAAAGGAAACTGAGGCCGACTTCCCCAAAGTCACACTGTGGCAGCACTGTGAGTAGGATCTTAGAATAACAGATCTAGAAAGGCAACTAGTTCTTAACCTAAGGTTCATGGGCTTGCTTTGTTTTTTTTTTTTAATGTATTTGGACAACTACCAGTAAGAGACTTCTTTCTAAATGTATACAAGTAGGTAGAAGGCAGTTATATAGCATGCTGGATAGAGCGCTGGCCTGGAATCAGGCAGACCTGAGTTCAAATCCAGCCCCAGATACTTACTAGCTCTGTGACTCTGGGCAAGTCACTCAACCCTGTTCACCTCAGTTTCCTCCTCTGTAAAATGAGCTGGAAAAGGAAATGGCAAATTACTCCACTATTTCTACCCAGAAACCCCCAAATGGGGTCGTGAAGAGTCAGACACGACTGAACAATGACAGATTGGGGTAAATGCAGTAGAGGTAATCTTTTGAAAACTGTATTTCAATATAACTGTTATGTTGTGCATTTAAAAACATCATTCTGAAAAGGGATTCATAGGCTTCGCTAGACTGCCAAAGGATTCCTGGACACAAAAATGATGGAGTTAGTTGAGATGGGGGTGGGGAACCTGCAGCCTCAAGGTATTGACTTCATTTCACGGCAAAGTTTGGATTCAGTGAAAGGGCCACACTTGAGGACCTCGAGGGCCACATGTGGCCTTGAGGTGCAGGTTGCCCAGCCCTGGTCTAGTTCAACTCTCTAATTTTGAAGATTGAGGAAAGAGAAGACAGAATACTTAAGAGATTTGCCTAAGGTCAAACGTCTACCAAGTCCCAGACCCAGAACTTGAATCCAGGAGCCTTGGTTCCAAAACTCAGAGTCTTCCATCATACCAGTAAATTCAAGTCAATTCACTACAACCAGCATTTATTAAATGCCTACTGTTTGCGAGGCATTATGCTAAGCACTATGAATAGAAAGTCAAAAAAATCCCTGCCTTCAAGGAGTTGACAATCTATTGGTGGACCCAACATGTGTACAGACATAGGTATAATAGATAGATACATCAGCCCTCCCTCACTCAAATCAAAGTCAACTGCAAGTCATGCCATCATCTTCCTGATGTCATGGTCATCTTCAAGAATGAAGGACAAACATAGATAGAAAGATAGATAGATAGATAGATAGATAGATAGATAGATAGATAGATAAATGGATAGATAGGCAGACAGATAGATTAGTAGATAGATAGATAGATAGATAGATAGATAGATAGATAGATAGATAGATAGATAGATGGATAGATAGATAGGCAGACAGATAGATTAGTAGATAGATAGATAGATAGATAGATAGATAGATAGATAGATAGATTGATAGATGAATGGGTAGACAGGCACAGATAGAAAGAGATAGATAGATAGATAGATAGATATACACACACATATACATGTATATGTGTGTAATCTTTTTTATAATAACTAGCTAAGTCCAAGTCTGTCAGACAATATAATTGTCCCTACAATCCTTGTGGTTCCCTCCTCTTCAGTTTTAGGAAGTTATGAATTCAGTCAGAATTGCTCTAAGCCCCCAGTTAGGAAAAATTCACGACATTTACACAGTTCTAGCTATACAAAAACAAGTAAGTGAAGTAGCCCCTGCCCTCAAAAGTCTTACAGTCTAATACAGTGCCTAAAAGGGAGGAGGATGCAGAATGAGAAACAGCAGAACACGGCATTGCTGCATGACTTTGGAGATGGTGAAGGACATACAGACTGGGCCTGGATAAGGAGAAAGCTCACCAAGGAGAACCTCTGGTGCTAGGGGTCCTGCAGATGACGCAAGTCTCATCTCTTTTCATCTTGTCTGTAAATGGATGATAGATTAAAAATAAAACAAAACCTGTGAGCCAGAAAGCTGCACTGGGAAGATGAGTAAGCTTCCTGCCCAGCTGTTTGAAAGAATAGTCTAGGCCAAGGAGGAAGGATGAACATGTTATCCTTGGCACCACTGGTCTGAGTCTGGAATCTCCAGCTGCCAGGGTTTTAGCTCTGATGGGGCAATCGGTGCCCCAGAATGTCAGTGCTTAGGATTGAATGGCCCCTGCTTTCACTCAAGGGCTCCACCTGATGGTTAATATTTAAATTTACACAAAGTAGTGACAGAGAGCCCTAATAACCTGGGGAAAGGAAAATGGGCAGCTAAGTGGTACAGTAGATAGAGCACTGGGCTTTAGAATCAGGAAGACTGAATTCAAATCTAGCCTCAGACACTTACTAGCTGGGTGACCTTGGGCTAGTCACTTAACCTGTTTGCCTTGGTTTCCTCATCTATAAAATGAGCAGGAGAAGGAAATGGCAAACCACTCCAGTGTCTTTGCCAGTATGGGTCACAAGGAGCCAAGAGTCAGATATAGATGAGGTGCACCAGGAAAGGTCTCCGGCATCTGGTAGCGTGAGAGCTGTGCTTTGAAGGAAGCTAAGGACTGCTAATAGTGGAGGAGAGCAAGTTCACCACTTGTACAAAATCACATAGGCAGGAGACAGAATGTTGTATCCTCAGAACAGTTTAACTATGTAACCCAGGGCTCAAGCTTATTTGCATGACTCTCCTCATTGGTGGAGAATGAGGACTTGATACTACTTTCCTACATGAGCAGTGGAGTTGGTGAGAACTCCATAAAGGAGAGATCCTACTTCTGGTTTCTAGTTTTGAGGAAGGAGAAATGGTTCCCAATTTCCTCCAGGGAGCAGTCCCCAAAGGGAGATAAACTCTGGGAAGAAGCTGACATATAGCCTGTGCCTTAATCATGTCCCTACCCCTAGTTTACCATATCAGAGACTTTGAGGAATCTCCCCTTCAATGAAATCTGGGACTTCCTCTCTAATGATTGAGCTGAGACATTTCCCTCCCTGTAGGAGATCTCATTCACTCTGTACCCTCTGGTATAGTCTAATCTGTATAAGTATAGACTTGGATAAATGGGTTTTATTTTCTAATCATTATGTTTCTTTCAGTGACTAGAATTTGTGAAGGGAATAAAGCTTTTGGATATAACTCAGACTCTTCCCCTCTAAAGGGATAGCAATCAGGAAGATGAATTGAACCTAAAAATTGTTTCCCTTAAATAACAATATGTTAAGGGGATGGGAATGGATAGATATAATTCTTGCCCAGGACCCCCTCTCTAAGGAGAACAGCATACCCAGCCTAATGGCTCCTGCTCCAATTTCCTGCCCCCCTTATTTTTTTTTAAATTTTATTTATTTATTTATTTTTAGTTTTCAACATTTACTTCCATAAGTTTTTGAATTCCAAATTTTCTCCCCATCTCTCCCCTCCCCCACCCGAAGATGGTGTGTAGTTTGATATAGGCTCTACATATACATTCATATCGAACCTATTTTCACATTAGTCATGCTGCGAAGAAGAATTAGAACCAATGGGAGAAACTGATGAGGTTTGGGGTTGAGGGGTGCTCCAGACCCCAAAATACCGACACGCCAGGTCCTGCCAAATGAATTCGACTCAAGCCTTCTCGGCCAAGGAAAAACAAAGTTTATTAAGGATTTGCCATATTGGGTTGTCTTAAGAAATCTCACCATTTGTGATGCTTGTTTTTACAAGCGGGCCAGATTCAAACTACTGAGCTAGATTGAATCTGAGTGCCTGAGGGACTGAGGGGTGGTCTTGAGTAGTCTGGGATGACTAGAGGAGGGGTTTAGAGTGGACTGGGATGACTGGGTATATACATAATTAAGGAGGACTTTTAGCACTTACTCAATGAAGTACCCTTGAAGAGTTTGGCCTTTATCTCCTTTATTAAATTAGGTAACTAGGGTGGGGCTCCAGGTGGGGCCCATGAAGGGAGGTCTGATTATATCTTTGCTCCCAAGTAGGCCCAAAACCCCTAGCTATTAGGTGCTAAGCCTATGTGGGTATGAAGCCCTCAAGGGGAAGGTGCTAACTCCAGAGCCAATAATAAAAGCCTAAGTTCTAGTCACTCAGATGATGTTTGATAATGGCTAAAGAGTGCATAAAAAGAGAAGACAGAGCTTTTTGCTTAAGGCTCTCATTCCTGGAGGCATGGGACTCTGTGCAGCACTGTAAGGGCCTTCCGGCTGAATTCAAATATTGATGGTTTTCTTGGTAACTATGAATTGTATTGGGTCTGTTTGTAATTTGTTTGTATTTGCTCTGAAGTTCAGGGTGCTGGCTTTTTCCCCTGAACTAAGTGAATGGTGTTTGTATGCTGGATTAAAGTAAGATTGTTAACCCCTTAATGTTGCTTTCCTTAGTAAAGCAGATCAAAAGAATCTGGGCTTGTAGCATTCTGTGAGCTGGTTGTTGTTGGTTTTCCACCCCCACAGCAGCTGCTAGCCAGATTGCTGAAACACTGGGGTGAGGTCAGACTCCAGGGTGGGAAATAGCTGAAGGCTACCTGGAGATGAAAGACAACAGAAGACTAGGGTAACAGAGCTAGGGTATAGATATTTTGACCAGGATCAAGGGTGGGAAGCAGTTGGACAATAGAGGGCTAGGCTAGGTAGAGATTTGGGCCTAGATAATGAAAGGCTTATGGCCTTAGGCAAAGGCCAGATCTAGTGGGAAGATTCAAGGAGAGTTCAAGGGGGTTCCCAGAGACTGTATTCCAGATTCAAGGGGGTTTCCAGAGACTGTAAATCTCATCAAAACCATGAGAAAGAAAAAACAAACAAAAAAAGAGATTAAACAATATGCTTTGATTTGCATTCAGACTCCATATTTCTTTTTCTGGCTGTGGATAGCATTTTCTATCATGAGTCCTTTGGAGGTGTCTTAGATTCTTGCATTGCTAAGAAGAGATAAGTCTATCAAAGTCAGACATTGTACAATGTGGCTGTTACTGTGTACAGTGTTCTCCTGGTTCTGCTTATTTCACTCAGCATCAGTTCATATAAGTCTCTCCAGGTTTTTCTGAAGTCTACCTCCTCATCATTTCTTATAGCACAGTAGTATTCCATTACATTCACTTACCACAGCTTCTTCAGCCATTCCCTGTTATGGGGCGAGTTAGAGCCGACCCCTGCCCTCCTCGGACCTCCACGCCCAGGGCCTGCTGAGGTAAACTCAGGGCTCTGTGATATGGGTGGAGCCAGGAGGAGGGGTCTCGCCTTCATTGCCTCCATAGCAATTCCAGGTCTTTGCCCGGACCTGCTTGACCACATGGCACTTCTGGCTCTTTGTCTGGGCTTGTTAAGACCACATGGAGCTTCCAGTTCTTTGTCTAGACTGCCTGGCCGCAGGGAGCTTCGGGTTAGCTCAGGAAGAGAAGGGGAGGAGAGTAGGCAGAACCAGAGTGGCCCTAATGCCTAGGTAACCAAAGATATAAAAGTTTGCTTTTAACCTGAATAAAACGGAGTTACCACCTTCGGCTCCTGCCCCATTCATTGTCCTCAAGATCAGGTCCTTTGCTGGGGGATAACATAACCCAACAAGTTGGGTGTTGGGGCAGAGGACCCCAACAATTCCACAATTGATGGATATCCTGCTCAGTTTCCAATTCTTTGCCACCACAAAAAGAGCTGCTATAAATATTTTTGTACGTGTGGGTCCTTTTCCCATTTATATGATTAATTTGGGATATAGACCTAGAAGTGGTATTGCTGGGTCAAAGGGGATGCACATTTTTATAGCCCTTTAGGCATAGTTCCAAATTGCTTTCCAGAATTGTTGGATCAGTTCACAAGTCCACCAACAATGCATTAGTGTTTCAATTTTCCCACATCTTCTCCAACATTTATCAAGTTCCTGTTTTGTCATGTTAGCCAATCTGATAGGTGTGAGGTGGCACCTCAGAGTTGTTTTGATTTGCATTTCTCTAATCAAAAGTGATTTAGAACATTTTCTCATATGACTATAGATAGCTTTAATTTCTTCATCTGAAAACTGCCTTTTCATATCCTTTGACCATTTATCAATTTGGGAATGACTTGTGTTCTTATAAATTTGACTTAGTTCTCTACATATTTTAGAAATGAGGCCTTTTTCGGAGACACTCTTGTTATGTTAAGCAGGGTGGGACTTTTTTTTACTGTTTTCTCTTTTGGAATGCTAAGGCAATCAAATGCCTTTAATGTCTTGCCTTTATTTGAATCAAGAGTCATTGATTTGAACCAATGTATATGATGTGGTGCTAGTGATTAAAGATCTTTCCCACATCCTTTTGCTAAGTAGGCGATGAGCCCTCAGGGCCATGAACAGAGTATATGTGCTCTGAGGTTGGCATTTTGCTTTTGGGGGCACACTCATTGGAAGAGTGTTGGTGATTTGGCCAGACAAGATACTGGGTAGCTGTAGGGGGACCCCACCCTTGCAAAATCCAGATGTTGGTGCTTTTCTCTCTACTAAATATGTATGTAATGTCTATGGTCACACAGATAGAAGCCTGTCTGTTGTTTTGTGTTATTTTGCTCTGTTTATAATTTCTGTTTGTATTTTCCCTGAAGTTCAGGGTACTGATTTTTTTCCCCTGAACTATTTATGTATGTTTAATTAAAGTTGGTCTTTCACCTCCACAGCAGTAGCTAGCAACACTGTTGTTACAACTGGTTGTAAAAATTCTTTCCCAGTTTCTCTCCTGATCTTGGTTGCATTGGCTGTGTGCAAAAACTTTTCAATTTAATGTAATCAAAATTATCCATTTTGCATTTCATAATATTTTCTATCTCTTGTTTGGTCATAAATTCTTCTGTTCTACATAAATCTGACAGGTAAATTATTCCTTGCTCTCCCAGTTTGCTTATAGTGTCAGCCTTTATATCTAAATTGTGTACCCATTTTGATTTTATTTTGGGATGTGGTATAAGATGTTGGTCTATGCTCAGTTTCTGCTATGCTATTTTCCAGTTTTGCCAGTGGTTTTTGTCAAATAGTGAATCCTTACCCCAGAAGCTGGAGGGGTTTATCAAACAATAGATTACTATAGTCATTGACCACTATATCTTGTGTACTTAACCTATTCCAATCTACCATGCTATTTCTTAGCCAGTACCAAGTAGTTTTGATGATTGCTGCTTTATAATACAATTTAAGATCTGGTATGGGTAGGCCACCTTCCCTTGCATTTCTTTTCATTAATTCTCTCAATATTCTGGACCTTTTCTTCTTCCAAATGAATTTTGTTATTACTTTTCCTAGCTCTGTAAAATAATTTTTGGTAGTTTGATTGGTATGGCACTGAATAAGTAAATTAATTTAGGTAGAATTGTCATTTTTATTATATTAGCACAGCCTAACCATGTCCTGCTTTCCTTCTAGGAGGAATCAAAGCCTCCCGTGGAGAAAAGCTGCCAGAAGAGACTCAAAAGATATGCATTCATCCCACCCTTCAAGCCACGTCTATACTGACTCTCAAGGACACACATAACCTATATTTGCATATGTGTAAAAACAGACCTACTCCCAATGACCTCCCAAGCTCTCTTGGTTCCCTCCTAGCCTTCATCCTGTGGTTCCACCTTGATGAAAACAGAGGAAAATGTCAATGCTACTTCTTTTCAAGGAAAACCAGAAAGTATAAGTTGTACCTAGTGTAATCCAAGGGAAGGATATCAACTGTTTTTGGTGCTTGAATGAAAGAGACGTATGAGCTAGAAAAGGAGAAGGAAATCTGACTCTTTCTTACCATCAAAAGCCCTGTTACATAAAGCATTTCTGTAATCAATAGTCTGAAAAAGATACCAGGGAAGTGTTTCCACTTGTTTCTAGGTTTATGATGTTAACCCTGGGACACCATGGTCTAGAAGGGAGCCATCCTTACAGTGACTTGGGTCAGATTCTTGACTTTAATTAGCCAACTGCCTTTACACATGTTGGCCTACTTCTCTGTGTCTCAGTTTTCTCCCAGAGTTGTAATGGTGAGAGGGAAAGAGGGAATGGGCAGCTAAATGGTGCAGTCAATAGAGTACCCCGTCTGGAGTCAGGAAGGACAGTCAATGGCAGGTCTTCTTTGAACTTTCACCTAGGTGCGGAGGGGATTTTTTCCCCCTTCCTTTGTCCAGAAGGAGTAGCAGTTAGGAGTACAGGGCACTAAGAACATATGCTTATCTAGCGAGCCTGAGTCCTTGGCTGTCTTTGTCTGTTGTTGTCGTTGTTCAGTCACGTCCGATCCTTCGTGACCCCATTTGTGGTTTTCTTGGCAAGGTACTGGAGTGGTTTGCCCTTTCCTTCTCCAGATCATTTTACAGATGAGGAAACTGAGGCAAACAGAGTTAAGAGGCTTAAGTCTCTGAGGCTGGATTTCAACTCACAAATATGAGTCTCCCTGACTCCAGGCCTGGAGCTCTCTGCACTATGGCACCACATAGTGCCCTGCTTTTGTCTCCCCCTGGGCTTGAGCACAGGTCTATCTATGGTTAGCAAACAGATGACATGATCGTAGCTGGATCCAGCGTTGACAGCTAACTGTCTTGTAAGTTCCAATGATCCTGGCTTCCTGTCAGTCCTGGCTGACCAGCAGGAGCTGCGTCTACACTACTTTGGGAAGGAGAAGATGACTCATTGACCTGAGAGGACCAAGGAACTATGCCTGGCTGCCCAGGAGGTCTGGACTTGTGAGTCATTTTTGATGGAGAAAGTGAATTGCCTTTGCAGCAATTCCACGAAGCATCCTACCTCCCAGAACAGTGCAGAGATGCCATGAGTTATTGTTTTGTTTTTTAAGTGTTTGTTAATGCACGCTTAGAAACCTTGGGGTTTCAAGCATTTCATCATAATGGCGGAAAGAAATCGCTATTCTGTTCATGGTGTCACTTTTGTAAAATGATTCTCTTTTTGAGAAGGGATTTTGTATAAGAATTTCTAGACATGAGGCATGGCTAAGCTTTGCTTTAGCAATTTTCTCTGGAGTTTGGGGATATAAGCCAGAAAGACCAGGAAAATGCTGGCTCTCTTCTATTTGGGGGTCATACTACCCCTAGGATGAATCTGGGCTCCATGTAGGTCCATAGCCAGAAACTGCTATGAAAAGGTGTCTCCCTTTACTCAAAGATCACATGTGTCCTCACTCATCTGTGGGTATATGTTTTCTCCCAATAGAATGTAAGCTTTATAAGGGCAAGATCTCTTTGATTTTTGTCTTTTCATCACCAGCATATAGCACAATGATATGCATGCAGCAAGCACTGACTAAATGCTTATCGATTGATCCATTTTTGGATATTCTGTATAAAACTATATATTTTATATATGTATACAATTTTATAATATATAAAGTACACACACCTATACACATACACAGGAACTCATAGGTAGAGTGATCCACTCATTTGGCCCGGTCCTATCTAACATTTTTGTCAATAACTTGGATAAATGTCATGCTTATCAAATTGGCAGGTGACAAAAAATGGGGAGGGGATAGCCAACACACTGGATGACAGGGTCTGGATCCAAAGTGGTCTTGACAGGCAAAAACATTCTGCTGACTCTAATAAGATAAAATGTCATAGAGGTAAATATTAACTGTTTTATTTGGATTTAAAAAAAAACTATTTCGTGAATATAAGATGAAGGAGGGATGTTTGGATGGCAATTTATCTGAAAAGGATCTTGGGTTCTGAGTTAACCACAAGTTTATTAATGAGTCAGTTATGTGATATGGAAGGCCCCTGCCTCCCTCTGAAAAGCTAATGGGATCTTGAGCTGCACTATAGAGAAGACAAGCTCCCAGAATGAGGAGGTGCTAGTTCCTTTGTCCTCCGCCATGGTCAGAGCACATCCAGAGAACTGTCTTCAGACCTGGGTGATGCAGTTTAGGATGGACATCCATAAGCTAGAAAATGATGAGAGGAGAGCAATCACGATGGAGAATGGCCTCAAGTCAATGATAAGATCAGGAAATGGGCATGCTCATTCTGGAGAAAAGAAAATTGTCTTTAAGTATTTGAAGGGTTGCTACTGAGAAAAAAAGCATTAGACTCTTTCTGCTTCCCTTTAATGGCAGAATTAGGAGCGATTGTTGGAAGTCACGTAAAGCCAGATTTGGGCCTGATCTCGGGGAAAACTCCAGAAGTGGAATGGGCTTCAATGAGATGTAGATAACCATGTGTAACTCCTGAGTGAGACCAGATCAGATAAAAATGTAATTGGTTGATGGGTAACAAAATAAATACAAAAGTACAATACAATATTTATTGATATTCAGCTGTTTCAGTTGTTTCTGCCTGTTTGTGACCCCATTTAGGGTTTTCTTGGCAGAGATACTGGAGCAGTTTGCCATTTCCCTCTCCAACTCATTTTACAGATGAGGAAACTGAGGCAAGCAGGGTTAAGTGACTTGCCCAGGATCACACAGCTAGTGAGTGTCTGAGCCTGGATTTGAACTCAGGTCTTCCTGACTCTAGGCTTGACACTCTACCCGATACCCCACCTAGCTACCCCTAGTAGCCAGTAGAGCTTGCTAAATTGGGGGTGACAGGGTGAGATCTGTGCTCAGGGACTATTTTGCAGCTATGTAGAGGGTGGCTTGGAGAGGGGACAGATTTAAAGGTGAGAAGAGACTTGAGGAAGGAAGCTATTGTAATAATTCAGACAGGTGATGATGAGGGTAGTGTCTATATGAGTGGAGAGAAGGGGACAGATGAAGGAGATCTTGAGAAGACAACATTGACAGAACTGGATTGAATAAATGGTTTAATGACAGCCAAGAATGGCTCTTAGATTGTAGATGTCAGAGACTGGAATGATAGCGCCCCCAATAGAGAAAGGCCTCTACCAGTTCTGAAATTCTGTGATTGGAGATTCTATGATATACCCAGCTGACAGGCATGTTAAATAAATAACACAATTAAAACAAATTGATAGGACTTTCATTTTAACAGACTCTATTGCTTTCCAAGAATCTTGTCTACAAGCTAATAGCTATATAATTTCCTATGTCAATTTTTTTTCTTTGCCTTAGCCCAAGAAAAGATAATTTCTCAATGTTCAATTAAATTATAATTATTCTTGGTTTGAAATAATTTTTTTTCTACCTACTGAGGTCAACTTTGTTTCCTTAAGAAATAATTTCAAAACTTTGACTAACTAGAGAACATACCTCTAATCTTTCCCAGACATGCATCCTCCCTGATTAGAGAAATATTTCATAACTTCCAATCCTTTTATCATACAAGAAACTTGACTACTTGACTGACATTAGCTGTCCTTTAAAATCAAATTGAGAAATGTCATGTAATCTGTAGGGAAGGGAAGTCCCCTATCTTATTATATCTAATACAGCTTGCAGATTTTAGACAGAAAACATGGCACATGGAAAGAATGGAGATGTGCCTAATTCTAAAACATTAATCATAGTAACAGCTAAAACTTAAATAGTGATTGAAGGTCTACAAAGTGTTTTACATACTATATTATCTCACTTGATCATCATGACAACCCTTTGATGTAAGTGGTGTTACTTTTCTCATCTTAGAAATTAAGAAACTCAGGCAGAAAGAAGTTAAGTGACTTGCCCAGGGTCACACAGCTAGTATATGTCTAAGGCTGGATTTGATCTCGGATTTTTCTGACTCTTAAGTCCAGCATGCTAGGTACCATCCTAGTAATAATAGCTAGTATTTATTAAGTACCTACTATGTGCTCATACTGTGGTGAATGCTTCATAAATATTATCGTATTTGATTCTCACAACAGCCCTGAGAGGAAGGTACTATTATTACCCCCACTTTACAGTTGAGAAAACTGAGGCAAGGTCTCAATGTCCAAGGTTGGGTTTGAGCTCAAGTCACTTCCTAGGTGTGTGGCTCTAGGAAACCACTTAACCTCTGTCTGCCTCAGTGTCCTCAACTGTAACATGGAGATGATAACAACACCTTTCTCCCAGGCTTGTTATGAGGATAAAATGAGATACTTTTTGTGAAGCCCTTTGCAAATCTTAAAGCACTATGTAAATGTTATGATGATGATGATGATGATGATGCTATCATCCAAGTCAGTGGAAAGCGTATGTCTACATTAAACATTTTTCCCTGCAGAGGAAGGCAAATTCTAGGAAGGTTAAGTCATCATTGTGTGAAGATTGCCTTGACTCTCGTTTGGGCTTATTTCAGGCATGATTTTAGAGGAGGGGGGAGGAAAGAAGGGAACAAGCATTTGTTAAGTGCCTACTATGTGCTGCCTAACTGGCAACAAAACTCTATCTCTCTGCCTCCCTCCTTCTTTCTCTCTTTTTCTTTGTCTCTCTCTTTCTGCTCCCTTCCCTCCTCCTCTCTGTCTTGCTCTCTGTGTCTCTCTTTCTGCTGCTGCTGCTGCTGCTGCTGCTGCTCTCTCTCTCTCTCTCTCTCTCTCTCTCTCTCTCTCTCTGTCTCTGTCTCTCTGTCCTTTCCCTTCCCTCTATCCATATAGGGTATCATACCTTACTGCATGTGCTCTGCCCAAAGGGAATGTAAACTTTGATCCACAGAAACCTCGAAAGATAGCTTGGGGTTTACTGGCTAGATTTCTTTCTTATCCAAGGACCATGCCTTAAACCCAAATCACTCTGGCTCTCATCCACTGGCCAGCAATAGGTCCCAGGCCAAGCCCCACTTGATCATTGTCTGGGCCACCATTGGCTCAGACTGAATGTAAATAGTAATTATTTCTGTTTGGGACAGAAACCCTGAGGGTCTTCCACTCCCAGGTTGACTTTTTTCTCTGCCTTATTCCTTACCTAGCCTTAATCACTGATTGGGTGTTGCCTCAGTCAAACTGAGACTTGTTAAAGACCTTAGCTTAAAAAAGCCAAGGTCTCCCACTGCACTCCTGATCTATATCTGGCCACTGGACCCAGATGGCTCCGGAGGAGAAAGTGAGGGTGGTGACTTTGCACAGCCCTGACTCACTTAAATCTGATTCACTTGTAAGTCATGGCATCATCTTCCTGATGTCATGGCCCTCTTTGAGAATGAAGGACAAACAACAGCTAGGGTCTGTGATACATATTTCATATATATATATATACACATATATATGTGATATATATGTCATGTTATCATTATACTTGAACACTGTGTAGAATCTGTGACTGTCAGGATATGGGGACTACTGGTGTGGAAACTTTGTTCACTAATAGGCAGATCATTGCTCATCTATGAAATAACCAAATGAGATAGCATTCCTGAAGCACTTAGCACAGTACCTGGCACATCTTAGGTGCTTAATAAATGCTTTTTCTTTCCCTTGCCCATCTATGACCAAGGAGACAAGCTCTTAGAAGTTATCTAAGGTACATAAAAGTTGATTAGTTTGCCCCAACTCTGACACCAAATAAGGGGGGGTTGTATGAATGGAACCGAGGTCTTTCTGACTCTTAGGCCAGATCTCTAACCACTATGTCTCCTTGCCTAGAGGTAAGGAAAACAGATTCAAGCCTGTCTCTGACAGGTACTACCTGTGTGACTCTGGGTAAGAGCTTCTCCATGCCCTAGGCAACTCTCCAAGAGTGTAAATTGCATTGCAGATGATAATCTTTAGTGATATGGGGAACTCACCATACAATGGACCCATAAATCAGCATCAAGTATAAATACATATATATTATATATAGACATATATAGTTAATTGACAGACATTTGTTAAACATCTGCTACATGCCAGGCACTAAGCTAGGCACTAGGCATAAAAAAACCCAAAATGGTGCCCACCCTCAAGGGGCTTACATTCTTTCAAGAAAAACTATGCACTTATCTATAGAGAGATGTGTATATAGATAGATATAAAGATATTATGTGTAAATAAATAATAGACGATAGAAATAGGTAAGAATGTTAGAGAGAGAGAAAAAGAGTTAAAGAGATAGAAATCAGTGAGAGATAGTCCTAAGCTCTGATAGGATCTTATATCTAATCACATGGGAAGGGGAAGAAGAAAGCAAAAGGGGGAAGAGGACAAGCATTTATTAAGTACCTACTATGTGCCAGCCACTCTGCTAAGTGCTTTATAAATATTATCTCATTATTTGGACAAGGAAGAAAATGGAGAGTCAGGAAAATGTGCATTTAGTTAACAAGAGAAGAGAAAGATGCAATATTTAAAAGGAATATAAACATAGGCACTCCATCCCCAAAGAAATGTCCATTTTTGTGACTCTACTCTATCTTCCCCCACACATGAATATATTAGATATAAAGTCTTATGAGAGTGGCTCTGATTTAAGTCCTATTTTTAGAGCCTTTTGAACCTTTTGATAGGTTCAAATCAGGACATGTGGGAAAATAACAAACCAGAGCCCTTTGCCTTGGAGATAGGGCAAAAAATCATATTGGAACACAGAGAGTCTAATCAAAGTCATTTCAGAAACAAGCAAAAAAATCTAGTGATAGAAGTGATCTCCAAACTTCTTTAGGAAGGAGAAAAGAAAAGGCCTTAGACAAATAAGAGGATATCCATTAAAATCTTTTCAATTTTATTCCTTAAGAACAACTAGGTTGGCCTTTTCTTCAACAAATAATGTGAGGTAGAATTCTTCCGTGCCACCTTCCATCAAATTGCATCTCCAAAATTCTACTGCCTTATTTCTAACCAGATTTTTGTGGTTGTTCATTCATTTCAGTCATGTCTGACTCCTCATAACCCCTTTTGGGATTTTCTTGCCAAAGATACTTGGAGTGATTTGCCATTTCCTTCTCCAGTTCATTTTATGGAAGAGGAAGCTGAGGCAAACAGGGAGAAGTGACTTCCCCAAAGTCACACAGCTAGTAAGTGTTTGAAGCTAGATTTGAACTCAAGTCTTCCTGACTCCAGGTCCCATACTCTATTGACTGTACCATGTAACTGCCCTATTTTTAACCAGATTAAAATACATTAAAAAAATTGAAAGGTTAAAAATTGTAAAGACAGTCTGTTATTGAGTTTTCCCACACCAGACACAGATGATGAAAGACTGACTATAGAAGAGGACCTTAACACCAAACACTTTAGAAGGAAGAGTAATTATAGTAACAACCACAATTTTATAACTAAATTAATAATAAATAATTTAACAAAGTTGACATTTCTATAGTGCTTTATGTTTTGCCAAGCATTTAACATAATGTCATCTCATTCGGTCCTTACAGCAACCCTGTGAGTTTTGGTCTGATATTACCTCCATTTCATACTCCAGTCTTCCCGTTTCAAGCCCAGTATTTGATCCGCTGTGCAACTCATCTGCTCATAGGCAAAAAAGGAGAATGGTGTCTGGAGCCTGTGCACATAGATAGGAAGTCAGTCCCATCATGGCCCTGGACTTCCTGGGCTTACAATTCTAGAGACTACCAGGAGTGGACTTGCCCTGAATGAGATCATTCTCTCTCTCCTGGTTGGAGCTGAGATGTTAACTCACTCCTAGCTGAAGAGTGCATTACTCTTGGTGATTCTTGGTGTATTTTCATCTGTAGAATTGCTATTTCTTTTTGTTATTGTACTAGGATAAATATACATACATGCATGCATGTATGTATGTGTGTGCATGTATATGTATATACATGCTCTTGGTTATACAGAAGTGGGTTAAGCCAGAAAATATAAATTAAAGGTTCCCCTCTCCCTTAAGAGAAATGGGGGAAGTGATTTCCTTCTGAAACCAGATTCCTATCCCTAAACTAAGAATACTTGAGATGTGGCAGATGGATGTAATTCTAACCCTATTGTCCCTCAGGGAGACTTGGAGGAGAGGGCCTAGATCTTGCCTGTGCTCCTGCTAGGCTGCTGGTGAGAGCCACATGGTCTGTCTATTACCCTCCACAGAGGAGGAAAGTCCAGCCCTTTGGAGACAGGGTTGGTCAGATCAGATCTCATATCAGATCTATCCATGCCACCAGAAAGCGGTGTCTTTATATTTAGACACCTCCCCGTGCCTATCCCTAATCTTTCTTTGTATCTTAAATCCTGGGACACTTAGCACCATGCCTGATACATTGTTACTGTGGTGGTTCAGTCTTTTCAGTCACGTCTGACTCTCTGTGGCCCCATTTGGTGTTTTCTTGGCAAAGATACTGAGCCGTTTGCCATTTCTTTCTCCAGCTCATTTTATAGATGGGGAAACTGAGGCAGAGTGAAGTGACTTGCCCAGGGTCACACAGCTAGTAAGTGTCTGAGGCCAGATTTGAAGCCAGGAAGATAAGTCTTTCTGACTCCAGACCCAGTGCTCTATGCACTGCACCACTTTTTTTTTTTTTACTGATATCCCAGCTCCCCTCTACCACACAGTGCCTGTCTGGTTAATAGTAGGAATTTCATAAATGTTTACTGATTGAATGACCAAAGGGTAGAAGCTACTTCTTGCTACGTGAGTTTCTTTGGGCACTTACCTTCATAAAAATTAACTGATGACCTACAAGGGCCCTTCCAGTTTTAAAACAATGAAACAATAGGTGGGTAAGGACAGAGGACTGTAACAATTTGAGTAAAGCCTCGGAAACAGGAAGCACTAAGACGGTTCAGGGGATAGGGAGTTTGTCGGTGCTAACAGAGCATGACAGAGAATCATGGGATGATGGTTTTAGCTCCAGGAGGACCATTAGAAGGCATCTAGTCTAGCCTCCCAATTTTACTGATGAAGAAATGGAAGCCAGGAGCTGCAGCTAGCCCTTGAGAAGGGAAATGATGCTTTCAAGGTCCCACAGGGACTAAGTAACCAAGTTAGGATTCAGAAGTCTTGTCCTCTGGCTCCTCCAATAAACAACACTCACAACCTATCACAGCAAAGGCACCAGAGAGGCTGGGATTTGAGGATTAGGAGAGCTTGGTTTTTATATTCATTCTCATCAGTGACGAGGATTTAGGTTTTCCCAGATTTAAGTAATCTTCTAGATGGGTGGCATCATGGAGAGCATAGGGCCTAGAATCTGGAACACAAATCTAGCTTCAGATACTTATTTGTTGTATGATCCTGGGCAAGTCACTTAAACCCTGTTTGCCTCAGTTTTCTCATCTGTAAAATGAGCTGGAGAAGGAAACAACAAACCACTCCAGTATCTTTGCCAAGAAAACCCCAAATGGGATTATGAAGGGTCAGACAGGACTGAACAACAACAGTATCTATTTATATACAAGTTGTCTCTCTCATCAGAATAGAAGATCCTTGAGATCAGGGGATTTTTTTTTCCTCATATTTTAATAATTTATTTAATATTTTTAGTTTTCAACATTGATTTCCACAAGATTTTGAGTTACAAATTTTCTCCCCATTTCTACCCTCCCCCTGCCCCATTCCAAGATGGCATATATTCTGATTGCCTCTTTCCCTAGTCTGCCCCTCTTTCTGTCACCCCACTCTCCCTTTCCTCCTCCCCCCACTTTATCCCTTTTCCTCTTACTTTCATGTAGGGCAAGATAGATTTCTATACCCCATTGCCTGTATATCTTATTTCCCAGTTGCATGTAGAAAAAACTTTTTTTTTGAGCATTTGTTTTTCAAACTTTGAGTTCCAAAGTCTCTCCCTTCTTCCCTCCTAACCCACCCTCCTTGAGAGGGCAAGCAGTTCAACATAGGCCACAAATGTATCATTATGCAAAACACTTCCATAATAGTCATGTTGTGAAAGACTAACTATATTTCCCTCCATCCTATCCTGTCCCCCTTTATTTAATTTTCTTCCTTGACCCTGTCCCTTTTCAAAAGTGTTTGCTTTTGATTACCTCCTCCCCCAATCTGCCTTCCCTTCTATCATCCTCCCCTCTCTTATCCCTTTCCCCCCTACTTTCCTGTGGGGTAAGATACCCAACTGAGTGTGTATGTTATTCTCTCCTTAAGTCAAAACTGATGAGAGCAAGATTCACTCATTCCCTTTCACCTGCCCCCTCTTCCCTTCCTACAGAACTGCTTTTTCTTGCCACTTTTATGTGACATAACTTACCCCATTCTATCTCTCCCTTTCTCCTTCTCCCAATATATTCTTCTCTCATCCCTTAAATTTATTTTTTTTAAGATATTGTCCCTTCATATTCAACTCACCCTGTGCCCTCTGTGTATATATATGTATATTGCCTTCAACTACCCTAATACTGAGAAAAGTCTCATGAGTTACAAATATCATCTTTCCATGTAGAAATGTAAACAAAATGGTTCAACTTCAGTAAGTCCCTTATGATTCTTGTTTACCTTTTCATGCTTCTCTTGATTCTTGTATTTGAAAGTCAAATTTTCTATTCAGCTCTGGTCTTTTCATTGAGAAAGCTTGCAAGTCCTATATTTTATTGAAAATCCATATTTTGCCTTGTATTATACTCAGTTTTGCTGGGTGGGTGATTCTTGGTTTTAATCCTAGCTCCATTGACCTCTGGAATATCATATTCCAAGTCCTTCAATCCCTTAAAGTAGAAGCTGCTAGATCTTGTATTATCCTGATTGTGTTTCCACAATATTCAACTTTTTTCTTTCTGGCTGCTTGCAATATTTTCTCCTTTACCTGGAAACTCTGGAATTTGGTGACAATATTCCTAGGAGTTTTCTTTTTGGGATTTTTTTCAAGAGGTAATCAGTGGATTCTTTCAATTTCTATTTTACCCTCTGGTTCTAGAATATCAGGGCAGTTTTCCTTGATAATTTCTTGAAAGATGATGTCTAGGCTCTTTTTTTGATCATGGCTTTCAGGTAGTCCAATAATTTTTAAATTATCTCTCCTGGATCTATTCCCCAGGTCAGTGGTTTTTCCAAGGAGATATTTCACGTTGTCTTCTATTTTTTCATTCTTTTGGTTCTGTTTTATAATTTTTGATTTCTCATAAACACTAGCTTCCACTTGCTCCAATCTAATTTTTAAGGTAGTATTTTCTTCAGTGGTCTTTTGGACCTCTTTTTCCATTTGGCTAATTCTGCCTTTTAAGACATTCTTCTCCTATTGGCTTTTTGGAACTCTTTTGCCATTTGGGTTAGTCTATTTTTTAAGGTGTTATTTTCTTCAATATTTTTTGGGGTCTCCTTTAGCAAGTCATTGACTTGTTTTTCATGATTTTCTTGCATTACTCTCATTTCTCTTCCTAATTTTTCCTCTACTTCTCTTGCTTGCTTTTCCAAATCCTTTTTCAGCTCTTCCATGGCCTGAGACCAATTTCATATTTTTCTTGGAGGCTTTTGTTGTATGCCCTTTGACTTTGTTGACTTCTTCTGGCTGTATGTTTGATCTTCTTTGTCACCAAAAAAAGATTCTATAACCTGAGGCTGAGTCCTTTTTTGCTGCCTGCTCATGTTCCCAGACAACTACTTGACTCTTGAGCTTTTTGTCAGGATATGACTGCTTGTAGAGTAGAGAGCACTTTGTCCCAAGCTTGAGGGTCCAAGCACTGCTGTTTTCAGAGCTACTTCTACTCCAGTCACTGCAAGCTAAGCCACAGCAGTGCTCCTCCTCCCCCAAGAACTGCCAACCAGGATGGTGACCCAGATCCAAGCAGGGCAAAGAAAGAGAACCCTGCCTCTGCACCAGCAAAGCAATCCCTGCACTCCTGCTCTGATCCACCACTTGATTCCTCCCACTGGGTGGGCCTGGAGCTGGAAACAGCCTCCATTGGAGCTCTGGAAGCATCCATGGGAGCTTTCTGCTGCCACTGCCACCACAACACCACTTTCTGCCACCCCTGGGGCTAGGGCTGGACCATGCACTTCTCTTACCCAGATCCAGAAGTTTTCCCACTAACCTGCTCCATGGTCTTTAGCGTTTGTGAGTTGAGAAGTCTGGTAACTGCCACAGCTCAGTGATTCATGGCCCTAAGGCCTGCTCCACCTGACTCCCAGTCTGGTCTGTCCTGGTGCAGCCCACACTGGGCCATGCTCTGCTCCCAGCATGGTGTGATAGACCCTTTCCAGTGACCATCCAGGCTGTCTTGGGCTGGAGACTTGTTTCCCTCTGTTATTTCATGGGTTCTAAAGCTCTAGAATTTGTTCAGAGCCATTTTTTACAGGTGTTTGGAGGGATTTGGGGGAGAGCTAAAGCGAGTCCTGTTTTCCAGCTGTCATCTTGGCTCTACCCCCTGGGGATATTTGTTTTTTTCCCCAGTGTATACCCTAATCCCAGGTACACAATAAGCACTTAATAGATTGATTTAGAGCTGGAAGGGGCCTCTGAGGTTACTTGAGCATTCCAAATCCAGTGCTCTATGCAGAGGGTCACAAACTTAACCGAAGCTGAATATGTGAAATGGGGAAAGACTCCTTTCTGTATTTAGAAGGTTTTTTTTTTCCTACCACCCTCTTCAGCTTGAAGGGGGAGAATTAAACCCAATATGTTTTCCACATGTAGAGACAAACCAAATTTATCATATCAACCAGTTGGCCCTGTTTAGGAGGGGGGAAACCTGCTACAAAAAAACCCCAGCTTGTTAAGGTTTGCTTGTTTTCTTCCATTATGTTTTGTTTTAAGTTTACAAACCTTTGACAGATTCATTATTTTCACACTTGGCTGAGAATGGTAAACAGATCAACCACTACTCCCTAAATGCAGCAGGCCTTTGGAAGAGGCAGGCATTGGATCAAAAATGCCCTGTAGTTGAAATTCCTTATGCCAACAGTGATATCATGATATTGAAAAGCCTTATGTGAACCAAACTGTCTCAAAGAGCCCTCCAAATGTGATGGAAAAGTTGCCTCTAATCATCCTGCCTAGTTTAATCAGAATTAATCATTATATGGCATACAAGAGTATAATGCCAAGACCTTTATTTTCACTGAATTAAATAAGAAATAGAAAAAGAGACAGAGGGCAAAGGACCAGCCTTCAAAATGATGGCATAATAATCATGACAACAATAATAATAATAGCTAATGTTTATGGAGTACTTTAAAGATTGAATAGCTTTTTACATATATTACCTCACTGTACCATGATGATTCTTTTTTCCTTCACTCATTAATTTATAGTACTTCCTCTGTAGCATCCCTCTTAACTTGCTCATGCTCACATGTCAGATGCTCAGAGGGTGGAGTCTACTCCAGGTTCCAGGGTCCTGAGTTCTTCACTCTTCACATTATAGTGCATGAGCCCCCATCAGTGCACTTCTTATTCACAATCAGTTCCTAGCAAAGCATTTACTGAATTATTATAGAAAGTACAGCAGTTAGAAAACATTCCTTTCATAAACCTTGGATTTACTGCCACACAAATACACCCAGTGTTGATGGGAATGGTAGGATCAAACTTAGATAGTGTTAGTGAGGCATATATGTAGTATTCATGTGTGGCAAAGGCAATTCAAAACTCATGTCTTCCTGACTCTAGGCCCAGCAATCTATCCACTCTTCCACCTTGCTGCCTCTTAAGTATTATGTTCAGTTTGGGGCACCATATTTTAGGGAGAACTTAGGCAACTAGCCTAAAGATCATGCCATAGGGGAATCAGTTGAAGGAACCAGGCTGTGTGGTCTGAAGTAGAGAATGTTCAGGGAGCAAGCAATAGTTGTCTTCAAGTAGCTGAAGAGTTATCATATTTTTTTTTTTGGAGGGGCAGGGTAGTTGGGGTTAAGTGACTTGCCCAAGGTCACACAGCTAGTAAATGTGTAAAATGTCTGAGGACAGATTTGAATTCAGGTCCTCCTGACTCCAGGGCTGGTGCTCTGCTCACTGCACCACCTAGCTGCCCCATATTTTTAAAAATCTAAATTTATTTATTTAGTTTTAGTTTTCAACATGCTCTTTTATAAGATTTTGAGTTCTAAAATTTCCCCCTCCTTTCTCACCCCTTTCCCCAAGACGGCATGCAATCTGATATAGGCTATACATGTACACTAACATTAAACATGTTTCCACATTAGTCATGTCATGAAAGAGGAATCATAACAAAAGGAAAAAAACCATGAGAAAGAAAAAAAGAGAGAAAATAGTATGCTTCAATCTTCATTCAGACTCCATAATTCTTTCTCTGGAGGTGGATGGCATTTTCCATCATGAGTCTTTTGGAATTGTCTTAGATCTTTGCATTGCTGAGAAGAGCTCAGTCTACCAAAGTTGGTCATGGCACAACATCGCCATAACTGTCTACAATATTCTCCTGGTTCTGTTTACTTCACTCAGCATCAGTTCATGTGAGTCTTCCCAGGTTTTTCTGAAATCTGCTGAAGGGCTATGTAAGAAATGGGAGAAGGAGTTTTGTTTCCACAGAACTAAAGGTGTGCTTCCCTGGCCTCCCCCACCCCAGCTTTAGCAGAGACCAGGCCTCAAGGTCGGTCAGGTGAGAGGTCAGAGGCTTGTATGCATGTGCATACTTTTTGAGAAGGCAGTCTGGGGAATTAGAGAGGCCAAACCCACTTGAACCAGTTCAAGCTTATCTAGGGTCTGGTCTTGGTCAAGAATCCAGGCCTACTGATTTGCATCATTTACATATGTTAAAGAGGGAAAGTAGGGGAAATAAAAGAATATAGTTTAATCCTAAACTAAGACAAGGAAAATCTAATTAACTTCACTTTTGCTTCTGTATCCTTATTACCCTATTTATATAAACTATATAACCTAGGGAAACTATGTAAAAAACAAAGATTGTAAACTAACCATGACTCTAGCAGGAGTGGAGGGAATGGTTACCCCTGCTCCTGCAGCTGTATCAGTGTGAGTGTTCCTGTGAGCACGAGCACTGCACCCGCTCTCCCGGGGAGTGTAATAAAATGCCTTCCTCTGCCCACTCTGGTCCTGAATTCTTTGGGTGTGAATGGGCAAATCGCATGGATTTTCCTAAGGTCAAGTGAAGGGAAGCAACAGGCAGCGGAAGCTCGCCAGGCTTACTCCTGGATCTTGTCTTGGGGTGTCCTGTGATCCCCACTGAGGTGTTAAGAGGGCTACCACTCTGGATTCCCTTGGGGAACCCTGTGGTCTGCACAGCCTTCTTAAGGGGACATCACATGGGACTTCCGGCCCTGTCTCGGGAGCCTTGTGATCTTACTGCCATCCTAAGGGGCCATCACTTGGGTCTTCCTTAGGGTCTGACCCCTAGGAGGCCCTGTGATCCCCACAGATTAAGGGATGGCTACCACTTGGTCTTCCTCTGGGAGTCCTGTGGTCTGTACAGCCTTCCCTAGGGATTATCACAGGGTTCTTCTTCAGGACTTTGGCCCTGCCTAGGAAGTCCAGTGATCGCCAAAACCATGTTTCTCACAGCTATTATATTTAAGAAGGATTAGGCTTGTTTTTCTTCCAGAGGCCAGAACCATGAGCAATGGTCAGCAATTGCAAATAGGTAAATCTAGGTTTAATATTATGAAAAACTTCATAACAGTGAGGGCTATCCCAAAGTGGGATCAACTGCGATCCTTTTCATTCAAGGTTTTAAAGCAGAAACAAGAAGACCATTTGGCAAGTGTGTTATAAAATGGATTCTTTTTTTCAAGAATAAGCTGGGGGAAAAATAAGCTGGACAAGGCGACTTTGTGAGATCTCTTTGTAATGTTAAAAAGGTTCAAGAGACATGGTTTCTGGGTAATTTAATCGTTTTATTAAAAAGGCCAACAGGTTATTAATAAAAGAATGGCCATTTTGGCATCTTAGACCAAAGACCCCTAATGGTGGTTGGGTCACAGTTGTATGTCCTTCAAAGAGATGCTCCTGAAGAATGCCTAATCGCCTCTGATTGGTTAATTAAATGGAAGGTGGGCTATCTTGGGGTATGTGACTTAAGTCACTCAAATCTTGGTCAAAGAGATATCAATTTCCTTATCACCTCTCTTGATAATAGGGAGAATCAGCATTTTCCCAGGAACTGTCTGAGAAAGCACAATGAGCAGGAATATACATATTAGCCCAAACTTAGAATTTCTTTTACTGTCTGATGAGATCTTGGCCTGGGTAAATCTTTAAGAGAGATTTCCCACACTGGTTGGTTTCTGGATGAAGAAGTAGAAAAAAGAAAAAGCTTGGTCCTAATACAATAATTAGTCATTAAATATAGAGAGAAATATTCATTTCTCACATCTTCTAATGCCCCAATAGCCACCATCACACTAACAACGCATTCATCTCTATGATGGCCTTTGCTGATTGGTAAATTCACCCCTGGAATTTCCATTCGAGGAAATAATCACACCATCCACATTTATTCCAAACCTGGCTCAACTTTGCTACTGAAAGTGGGTCCTTCTCCTCCATTTTTTAAACTTCTACATTCTCCCCATTTTTACTACCTCTTATCAATGTGTTTTCCTCTATTAGAATATAAGCTCCTTAAGGGCAGGGACAATCTTGATTTTTGCTTGTATTTATTTACCCAGTGGCTAGCATAGTGCCTGGTATGATCCCAGAGCTGAAATGATCTTCCATGATGAAAAGGTTTCTAGGCCATGGTGGAATTCCATGAACAACTAAAAGATCTGTGATCTTAGATGGGAAAAAAATAACATTTTTCTTTTCACTAATGACTCAGGGGGCTATGACCCAAAAGAGCATGGCTAATTTGAGACATATTTTGCATGATTTCACAGGTATAATTGATATCACATTTTTTTGCCTTCACAATGGATTGGGGATGTGATGGGAGAGAGGGAGAGAATTTAGAACTCAAAATTTAAAAAATAATATTAAAATAAATATTTTTTTGTTAAAGAACCTTTGCTATATACATATAATGGCACCTTTGGCATTTTTCTTGGTTGTTGAAATTTTCTACCCTCTGTTACTGAGTTGTGAGGCACCCCTTTGCCCAAACTTTCAGAGAGATGTAGCTTCATAGACACCAGCAACCCGTGAAGGGGGTCTCTCTGTTAAAACTTCCACTGGAAGGAATCAGAACCCTAAAGACGTCTGACCAGGAGGAAGGATGCTTGTGACCTCAGCAGGTATATGTAGCCCCCAGCTGAAAGCTATTAATAAAAAAAAAAAAAGAATCAAGCATTCCAACTCCTGGTCTAGCCACCCCTGCCTTAGTCTATCATTGCCTTAGGGCTCCTGCTATGCTGAGAGATTGATGAAGCATCACCAACATATGTCAAAGTTAGAACTTTTTCTCCGTGTAAGGGAAAAAGTCCTTTGGATTACCATCCCACAAGCCAGTCTGTAGGTATTGTTACTTATGTAGCTGCCAGCACTTGGCCTCCAGGTCTATGTGACTGAACAAGGTCATATTTCTTATCTGGAAGCACCCAAGAGAAGAACCTAGAAGCTGTGTTTCTTCCAGACCCTGAGATTCAGTCACCAATATCCATGTCCTTTAATAAATTTTGCTAGGATACATATGCTTTATATGTGACTTTTTTTTTAATTTAACATCTCTAGTGTACTGGCTGACATCACATAACAAACGATTTAGACTTTTGCTCCTAAATAGTGGGGAATGGACAATAGAGAGTGTCTACCTGCCTAGCTTCTGAAATAGGCCCCTGGGACCCAGAATCTCCATTTAGATAAATGCTCTTACAGTCTCTCCTTTGTCTCTGTCATTCCCTATTTTTTACTATTGTGAGGGGGGAGGGGTAGCTATAAGAGGGATTCATTAGGGGAATTCCTGATAAAATGGAATATTTAACCCAATTAAAGTGATGGGACACAAGGAACTTGTGGTGATTCACTGCTTGAAGAATTGACTGTTGACACTCTGTTGCTTTGTGTACATAAGGACTCATACTTTGCCTTCTATGTTCTCCACTGGGCAGCTAACACTGGTCTCAAGAATTCTTGAACCCATGTTAGCACCACCAACACCACTAGAACTCTCCATTTCTAGTCGATGACATGTGCTCAGAAAAAAGAAATTAAAAGGTAGAGTAAGGCAGCCAAGGGCTTAGGGTTCAGTCTTAGGCTCACCTATGCAGGCTGATGACCCTCATGGCCACATGCTTCTGTTGCAAGCCACTATGACCATAGGAGAAGAGAGAGAAATCCTTTCCACACTCCTCACTTACCCCCACTTTGCTGAAGGTCCAAGAGAGAGAAAGCACAAGAGACAAGTCTCAAGGTAGGAAGGTCTAAAAATGAAGCACGGAACCATTTCTTTTCAGTTATTCTTAATGGCCACAGGTAGGGGAGGTCACCAATCATCAGAAGGCAGCCCCAGTCACTAATCAGGAGTTCCTTCTCTCAACTCAGCAAGAATTTCCTAATCATCTCCCCTATACTTACCTGGTACGTGTCATATCATTCTAGTAGAATATAAGCTCCTTGAGGGCAGGATAATAATCCCAATCTTAACAATATCCAAATATCCAAAAGGATGCGATCTCTGTGTATCTTCCCTCCAATGACGCCGATCACAAACCATCCACGACAACCCATATGTGAACCCGTGAAACCAAGAAAGATGATAACCTTCTTAATATTTATCACCATAGTCATAGCTCACATGTGTATGGAGCTTAGCATTTCCAAAATGCTTTATCTGCACTGCCACTATCGATCCTCAACAACCCTAGGGCATAGGTACTATTATTAACGCCATCTTATAATTGAGGAAACTGAGGCAGACAAAGGTGGAAGGTTTGCTCACCAGTCCCCAGAGGGGAGAAGCAGATAGATTCTTGGCAAGTAATGTCTCAGCCTCAGGCCCTGCTTTAACTCCCAGAGCCAGTAGAGAGATATGGCAAAGGGCTGTGATTTCAATGGTGTGGGAACCTCCTCCGCCAGAAAGCTCAAAACCTGTTTGTGGCCTAGTAGAAAGTCTGAGAGAGTTGCCTGAGATGCACATAGAATGTGGGAGCCAGATGGGGCCTTAGAACAGGGGATGTCAGGGTTGGGAAGGGCCTTAGAACAGGGGATGTCAGGGCTGGGAGGGGCCTTAGGACAGGGGATGTCAGGGCTGGGAGGGCCCTTAGAACAGGAAATGTCAGAGCTGGGAGGGGCCTTAGTCTTAAGTCTTAGCCTTAGAAGGCCACCTAGTCCAAACCCCTCAGGTCTCCTGAGTCTCTGTCCCCAGGACAGGTGAACCTACTCGTGAAAATGCAAACCCTTTTCACTCCCTGTTGGCCGTGATCCAGGTGAAAGCTCTCACTTAACAATTAGCTAGCACTGATGTTATCCAAGGCTGCTCAGAGGGACTGTGTAGGAGAACAGAACCTAGGTGGTGCCTGCAGGCTGCTCCTGAGGCAACCCAGCAGTCGTGCTTAGCCAGAAAGGACAGCAGACAGGGCCTGTGCGTCACCTGGGGCTGACAGGCTGCCCCATGCTACGGAATCTGTTATTTCTTGAGCTGGTGGAAGCTCTCTGTTTTTGAGTTTCTAATGTTCTTTTTACACCCTCGGCCCCATAGAATGGGCCAGTGGAAAAGATCCTGCACCTGGTGTCAAGAAACCTACATTACTGAATCATCTTCACATCTCTGTGCCCTCCATAAATTATTTTGGGGGGGGGGGTGCTAACACTTGTAGTTAGATCTAATGCTTGCACATTTTTACAGAAATAAGCCTTCACAGCATCATAGCTCTGGAGCTGGGAGGGACTTCAAAAGGCGTTCAGTCTAATCCTCTTACTTTACAGATGAAAAAAACTATATAAAACTATACATAAAATATATGTTTATTAAATTTTCTTTTTTATTACAAGCTTAGTCACAAAAAGCCATAGACATTTCTGCATACAGAAAAAAGGAAGATTGTATAAGAAAGCAAAATTCTGTTGCCGTAGTTTTGAAAACAACATTTATTCAAGTTAACGAGGTTGTAATGAGACAGCTGTATGTGTCCCCTTCTGAGCTTTTTGTTTTGGGGGAATCCCGCTCCTATTCTATGTCCTGGGCCTCTTGAGCAGTCTGGAGAAGCCTATAGGCCTCTTCTCAGAAGAATGTATGTGGCCCATATTCCTAACTGAAGGAAAGGCTCGATTTCAGTTAGATGTTAATGAAAATTAAGGTGTCATTTTTTTTCTGCATTCAAGATCAATGATTCCCCTGAAGTCTCTTTGTAGGCCTGTTCCAGTACCAGGTCTACAGATTAAGAACCCCTTTCTTACCTCTCACCTCTCCCTCTCAGTGTCCCTGTCTTCCTTCAAGACTCAGCTTAAATCCCACCTAATCCAGGACACCTTTCCCTAACAGCTAATGCTGTTTTCTATCTACATTCTATATTTATTGATTCATTTCAATTGTGTCCAACTCTTTGTGACCCCAGTTGGGGTTTTCTCAACAAAGATACTGGAGTGGTTTGCCATTTCCTTCTCCAGCTCATTTTACAGATGAGGAAACTGAGGCAAACAGGGCGAAGTGACTTGCCCAGGGTTACTCAGCTAGTGGTTTGTCATTTCCTTCTCCAGCTCATTTTACAGATGAGGAAACTGAGGCAAACAGGGTGAAGTGACTCACCCAGGGTCACATAGCTGGTAAGTGTCTGAGGGTGGATTTGAACTCAGGGAGAAGTCCTGACTCCAGTTCCAGTGCTCTGTGCACTATGGCGCCACCTAGCTTTCTATATATCTTATATCTATCTGATTATTTACATATTGTCTTTCCCGTTAGAGCAGGGCTGTCCAACCTTAGATTATCTTAGGGCTGCATTAAAATAAAATAATTACTCAAGGGCCACATCCAAAATAAAAAATACAGTACACTAATAGAAAGCGGGTGATGCAGGTCATTGATACGACAGGGGAAGGCGCAAAGCGTGAGAGCAAACACAAAACAACAAAGCAACAACAGAACAGTATAAAGGTAGGTGCATTGTACAGACAGAACGTATCCCACAGATGGATTGAAAATTCCATGCGATGGTCTGTCCGTAATACAGCTTAAAAACACCAAGGAAAATTAACATCAAGATTATTTATTAGTGATGGAATTAAAACATCTAATATGCATTCCATGCAAATTATTATTTTATTTTTTCACTTGTGAAAATTAAAACCCAGAGGTGGGCTGCATAAAACCGCACCGCAGGCCGGGCTGTATTTTGGACAACCCTGCACTAGAACATAAAGAATGTACAACCAAAAGTTCTTTTCTTCATCACAGAGTTAATGGACCTGAAACAGTTTCTTTAGTACTTTGAAACAGTCCCCTTGGCATCTGCTGTTGGCCTGGATTCAACCTCTTCCAGCCTTGATTGAAGACACTGTAACCAGAATGGCCTTTGTTTTCTTTGAATGACTCAGCTTACCTCATTGAGCCTCTGGATGCTGTGGCTTGCTCTTCCGGGGCAGGAAGCCTAGAAAGCATGTCAGGAAGCAGAAAACTTCCTGTGTGATGAGTCATGGGGCTGGCTGAGGGGAGGTGTTAATGTCTACTCTAGGGGAAGGGGCCAAGTCAAGAACCAATCGGCCCCGGTCATTCAGGCGGTGCTTGATGATGTCAAAGACCCTAAAAGAGGGGAGAGGACAGCTTGAAGCTCTCTCTTTCCTTTTCCGGTTGGCGGCAAGCAAGCGTGACTCTGGGCCAGCCCTTGCTCTCGGGCTGAGCCCAGATGTTGGTAACTATGCATTGTATTGGGTCTGTCTGTTGATATTTGTAACTTGTTTGTATTTTGGTTTTGAGGTTCGGGGTGCTGGTTTGTTTTTCCCCTGAACTAAATGAATGTTTTGAACCTCAGGGTGCTGGTTTTTCCCCTGAAGTAACTCAATGAATCTGTATTTGGTCTGTCTCTTGATGCTTGTCTGTATGCTCCCCTGAACTAACTGAATGCTAACTGAATGCTGGTGTTTTTTCCCCTGAACTAAATGAATGTTGTCTGTATGCTAACTGAATGCTGTATTAAAGTAAGCTGGTCAACCCCTTCACCGTGCTTTCCTTGTTTAAGCAGATAAAAAGAACCTGTGCTTTCCCGGCAGCTTCCTGGGCCCCGGCAGCCTCCTGGGTCCCAGCAGCCCCCTGGGTGCCGGCTGTGGGGGAGTGATCTTACGCCCCCACCGAAGCTGCTAGCTGGGTTGTTAAAACAGACACCTCCCTCAGCCTCCTCTCCTCTCTGAATGGAGGGCTGAACACCAAACTCCTCCCAATGCCTTCCTTTATAGGGGCAAGGAGCTGAACTCTGAGATCAGTTCGCCTTACCTCTGCAGCTCTGCCTGGTTTCAACTCCAAGGAAGAAGATGCTCCCCCGCCTCCCCACTGGGTATCCCCTGGTGTCTCGATATCCCCTTTCCTGTTATCTACCCTTTTAGGTTTTAAATTCCTTGAGGGCACTGACAGTCTTTTTGTTAATCATTTCCCTAGGGTTCAGTGCTTGGCACATAGTTTGTTTTGGGTACAACTCATGACTCCATCTGGAGTTTTCTTGGCAGAGATACTGGAGTGATTTGCCATTTCCCTCTCCAGCTTTTTACAGATGAGGAAACTGAGGCAAACAGTTAAGTGACTTGCCCAGGATGACCCAGCTAGTAAGAGTCTGAGGTCTGACTTGAACTCAGGTCTTCCTGACTCCAGGCCTGGTGCTCTCTCTATCCACTTTGCCACCTACCTGCCAGCTCTTTCTACTGATGAGGAAACTGAAGAAAACAGGGTTAAGTGACTTGCCCAGGGTCATACAGTTAGTAAGTGTTTGCGACTGGATCTGAACTTGGATCATTCTGACTCCAGAGCCGCTGAACCACCTAGCTGCCTCACACATAGTAGGAACTTAATAAAATGTTGACTGGACCAGAATGGGGCATCTATGTGTTCCTAGGACTCAGCCCTCGCTGACCAGCCCCCACCTCCAGTCCCATACACAAGACAATGTGCGCTGATAGAAAGAGCATCAGTTTAGCATTGTGACCTGAGTTTGAATGCTGCCTCTCTCCTACTTACTCTGGAGAAGTCCCTTTTCCTCTTTGAACCCGTTTTTTCATCAGTAGAAGGAGGAAGACAGACTAAATGTTCTGAGGGCCCACTTAGCTCTGATTCTACAGTCTAATGTTCTCTAATGTTCACCAGTTCTCACAGTCAATGTTCTGTGTGATAAAACCCCTTTCAGCTCTGACATTCTACATTCAAAGGTCTTTTCTCGCTGTTCACATTATGTTCTAAAACTCCTCTCAGCTCTGACACGCCATGGATGCTAAGTGAGTAATTAGTGGTGATAGTAACCAGGTCAGGGATGACAGGTGTACGCTGATGCTGGTGCTTGCCTCATTAATTACAATAACATAGTGAGTGGAGGGGGAGGTGGGATGTTAACGTAGAGTCTGGTCAGCTTCTCCCTTCATGTTACAGGTTGGGAGATGGAAAGCCCTGAAAGGGAGTGCCTCACCTGAGGCCACACAGCAAATTAAAAGCAAGGCTCGGACTTGAATCCCAGGTTTCTTGACTCCTGATCCAGCTCTTTTGCACTAGACCAAGTGGCTTTTCTCTTTTTGTTGTTGTCATGTCTTCCTCTTCATGACCCCACTTGGGGTTCTTTTGGCAAAGATGCTGGAGACGTTTGCCATCTCTTTCCCCAGCTCATTTTACAGATGTGGAAACTGAAGCAAAAAGTTAAGTGATTCGTTCAGGGTCACACAGCTAGTAAGTGTCTGTAGCCAGATTTGAACTCAGGAAGATGAGTTTTCCTGACTCCAGACCTGGGTTCTATGCACTATGGCGCCACCTAGCTGCCTTTGTCCTCTATACTTTTATCCAAGTCATTTAGATCAATTCAGCAAATGTTTATGACTGTGCCAGTCACTGGGAATACAGAGATATAACTGGAATAAATCCCTGCCCTCAGGAAATTTACACCATACTGGCGTGTAAAGAGAAAATACTAAATAATTTGGTAGGGAAGGGGTGAAGATTGACAACTGAGGGGATCAGGAAGGACCTCATATAGAAGACAGGGATTCCTCAAGAGGCAGAGGGAAGGAGAAAGGGCATTCCAGGCATAGGGAATGCAAAGGTTTGGTGACAGGAGATGAAGCACTGAGGACAAGGAATGTCTGGTAGGCCCTTTGACTAGCAGAGAATGCATCAGGAGGAATATTGTCTAGATAGAAAGTAAAGTCTAGAAACAAAATGGGAGATAGATTGGGAAGGGCTTTCAGTGGCAAACATAGTACAGTTATCCCTTCCAAATCAAGATTTTCTCCATCATAGCTTTGATATATCGTGGGTCTGCGTAAGAAATTAAATGGGGATTTTGGGAGAGTTTTGTAAAGGCTGTAGATGATACGTGAAGGCCAGTAGAGGACACAGAGCCTGTGACCAAATACTTAATGAAATTTTACAATTAAGTGCTATAAATACCCCATACAAGAAAAAGAAAAAATTCAGACTTCTCTGGTGTGAAAGGAGAGCCAAAAAATTTTACATAGATTTTCTAGATTGTGAGGGCACCATGCCCCTAACTCCCTCAATGTGGAAGGGATAACTGTAGGCCATATTTTACTCTAGGGACAATAGAGAGCCACAGACATGGTCAGCTATCTGCTCTAGGAATATTAATTTGGCGGCCGTGTAGAAGATGTATTGGAGAGGAGAGACTGAAGACAGGGAGACCAATTAGGAAGTTATAGTAAGAGTCTAGTTGAGAGAGGATGGGAGCCTGAACTAGGGTGATAACCATGCGAGTTAAGTGAGGGAGATGGATAGAAGAGATATTGTAGAAAATGAGCTGGGTCAATCATGAGTCCTGGACACCCTCTGCGGGGATTTTGTGAGGCTCTGATGAGATAATATATGTAAAGTGCTCCATCAATGTCTGTTATTACTGGTGTAGCCAGGGTGATTAGAGGAAGACTTGATTTGCTGGTGTGGATTTTGACATGTGCCCTGGTCTCTCCCGGAAAGAGGCTTT
Source organism: Trichosurus vulpecula (assembly GCF_011100635.1). NCBI lineage: Eukaryota > Metazoa > Chordata > Mammalia > Diprotodontia > Phalangeridae > Trichosurus > Trichosurus vulpecula. The sequence goes on along the minus strand of NC_050573.1, from coordinate 24,439,328 downwards.
GCTGGAATGACGAATCAGTTCCTGATTGGTCCTTATTGGGGGCGGGGGTGTTGGGTCAAAGATGATTGGGAACTGAGGGTGAGGAGGGCAGACTCTATAATCAATATGGCGATGGTTCCCTCCACTATCTTTGTAGCAGTCTAGCTGAGGACTTTTCCCCAGCACCTTTGGGCTTTCTTCAAAAGCCAGGGGGTGTGGAGAAGGAATTTCTCTTCCCTTCCTCCACAGCAAAACCTTTATGAGGCAACAACACAGACTTGCCTGAGAAATTTATGGCAATGGAACTCAATCTACGCTTATGTAGTCAAGCGTGAGACAGGACCTCAAGTCCTTAGTTGCTTTCTTCTGCCGGGTTCCATCCCTGAGTATGGGTCAGTGACCAGAGATACTAAGAAATGACTATTTCCTTCCATTTTAGCAATGCAAAGACATGCCCTGGCTGTCACTTAACCCTTGTTTGCCTCAGTTTCCTTAACTGTAAAATAGGGATAATAATAGCATCTACCTCACTGGGTGGCTGTAAGGATCAAATGAGATATCTGTAAATTACAACAGTGGCTGGTGCACAGTAGGCACTTAAAAAAATGTTTTTTCCTTCTCCCTTTTCTCCCCTTGCTGAGAGGAGGGACTGGGTCCCACTAATTTTTATACACGCCACTGTCTAACACATAGGAAGCACCTAATACTCCGTGGAGGTGAACTTTCTCACCTAATCAATACATCTATTTATATTTACAGAAATGGGAAAATCAGAATTTCTAGAAGCCCAGAATTCAAAGCAACCTCAGAGGCCAAATAGTTAGCCTGGCTGAGAATCCCCTGAAAAGTGCTCATACAGCCCTTGCTTGAAGACCTCTAGGGAAGGAAGATGAACTACAGGCATGCATCATTTTATTGTACTTCCCAGATTTTGCATTTTTACAAATTGAACGTTTGTGGCAACCCTGCGTGAACAAGTCTTTGGGAGCCATTTTTCCAACAGCATATGCTCATGTCAAGTGCACCACAGGTTGGTAATCCTCCCAGCATTTCAGACTCTGTCGTTATTATTATGGTGATCTGGGATCCTCGATGTTACTATTGTATCATTTGGGGATGCCACCAACCACACCCACATATATCATTGATCAATAAATGCTGTGTGTGTGTGTTCTGACTGCTCTACCCTGTCCCCCTAGCCTTTCTGTCTTCTCCCTCCCCTTGGGCCCCGCTATTCCCTGAGACACAACAATATTGAAATTAGGCCAATTAATAATCCTACAATGGCCTCTAAGTGTTCAAATGAAACAGTCAATCGATGCAGCAAACTTGATTGTTCTTTTATTGTAAGAAATTGCCACAGCCACCCCAGCCTTCAGCAACCACCACCCCGATCAGCCAGCAGCCAGCAGCATCAAGGCAAGACCCTCCACCAGCAAAAAGATTACAACTCACTGAAGGCTCAGATGATAGCATTTTTTAGCAACGAATTATTTTTAATTAAGGTATATACATTGTTTTTTTGGTTTGTTTGTTTTTTTTAGATACAATAGTTTTGCGCACTTAATACTGTATGGTGCAGGGGTGAGGAACCTGCCACATGTGATCCTTGGGTGTGGCCTTTTGTCTTACAGAACACATCCTTTTATTAAGGGGATTTGTTCTCTGAAGTTTGGATTCGGTCAAAGGGCTACACTTGAGGACCTAGAGGGCCCAGGGTCTCCACTCCTGGGATAGTATTATCATAACTTTTATATGCACTGGGAAAGCAAAAAAATTCATGTGATATGCTTTATCACGATATTCAATTTATTTCATTGGTCTGGAACTGAACCTGCAATATCTCCAAGATATGCCTGTACCTCCCTCAGCATCCTATTGCACATTGGATTAGCTCTCATTGTTAGGAAGCTTTTCCTTATGTCAAGCCTACATCTGTCTCACTGCAACTTCCGCCCATCATTCCCGGTTGGGGCCTCTGAGGCCAAGCAGAAAAGGCTCATTTCCCATCAGTACCTTCCTCGATGGATGAAAGATAAACCACTTCATCTTTGGCCCTGGAAGGACTGAAAAGTTGCCTGCACAGCCCATCCCTCTGCTCAGTCACAGAGTAGGTGTGCTTGCTTGGCCCTGTCTTGGAGAGCTCAGCTTTGACAGCCTACATGTTGCTTTATTTAATTTGTTCTAAATTGGTGCCTGTGCCGGTTCTCTTTGTGATTGCTCTTAAATTGGGCCAAGATATAGAGTTCGGTTGCAGATGGCACAGGAGATGCATTCAGGAGCTCTTTAATCAGCATCACGGGATCGTAGATTTGGGATAAAGAGATCATCTAGTTCAACTCACTCATTTTACAAAAGAGAAAATTGAGTGCCAGACAGGCAAGGACTTGGCCAGGCTCATACAATAGTAGGTGGTGCCACATTTTACTAAGGACATCGATAAGATGGAGCATACCCAGAGTGAGCAAGAAGTATATACAATAAAGCGTTCTTAAGTTCATGGATATAAGTCTGACACTAAGGACCATTGCTGAGCACTGTACCCACTCCCTTCTATACTAAGGGGTCCCTCTGCTCTGGAATAGGTTCAGTCCTAGATGAGCCTGCACTCTAATGAGAGGAGGAATAGGCTACGTTTTCTCATATTTTGGGGTCATTAATGCCCCATCCTGGCACACCAGGGACATATTTTTTAAAATTTAGAATATGGCTCATGTCTAAGTTTCCCCAAAGTAGAGAATAAAAAAGTATTCATTGCTCAATATGAATCAGGCATGGGACAGTTATTTATTTCCTACAAAGGAAAGAAATGCCAAAAGACAAAAAATCCCCAGGCCTCATTGACAGAATAATTTAAGACAATATTTAGTAACTTAGCTGGTCCAGTCTCTCAGGAGACCGATGCCCCAAAGCCATCAGACCTTAAAACAGTTTTCAGGACTGCTGTTTAAATATTTTAAATCTCACCTAGTTTCTGCACTGTATCCCTCAAAGTCCATGTCTTCTAGCAAGCCAGGCTAATGTTTGGGCCCATTCTGTTGCTCGTGATCATTTTCTCCAAGAACACTGGAGTAGTTTCTAGGGACTCTTCTCCATACTATAAATCTACTCCTACCCAAAGGACCTCTGAATTCACAAGGTTACCGCCAACGCTAGACATAGCCATCTTGGGAGAGAGTCATTCATAAGATTAGGAAAAGAGATACCCAAAGCCAGGCTCAGCCTTGTCTACACAGGACTTACATTATATTGCAGAATGCTCAAAGCCACATGGTGGGCAAGATGGGAGACAGAGCAAAGGGCTCCACTCTCACTCTATGTGCTAGAAATTGTCCTGACATGAGCCATAGCCAAAAGGGAAAAGAGCAATGGGGGGAGGTCATTCACCTTTAAATATCTATTGAGTCATTGGCTTTCTCTCTCACAGACCAATGAGGGGACTGCCTCATCATTTCAAAGCACAGGTCCCTCAATACCAAGTCACACATAACTAGAAGAAACCAATGGATCATTATCTCAAAGCACCAATTCGTCAGAGGGCTTAGTCATGCACTTGTAATTGGCCAGAAGCAGGCAAAGAATCTGCACATGCTCCATATATCCCTCATTACATAAGATTTTGGTTAAAGAAGTGGGGGTGTTCAGATCTGAGCAAAGAAAACTTCAGAGGAGCGTGATAGCTGCCTTGCACAACCTTAAAGCAGTGCATAAATGTTAGCTGTTATCATTATCATATGCTTTATACACATTCGATTGCTATGTTGTTGTGGTTCAGTTGAGTCTCACTCTTCATGACCCCATTTGGGGTTTTCTTGACAAAGATACTGGAACGGTTTGCCATTTGACCGATGAAGAAACTGAGGCAAACAGAGTTAAGTGACTTGTCCAGGGTCACACAGCTAGTGAGTGTCTAAGACCGGATTTGAACTCAGGTGTCCTTGACTCCAGGTCCAGTACTCTATGCACTATGCCACCTAGCTGCCATGGTGCTAAATTGCTATATTAATGTCAATTATTGTTCTGGTAATGAGTCAAATTCTATGTCCCTGGGGGTAGACCTAAGTGGAGGTTTCAGTCAAAGAGATGATTATTGAGAAATTTCAAAGATTAAAGTAGGTCCTTGGCGGCTCAAGACTATGATTCTAAACCACTAGTTACAAACAAAATACAAAAAGCTTAGACTAGAGACATCTACAAGTCCCTTCTGTCTCTAAGATGGTAAGATTCCTGGATAAGCCTATTTTGGATTTAAACTATCAAGTCTCTGAATTTTTTTTATTTGTTTGAAATTCACCTTTGTAAACCACCAGCTGCCTCTCTGATTCAACAACTAAAAATAGTAGATAGAAGGATTCTCTGGGGCTGGGGTGAGCAGCCCTTAAAGAAGGCCAGAGGCATTTTAAAATTATAAATGCCGTTTAGATGACCAAGACATGCATTATGGGAACATAGGGCAGGAACCTCATTAGAAGCTGACTTAGAGGGAGATGAAAATTGTCCAGAGAGTCTGTTGACCCTTCCTTCCACTGCCCAAAGTGTAGGCTCCCCCAGCAAGAGTCCAATCTTACAAATTATCACGTCTCTACATGCCTAGGGCTCAGAGGAAATAAGTCAAAGTCATTCTAAAATAACTCTACTAAACTCTGCCTGCCCTTAAAAACCAAAACAAAACAAAAATAACCACTGGGATTTTTGTGGGAGTTAGTGGGTAAGTTTCTATTTCTATAAAATCCGTATTTATGTCTTGTATTAAGGTTACACAAGTTATCTCATCTGATCCAACCTCATTGGGCCTTAGTTTCCTCATCTGTAAAATATGGATATCTTCCAAGGTCCCTTCCAGCTATGACCCCGTGGGTGACTTTAGGCAAGGCACTTCATGCCTAGTTCCTCAAATGTAACAAGAGGGTCTAGATGACCTCTAACGTGCCTTTTAGCTTTAGATCTAGGAGAATATGGGTCTCATGATAACCCTCCAAGGTATGTATTACAGGTATTACTATTCCTCTGCTTTTCTATGTCCATATTGTCCCTCCCTTCCCCCCAATAGAAGGTAAGCTTCTTGAGGGCAGGCCCAGTACATTTTTCGCTTAGTACACCCAGCAGCTAGCACAGTGCCTGACCCAGAGTAGGTGATTAATAAATGCCTGTTGAATGAATGAATTTCTGTGTTAAAGACCAAAGAAGTCCCAAGGGTGAGGGTGGTTAAAGGATTTTTCCATGGTCATACAACTGTCAGAGATGGAAGTAAAGCCAGGCAACTTCTCACCCTAGCTCCGGTACTCTTTCCAGTATGCCATGAAACAGTGGTATGCCACAATGAGTACCATGAAGTTGCCACCTCCTCAAAAGATAGGAGCAAGCAGTTTGGGGAAGCATAATCACAAATGGTCAGTAACCAAAAGAAGAACTCAGAGAAATGCAAATTCCTTATTTTGTTCTTGCTGCCTATGCCAAGGAGAATGTCCTTTGGTTTAGACAGAATGAAAATGGCCAATGAGTAGTTGGTACCCAGGATAAGTAAGGAGAGAGTAAGAAAGTTCTTTTGATGATTCGACTCACCTGGCTCAAATGTGCAATGGTGGTTACCTGAACCGGCCTGCCTGAAGGTCTAGTAGGTTTTATTTCACCCTCCCCCACGGGGTTCTCCAGAGCCTTTAAGAAGGTGGTGGCAGAGGAGGGTCTAGGCCCTCTACCATGGGCTCCACCAATGGTGCTATCCTAATTATAAGAAGCCCTCTGTACCTCATTTCCACTTAACTAATTAACAGTCGAGTTAGTTTTTGCAAAGAAAGATTTGCTTCAAAAGTATAATTACCAATATGCAAATATACTCCCCCAACACATGGGGCATAACCCCCACCCCTATCCTCTGCACTACCTCAGACTCTGGGGAGATGAAGGGTATTAGGTTTCCAGCTTATCTTGGTTCCTATATAGCACAGTCCTAAATTCCAAGTTCGAAACCTGCTTTGACCTTAAGCCCCAAGTACCCTGGCTTCTTCTGGGTTGATTAGCTATATATCCATCGTAGAATCTTGTCTTTAAAGTCACCACAGCTCAAACTTCCAGGTCTAGTGTGGTTTCTGTTATCTGCACTTGTAAAATAAACCAAAACAGAAACCTCAGGTCCACTTTTCAGGGCTACCCAGAGCCTAAACGGGGAGAGGGGAAGAAGGAAGTCCTTCCCTTAACCCAGTCAATTCCTGGTGGCTGTGCTATGGAGGATGTTGAATCCTCACCCCTTCTGGACCACTGAGCAGGGAAGAGAGAGTGAGACTGTCCCATTGTGGGAGTTTTAAAGAAGCAGCCTATTCTGGCTCTGTAGTCAATTGAAAAAGTCTCCTCCCCTCACATGATAGGAGAATCTTCTCCCAGAAGCAGGGTGCCACCTTGTTAGGTGATCTGGGCATGGGCAAATACCTTTGTTACAGGTAAAATACATTCTTGGGTAACTGAAGAACTGGGTGCATATGATTTCTAAGGCATTGCCAGTGATCTTTGAAAGACTCCAAAGATTGAGAGAAGGGCAAATGCTGTATTAGGATTTTTCCCAGGGAAGAGGATTGGATCTGAAATCATAGATCAATGAGTTTGACAGAGATCCCTGAGAAAGTTCTAGAACATATTATTAAGGAAATGGTTGGTGAACCGCTACAAAGAAAAGCAGGAATCAGCATGGCTTCATCAAGAACAGGATGTACCATATTTCCTTTTCTAACAGGATTACTAGACTGGTAGATCAGGGAAATGCTATGAATACAGTTTGTCATGCTTTCAGCAAAGCATTTGGCAACGTCTCTCGTGCTATTCCTGTGGATAAGATGAAATGTGGGTTAGATGGTAGTACAAGTAGGTGAATTCAAAACTGGTTGAATATCTGGATCCATCAAATTGGTTCAACATCAACTTATGGTCAATTTCAATACTTGGCAGGGGCAGCTAGGTGGCACCGTACTGCACGGAGCACTGGGCCTGGAGTCAGGAAGACTCATCTTTCTGAGTTCAAATCTGGTCTCAGATACTTACTAGCTGAGTGACTCTGGGCAAGTCACTTCATCCTGTTTGCCTCAGTTTCCCCATTTATAAAGTATGAGAAGGACCTGGCAAACTACTCTAGTATCTTTGCCAAGAAAACTCCAAATGAGGTAACGAAGAGTCGGACGCTACTAGATCGCGACAACAAAAAACATGGCATACTTATCAAATTCGCAAATAACATAAACCTAAGGGATAGTGAGCACACTAGATGATGAAATCAAGATCCAACAGGCTAAAACATTGGGTAGGATCTAATAAGATGAAATTAAATATGGATAAATGCAATCTTACACTCAGGTTAAAAAATTGATGTCATTAGTACAAAGTAGGGTAGGGAGGCATGGCCAAATGTTAGCTTGTCTGAAAAAGATCTGGTAGTTTTAGCGGACCACAAGCTCAATTTGAGTGTGATATGGCAGCCATGAAACCTGCTATGATCTTAGCCACTTTACCAGAGGCACAGGGTTCAGAAAGAAGGATGCGATAGTCTTGCTATGTTCAATCCTGGTCCAACTACACCTGCAGTGTTCTTTTCAATCCTGAGTTCCATAGTTTAGCACAAGCATTGGTAAGCTGGAGATGACAAGGGGAAGGTAACCAGGGTAGAGAAAGGCCATGAGTACATGATTTTCTGCTGCTCATAGTACAGCCATTTGTTCATCCTTCATTCTCAAAGAGGATCAATGACATGGAGGGGCCATGCATTGACCTGCGTGTGAATGGAGGCAGAGCTGCACAAAGTCATCAGCCTCACTGAGTACAGCGGCAAGGCGAAGGTCAGGACGACAGATGGCATTTAAGGATCAGTTGAAGAAACTAGGAAAAGAGTGAACGTCGTGTGGATCATGTGCCAGCTCTCCTCTAGGATCTGGAAAGCTGTCACATGGAAAAAGAATTAGCCTTGTCCTATTTGGCTCCACAGTGCAGAAAAATAGATGAAAATTTCAAAAATACAAATATAGCCTTCCTATCAGTAAAAATTCCTAAGAATTGTTGCTCAGTCATTCAGTCATGTTCAATTCTTTGTGACCCCATGGACTATCATCCACTGGATTTTTTTTTTTTTTTGGCAAAGATTCTGGAACGGTTTGCCGTTTCTTTCTCTAGCTCATTTTTTACAGATGAGGAACTGAGGCAAACAAGATTAAATCATTTGCCCACTCAGATTTGAACTCGGATCTTTCTGACTCTATTCACTGCACTACCTAGCTTCTTTCTAAGGACTGGAGCCATCCCAAAGTGGAATCGGTGACCTGAGGAACTAGCGGCCTTCACCCTTCAGGGAAAAGTAGGCTGAGTCTTTGGGGGTGTTATAGAAGAGATTCCTATTCAGGGAACAGACTAGATAAACTCTGGGGCACCTCCTGATTCCGAGAATCTGTGAAATTAAAATAACTCTGCAGAGCCCCCTTCCACCCTTTCAATTGGCAAAGACCCAGAAAAACACTCAAGATCAATGCTGGCAGGCCTATGAAGAAGTCACTATTATGCTGCTGGAGGGGGTCTGAATGGGCATCATCTTTTTGCAAAGGAATCTAGTAATATTCAAAGAAGTCTCAAGTTTCTTCATATCCTTTGACCTACTGATTCGCCTGTGGGGACTATATCCAGAGGATTGCTGGAAGAAGAAGCCTGAGACCTAATTGTACAAAAATAGTCAGAGAAGCATTATTTGTAACAGCAAAACCCAAAAAACTGCAAACAGCCCGAATTTCCAGTGACGAGGGAACAGCTGGACAAATTGTGGTATGTGAGCATAATGGATTATTATCGTCTATAAGAAGTGATAAATATGACTATAAAGCAGTTTTGGATGACTTGTAGAGGCAATGTAGAGGGGAGAAAGGAAAATCAGAACAACCATATAAATGCCCATTCTAATTACGGAAGCGATAATGATGTTGGTGATGATGATGAGAATGGGGATGAAGATGATGATGATGATGGTCCTGTAAGCTCTGGGAATTCTTGCCCCAATTCTCACTCTTACGGATGAGTTGGGTCCCCCAGGACAAGATTAGGATACATTCCGCTCCCCCCCTCCGAGGTTCTAGGAGTATTCTGAAACATATGGGGTTCTTCCTTTAATGTGATTCACTGAGCCCTCCTCATTCTGGTGTATTCTCTCCAATACCAGTCACTAGTGACTGTTGCAACAGCTTCACTTAACCTCATAACATTAATTACCTTCTAAAAGGGATCTGCATGAAGAAGCTGACTTTCGTCCTGCCACTGGACTTCGATGATTCCGGAGGAGAGAGTGTCTGACGACTTTGTGCAGCCCTGCCTCGCTTAAATCCAATTCACGCACAAGTTAAGACACTACCGGTGAAGTCATCTGTCCTCTTCAAAAGCCAAGGACAAATAACAACTGAGAAGATACGACAAGAACAAAAGTACAAGCATTTCCCTCCAAAACTGGAATGTATCTAGACCATCTTGGTCCCTCAAGACAATGAGCTAAAACTTAAATGCCGTTTCTGCCATCCCACCAAGTTCACATCTGAATTGGTGCAGCTGATCGACCCAGTTGCTCTCTTATTTGTAGGGCACGGCATCTTAGATTTGGGGAGTGGGGGCAACTAGATGGTGCGGTGGATAGAGCGTTGGGCCCGGAGTCAGGAAGACCTGAGTTCGAATGCAGCCTTAGATATGTATTAGCTGTGTGACCCTGGGCATGTCCCTTGACCATGTTTTCCTCACTTTCCTCATTTTTAAAATGAGCTAGAGAAGGAAATAGCAAACCACTCCAGTATCTTTTTCAAGAAAACACCACATGGGACCACAAAGAATTGGGCCCAATTGAAAAATAACTAAACATTCCACCCTATTCTGTGCTTTTGCCCTAGATTTGGCATGGAGTCTGGTTCCAGACTTCAAGTGGCTCGCCATGCCAATCTTTTGATGATAACAAGGTCCTAGCTTTCTCCAATACTCCTTTCCCTAAATTCCAGAAAGAACAAACCTAAAGAATCAAACAACAAAGGCCTGTTTTCACAGGACACATTTTGGACCCGAGTTGGCAGGGAGGAGCAATGGCCTCTCTCCATCCAGAGGCTTAAAGTACATATCTGTAACTTGAACAAAGCCAGATGAAAAAGAAAGCTGGCCTGGGCCAACTAGTGCTTTGGAACTCAGTCTTAGTTCTGGGTCAGCAGCCCATTAAAAAGCCTGTCTTTTCACTACCACCTGGGTAGCAAGCCACAAACAGAATACCTGAGAATTCTCTGAAATGGGGAACAGGGCCCTCTAATTATATACCATCACACCTGTTTAGAAGCAAGCTCCCTAGCCTCTTCCACATGGGCTCACGGCAGGCTCAAGATGGGACGCCACTAGCCAGGCCCCCATCATACGTAATAACAGCAACAAAATCTGAAAAAAATTGCACAGAAGAAAAACACCTGCTAGATGCTGGGGATACAAGAGTAAAAACAGCCCTTACCCTCAGGAAGGTTATATTCTAATGGGTGAGATAACATAGATAGCTAGAGAGAGAGAGAGATAGACAGAATAGACAGATAGAAGTATAAAGATAGAGATGTAGACATAGATGTAGATGTATACATGGTCATAGACATAGGCTTAGGCATAGATATAGACATAGGTATAGGTATAGGTATAGCTGTAGATTTCCAGGCAGCTAGGTGGCCCAGTGGAAAGAGAGCCACTTACTAGCTGGGTCACCTTGGGCGAGTCACTTCACCCTGTTTGCTTCCGTTTCTTTCATCTGTAAAATGAGCTGGAGAAGGAAATGGTAAACCACTCCAGTATCTGTGCCAAGAAAACCCCAAATGGGGTCACCAAGAGTAGGACACAACTTAAAATTGACTGAACAAACACAACATAGATATAGATATGGAAATACCAAAGCAGACACAAGGTACTCTGGGACGGGAAAGTGCCAGAGCCCTATGGGTTTGGGGGGGAGGGGAGGGACCAACAAAGGCTGAACTGAGTCTTGAATGAAACCAGAGACTCCAAGAAGTGAAGGTACATTCCAGGCTTTGAGGGAAGTCACTTTAAAGTTCCAGAGATGGGAAATGGAGAATTATGTGTGAGGAACCACAAGTAGGCTGGGATGGTCAGTCCACAGCCGAGGTAGAGGGGATTAACGTGTGTCCAGACTAGAAAGATCAGAAGGGGTCAGGTTGCAGAGATCTTTTAATGCCAAACAGAGGAGTTGATTTTTGATCCTAATGATGATAGGGAGGCCCTGGAGTTTATTGAGCAGAGAAATGACATGGCCAGGCCTGCATTTTAGGAAATCACTTTGGTGGTCACGTGGGGGATAGACTGGAGAGGGAAGAGACTTGAGGCAAGTAGATTAATCAGGAGGCTATTGCAATTGTCTGGGCAAGAGGGGCCTGGGCTTGAGGGCTTCCTCTGACCCATCTACTGGCTGTGAGATCCTGGACTAATCACTTTGGACAAAGGGATCCTGGATCCTGGACAAATCTTCCAGGGCTCTCTCTGGGCAGCTCTCTAAGACCACAGCTTTCAGAAAAGGCACAGTTCTGCTTGATAGCTAGAGTCTCTCCACAGCTTCAGTCAAAAATCAAAATAACTACTGTTTTTTAAAAATTAAGCCCCTTAAATGGTGATTTCTTCAGTTTTTCCATGGACCTGTGATTCCTTCAGTATGCAAAGGGGGTTGATAAGAGTGGAACTTAACCTGGCCTCCTCATCTGGACTCACAGACTCACCCAGGGTCTCAGTCCGGGAAAGGAAGTCAGAGTTCCGCCCATCCCTGAGCCAGAGTCCTCTCGACGATGTCCCTCCTCCCCTACCCTCCTCTGCATCTGGTCTCTCTCTCTTCCAAGCTCTGCTCCCTACAGCTGCCAACACGACATTCCTAAAGCATGGGCCTGCCCACATTAATCCTCATCTCGAGAAGCTTGGGGCTTCTCATTGCTTCAAGGATCAAATACAAATTCATCTCTTTCATGACTCAGTGGATGGTGGGCTGGACTTGGAGTCAGGAAGACCTGCCTTCAAATCCAGCCTCAGACACTTATAAGCTGCCTGAATCTGGGTGAGCCACTTCACTTCTCTTTGCCTCAGTCTTCTCACCTGTAAAATGGTGATAATAATATCACCGACCTCCCAAGGTTATTGTGAGGATCAAGTGAGATAACATCTATAAAGTGCTTTGTAAAGTGCCTGGCACACAGTAGGCACTATATAAATGCTTGCGATGATAATGATGATGATGATGATGATGATGATGATAACGAGCAGGAGGAGGAGGAGAAGGAGGATGTTCAAAGTTCCTCAAGAGCTGGCTCCAGCCCACCTCTCTAGATTTATTATTCATCACTTTCCTTAGTGACTTGCAAAGTGCCTGGCATACAATAGGTGCTATATAAATGCTTGCAATGATAAAGATAATGATGATGAGGAGGAGGTTGTTCAAAGTCCCTCAAGAGCTGGCTCCAGCCCATCTTTCCAGATTTACTACCCATTGCTCTCCTTCCTGTTTTGCAAAGTGTCTGGCATACAGTACGCCCTATATAAATGCTTGCAATGATAAAGATAATGAGCAGGAGGAGGAGAAGAAGGAGAATATTCAAAGTCCCTCAAGAGCCGGCTCCAGCCCACCTCTCCAGATTTATTACCCTTCACTCTCCTTCTGCTTTAGCTGAGAGGACACCAACTTGAGGTACCTCCCATCTCCACACCTTTCCATGGTCTATCTCCCCAATCCTGGAACGCTTAACCTGAGCCTCCTTTAAAACTCAACTCAAAGGGCAGCAAGGTGACACAGTGGATAGAACACTGGCCCTGGAGTCAGGAGGACCTGAGTTCAAATGTGGTCCCAGACACTTACTAGCTGTGCGACCCTGGGCAAGTCACTTAACCTCAATTGCCTCCAAAAAGAACTCAAGCTCTGCCTCCTACATGAAGTCTTTCTTCCAGCTGCTAATGATACCACCCCCATCTCAAAACACTTTATATATACTTTGTATCTACTGATCTGTGTGTGTGTGTGTGTGTGTGTGTGTGTGTGTGTGTGTGTGTGTGTGTGTGAGTATGTTGTTTTCCCCCATAGAGTATAATCTCCCTGAGAGCAGTGGTTATTTCATTTTTGTCTTTGAAATCCCAGAGCTTAGCACAGTGTCTGGTACATAATAGGGGCTTAATACATGCCTTATTATTGATTGAATGTTCATATATTCCCATCAGTCTCCTACAAGGGGTACCCCCAATTTGCTAGGGACTTTCCTCTTAACCTTGAACTTAAAAAAATTATAACTGCATTTCAATATAATTGGTTTTCTTTGTAACCCTATGTGTTTTACTTTATGCATTTAAAAACACTTTTTTTTTTCTGAGAGTGGGTGCTGTGTTTTACCAGTCTGCCAAAAATGTCCATGACACCAAAGAAAAAATTAAGACTCTCTTGATTGTGGGGATGCCAAGTGGGCACATAGTCTGTCCATTGGCTCTCCCATGCTCTTGCCAGATGGCTGGCCTGCTTCCTTCCCTAGTTATGCGTGTCTCTGATGAGATCCTCTATACCATTTGTCCTACACAATTGCTAATACACTACAGCCTACTCACACCCACTGTGTGCCTTTCTATCGCCCTTTGAGTGACATTCTAAGAAGACAAGTAGGTAGATCCAATCTCTGCCTGCACTCAAGACCGTCTCAAGTCCTGAATCATCCAACTGACTATGGAACATAAAGGCATCGCTTGATTTGCTAACGGGTTCCTTACTGACAGTAGTCAAAACAAGAATGAGTTTTGCTTCTTGCTAACACGAGAAGCACAGTGTTCGTGATTCAGTTCCAGAGATAGAGATCGCCTACCTACCTATGGTTAACTCTCACTTAAATTCCTCCTAGCCCAGCGATCCAGTTGGTGGAATGATCTGGTTTTGGTCTTTGGTTTTTCTTCTTATGCCCACTGCTGCCCGCATTGTCGCCATTGATTCCTCAGAGGCAGCTCCAAGAGAAGTTGGTAAGAGTAAGGGAAAGAAATAGAAACTAACTCCGGTGCCAACTTTCTGCCCACTACGTCATATTGCCTCCCTTTTAGACATTAATGCACAAAGCTGACCAAGTTGAACAGCTGAACAATATATTGGGAAAAAAATTATTTATTAAGTGTTTACTTCATGTGAAGCATTGTACTGGGGTTACAAATACAAAAGGAAAGACAATTCCTGCTCTCAAAGAGCTTATAGTCAAACAAGAAAAGATTATGTGTGTGTATCTGTGTGTGTGTGTGTATGTATATATGTATGTATATTGTACTTCATTCTCAAAGAGGACCATGACATCAAGAAGGTGATGTCATCACTTGCAAATGAATTGGATTTGAGTGAGAGAGGGCTGTGCAAGGTCACCAGCCTCACTTTCTCCTCCAGAGCCATCTGGGTCCAGTGGCCAGATATAGATCAGGACAACTGGACATGATATATAAATATGTATATGTATATGTTTATGTTTATGTATATGTTTATGTATGTGTATGTGTATATGTGTGTATGTATGTGTGTATATTTGGTGAAGGGAGCCAAAAGACAATCAACATGTCCATTACATAAATGATAGCGTTAATTAGAATATTTTCCCCAGAGCTAGAGGAGAGACTACAAAGATGAGTGAAACTGTGGTGAATCTGAATTGGGCTAGCTATGGAAACTTTCACTAATTAGAGTCTTCTGATTACTTACAAAGGTCATAATAAAGATAGCCAAATAATCAGGAGCATCTGAAATCAGGAGAGTGGAGCAGTTGGTACAAAGTTTTCAGGAAAGTGAGAGCTTGTGCAACTCTCAATTTCATGCACCGTCAAGAAACTCTATTCTAACCCAGAAGTGGCATGTGACACGTCCAGCTCATTAGAATAAGACCACAGCTGCTTGTTATTCTTTTCATAGGTGGCAGGGAGCAGGTAGTTGGACAACAGGGACATTCCCCTCCCTTGCCCCTTGATTGATGAGGAGGTGGTACCAAATCCTTAGGTTTAACATAATAGAATTTAAATTGGAATCCTGGTTACCAGCTGTGTGACCTTGGACAAGACATTTAACTATCTCAGCCATCAATTTCCTTATCTGCAAAACGCATGGGCTGGATTAGAATCTAATCTAATCATTAGATAGTTCTTCCAGAGGTTCCTCCAAATTTGTTTCTATAGTACCAAGATTCTGTGGGTCATGATCCCCCCGAGCAGTTTTCTCCTCTATGGGGTGAGAAGGTTGGATCAGATAGCCTCTAAAGTGTCCCAACTCTAAATTTATGACCCTATAATCTGCACCTGTGCTGTGGATGGATGGAGGAAGTTCCCACATCAGAATGTGGATCCATTGAAATATCTTTCAATCTCATCTTCCCTCTCAGGCCATTGACCAGAGAGAGCAAAATTGTGTTCTCTGCGAGAAGCCCTCCTTTATTCCGAGCTACCCCAAGGAAAATTGGCCAGTGGTCATGAAGGGTGGGAGTGAATGACCTTGGTGAAACCAACAAGGAAAAACCTATCATAGGCTATGATGAATTCTCCTTGGGAAGCCCAGCTCTGGACGCCATGGGGAGGCTCCAGGGGGAAACTTGCTCTTTGCTGCCATCTGGTGGTCAGGCTGGCAGAATTGCCCAAATCCCTAGATGTGGGTTCTTTACCTTTTAAGTGGGTGGTGGACACCGCCCCGCTCAGTTAGGCTTTTTGGTAAAGCCTATGGAACCCTTCTCAGAATCATGTTTTTAAATGTATCAAATAAAATTAATAGGATTACAAAGGAAACAAATTATATTGAAATACAGTTTATATATACACACATTTTATATGTTCACACGTGTATATATATACATATGCATATACATATATGCGTATACGGTATTATATACACACAGGTATATACATACATGTGTATGCACACACGTGTATATGCACATATATGCATTATATACATACATTCTAACACATGAGTTCCCAGGACCCCTGTACCTAAACTAAGAAATGAGGGAGCTGGCCCTACTCCCCATTATAAATCCAACAGTGAGCATTTGTTAAGCACCTATTGTGTCTGAGGATATTAGTACAACAAATGAATCAATCCCTACTTGCAGGGAGTTTACAGTCTAAGAGAAGACAAGTACACATATAAATATAAGCGGAATAAATATAAAGACAATAAATACAAAGTATTTTTGGAGAGGGTCGCTAGCTGTTGAGGAGGTCAGGAAAGGCTTTATGTAGAACATGTTACTTGATCCATGTCTTGAAGAGAGGAATTCTGTGAGTTGGAAGAGAGGAGGGCTTGCATTCCAGGCACGGGGACAGTTAGCATTGAGGCAGAGATGAAAAATGGAGTGCTACGCATATGGAAAAGAAGGAAAACTAATTGGGGGAAGGAGGGCAATGAATAATGAGATTAGAAAGGTAGATTGGGGCCAGATTGGGAAGAGTTTTAAAAGTCCACCAGAGGGGTCTTACCAGGGGTGTGCTGGTAAATGTTTAGCAACTAACT
This sequence comes from Trichosurus vulpecula, assembly GCF_011100635.1. Taxonomy (NCBI): domain Eukaryota; kingdom Metazoa; phylum Chordata; class Mammalia; order Diprotodontia; family Phalangeridae; genus Trichosurus; species Trichosurus vulpecula. The sequence continues at coordinate 24,422,830 of NC_050573.1, read as the reverse complement.
CTGGGGGAAAAAAAGTATGTGCAACACACTTTAAAGTTTAAACTGCATTATTAACATTTTCTGTTGTTGTTTGTCCTTCATCCTTGAAGAGGACCATGACATCGGGAGGTGATGCCATGACATGCAAGTGAATTGGATTTAAGTGAGAGAGAGCAGTGCAAAGTCACCTGCCTCACTTTCTCCTCCAGAGCCATCTGGGTTCAGTGGCCAGATATAGATCAGGAGGACTGGAGATGGCCCCCTAACATTTTCTAGACAATCAACAAAACAATAAGTCAGGGCCTGTTTTGTGTAAATGCTCACACCGAAAATTTAATGATTAGTTCTTGTGAGTCAGTTTGAGCTGGCTCCAGCACACACCTGGCCTTACCCCATTGTTGCCTTTCAGGATAGCATACACAAAGCCTGCTGTCTATCCTGCTTCTGGACAGCACCTTCAATATCTCTTTTTTTTCCCCTCAAACACACAGACACAGATGGACAAATGAAACAGAATCATCTATAAAATGAGAAGGTTAGACCAGACATTCTCTAAGTATACTTCCAGCCTTTTATCAATAGATATTGACACTGGAGGCCATCTAGTCTAACCCCTTTATTTTACATATTGAGGAAACTGAGGCTTATAGAGGGAGGCATATTGACTTGCCCAAGGCCACAAAGATGGTAAGAATAGGATTCAAACTCCAGATCTCTTGATTCCAAGTTCTGTGCTCTTTGCATTGTGGGGAGAAAGCAGCTCTGCTGGTCATTAGGATCACCAACCAATCAACAAACATTTATTAAGAACTCTCTATGTGCCACACATTTTGCTAAGATCTGGGCACACAAAGACAAAAAAAATCAAACAATCTCTGCAAGAAAGATCAGAGCATCTGGGGCACACAATCAAGGTCAACTGCCTGTGGGAGTGGTCCCCTACATCCACGGCAGTACTTCTTGGAGAAGAAACTGACCACCAGCAGAAACTGAGCCCAAGTCATGACCTGGTTTTTCAGAAGACATGGATCTGGAGGAAATGTTTGGACAGTGCAGAGCAGAGGTGAAATGCCAAATGCCTATTTGGTAGTTCTACAGACTGTAGCAAGTATTAATCTGCCAGGAGAGTATAACAATAGTTGTTGTTTACTGTCTTTCTGTCAATGCGTTCTTCTGACAACCCTTTGTGTTTAACATTTCTTTGGTGTGTAGGAAATAAATAGATGTCCTCTACCTGACTTGGATTGTATATTGAGTATCTTTCCACTCTCTCTTTGCTGGGTATTTTGGCTCCAACATAGTGATATCATTTTGGTCCTCTTCAAGAACAAAGGACAACTGTCTCTCTCTCCCTCTCTCTCTCTCTCTCTCTCTCTCTCTCTCTCTCTCTCTCTCTGTCTCTCTCTCTCTCTCTCTTTCTCTCTTTCTCTCCACACACACGCACACACACACACACACACTTTTAGGAAGTACCAGACATGTGCCAAACCTAAGCTTTAAGTAATTTCCCCCTAGGTTTCTTGGTATAGGAAGGGGAGAGGGGTATAAGATGCCAAAAAGTCTAAGAAAGAGTTTGACACTTCTTTGTGATGTCTTTTGGTGTCCAAGGTCTCCCAGGATGATGGTCAGTTCATGCCCACTTACATCCAGAGCAGAAGTGTCTGTTAATGTTTCTAACTTCACTTTGCATCAGCTGCCCTGCCTGGTTTCAACTCCATGGAAAAAGATGCTGGGTACCCCCCAGTGTCCAGTCCCTCCTCCCCCTTGCTTTCCCACCTTCTTTTGTGTGTTTAGATTGTAAGCACCTTGAGGGCAGGGACTATCTTTCTTTTTATTAAGTGTATCCCCAGTTTAGCATAGTTCCTGGCGGGTTGTAGATGCTTAATACATGTTGATTGGATTGGATGGGGTGGGATGGAATCACCCCAGCCCCTCAGATCTGCCAGTGGTTGCTGACAAAATAGTCTTTGACTTCAAGGTGCTCACAATCTACAGAGAGAAGAAGATGAGTTAACTACTTTGCACATTTTAATTTATCTTAAATAAAACCTCAAACTAAAAAACAAAAAAGTGGGAAATAAATCACGTGTCCACACGGGGCACCTCCTGGTAGAAAAGGTAAAAAATAAGGACAGGGGACCGGGCTGAAGACAAATCTTTTTTAATACTTTGCAATTTGGCCAATTTTTCTGGTCCTGCTAATAAATATTTAATCACACACCACAACCCGCTAACCATGGCTTATGCCGTTACTTTCCAAATGTCAAAATATAAATGAACCAAAGGTTGGAGGCCTGCCCATTAAATCTTTAAGAGGCACAGCTCCTTATTTTCTAAAGCCATTCAAATGTCACCCTGAGACAAACTGTTCTATTACCTAGAATAGTCAGTCCCCAGCAGGTTCCACCTGGGCACACTGGCAGCCCTTACCTGCTGCATTTCATGCCAACAGAGATGGGAAGTCAGGCTCCCCCCCGGTCAGGATGCCAAGATAATCTACAGTACTTCTTGCCTAATTTTCTTCGTCCTGTGTTTTTATGGACTACGTAACAACCTCCGCCATATCCTTTACAGCCCCAACACAGCACAGAGCTTCGCATCTAGGGGTACAAGGGGCCTTTAATCCAACATGCAATCAGAATTCGTACAGTCGCTACCTCAAGGGAACACAGATTTATGGAACTGCTGAAATTGTGTTTTCCTGAACAAATTTGCTCTGAAACTCTGAGATTAGAGTTATCGTTAGGATTTTTTTTTCCTTGTTTCATCAATTCAACTAGAAAAAAACTAGAATGTTCCCAGCTTTTCAGTAAAAATGAAATTCTTTACACTAAAGTAGAATTGAAATTCAGAAACAGTCAAGTAATCAACAAACATTTTTTAAGCACCTACTGTGTGTCCCAACGGAATGAGCATCTGGTCTGAATAGAAGGTAATCTCAGAGGAAGGCAGCTAGGTGGCATGGTGGATAGAGCTGAGAGCCTGGAGGCAGGAAGACTCATCTTCCTGAATTCAAATCCAGCCTCAGACACTTACTAGCTGTGTGATCCTGGGCAAGTTACTTCTCCCCGGTTTCCTCATCTGTATAAAGGGGATCATCATAACTCATTTTCCTCCTCCCCCCACTTTTCTGCCTCCTTTTGTGTGTTGTCTCTTCCCTAAGATTGTATGATCATTGAAGGCAATGCTATATTAATATATTGTATCAATAGCACTTAGCACAGGGCCAGGCACATCATTATAGAAACTTAATAAATGTTTATTAGAATGTCACAGCTGAGAAGGGCCTTCGAACAAAGAATATTAGACCTGAAAAGAACCTCAGAACAAGGAATATCAGAGCTGAGAGAGAGCTTTGAACATAGAATATATTCTGTTAGAACTTTGGAAAGGACCTGATGTACTCCATCCTTCTCATTTTAGAGGTGAGGAAATCAGAGAGGGCCCACTTCAAAATGAAGGCAAACATTCTGGAAAGTAAGATGCACTAAAATGAAGAGTTTGGATGACTCATCCCTAAAATGGATGCCTTCCAGGTTGGAATTACCCAGGCAAAGAGAAGATAATTCTTGCAATTACCTGAAACAGTAGTAAAGTATTAACTTTTGCATTGCCAAAAAAATAAAATTCCCCAGCAAGGCAGATGTACATTCCTCCAAATATTTCTTCACACCCAAGCATGATCCTTAAGAAATCTCAAAAGCCACCACTGCCTTTGCCCATTAAGAAGATTTATGGATGGGCAACAGTAATAAAATAAATATAATATACTATATAAAAACAATATCTTACATATGTTCAATTTCTTTCTACTTTTTCAATCACTTTCACACACTTATTATCTTATTTGGTTCCCACAAAATCTTATGTTTCTTCTGGCATCATCCCCTGACATGTAAGGTGAGTCTCTCAACAAATGGGTCTACAACTGCTAAAGCCATGGCTCATGAGCCCCTACTAATGTATTTAGTCAGCCAGAGGACAAGAGTTAAATTAAAAGCAAAGGCATTTTATGAAAAGCCATAATAAAAAAAGTAGCAAAAAAAATTTCCCCCATTAACCTGAGGAAGATTCTCCCTAAAATAGATCCAGTAAGAGAGGAAACATTTAAGAAATCCATAGGGAGAGGCATACACATATAGAACATATAAAGCCGGAGTATATACATGGAAGGATGCACATAGGTCTGTTGGGAACTCACATGACCAGGACACATGAAGGACCAACTCACACCTCTGACGCTGAGGGGGTTGCTGATATCTTCTAACGATTTCATCCTGCTGTCATCAGCAGCTAGAGTTTCCACTAACTTTAGGTTCTATCAGATGACATTGTTTGGCTATCTGGCTCCTCCTCAGGGAAGAACAAGTATCACCAAAACTGCTTAACTTAAAGCCTATAGGCTTTTTCTAACACTTTGAGAAAAAGGCAGAAATCCTTGCCTAGAAAACACCTAAAAGCCTCCCCTGTCTTGTTGCTTCAGATTCTTGACAACCGAGGCCTTCTCCCCTAAGATTCTCCTTCTCTAAAGGCACCAAGCCCTTTAGAAGAGAGAACAGGATCAACATCGTTCCAGTTCTCCAACACCCTTAGACTTATTCTTTTGTTTAGACTTGTTCCCAGATCCACCGGCTTCTTTCCATTTCTCAGAGATCACACCCTTGTTTATGGTGATCATTGTATATATCATCCAGTTTTCAATCCCCAAAGCCAAGACTATAAGACAGTTAGTGGTTATTTGCCATTAACCACCAAACAGCCCAGGGGTGCAGAGTTCTGAAGTTTTCAAACTCAAAGTCTTTTTATCTAGATCACATCCATGAATAGTTGAAGAAAAAAACCTAGAGAAGATGCCAAATCCAAGAGATAGTCATTATATCCTCTATCTACTCAGCATCATTCCCAGCTCTTTAAGATAAAGATGTGTCTGGTCCATGAGTAAGGCAAGTTTTTTCATCAACATTTTACAGATAAAGAAACTGAGGCAGCAGGTTAATTAACTTGTCAAAGATTATGCACTGAATTGAATAAGGGAATGAAGCATCTCTTCATGTCATATAAAAATTGGTTGAAGAAGCTAAGGGTATTTAACCTAAAGAAGAAAAGACCAGTCATGATTTAGATATAAAGACGGATACTATAAGCAATTTGGGAGAGCAAAGAATAGTTTACCTGTCAGATTTATGGAGAAGGGAAGAATTTATGACCAAACAAGAGATAGAAAGAGTTGCAAGCCACAGAATGGATTATTTTGATTATGTTAAATTAAAAAGTTTTTGTACAGACAAAGCCAATGCAACCAAGACTAAGAGGGAAGCAGAAAATTAGGAAAGAATTTTTAAAACCAGTGTCTCTGATAAAGGCTTCATTTCTAAAATATACAGGGAACTGAGCCAAATTTATAGGAATACAAGTCATTCCACAACTGATAAATAGTCAAAGGATATGAACAGGCAGTTTTCAAAGGAAGAAATTAAAGATATTTATAGTCATAAGAAAAAATGCTCTAAATCACTATTGATTAGAGAAATGCAAATCAAAACAACTCTTAGGTACCACATCTTTCCTGTTAGATTGGCTAACATGACAAAACAGAAAAATTATAAATGCTGGAGAAGATGTGGGAAAATTGGAACACTATTGCATTGTTGGTGGAGTTCTGTACTGATCCAACCATTCTGGAGAGCAATTTGGAGCTATGCCCAAAGGGCTACAAAAATGTGCATACCCTTTGACTCAGCAATATCGCTTCTAGGGCTGATTCCCAAAGAGATCATATAAGTGGGAAAATGTACAAAAATATTTCTAGCAGCTCTTTTTGTGGTGGCAAAGAATTGGAAATCAACAGGATGACTATCAATTGGGGAATAGCTAAACAACTTGTGGTATATGAATGTAAGGGAATACTATTGTGCTATAAGAAATGAGGAGCAGATGTACTTCATAATAACCTGGAAAGACTTGCATGATCTGATGCTCAGTGAGGGGAGCAGAACAAGGAGAACATTATACACAATTACAGACACACAGTATCTGTGATTACTAACTTTGATAGACTTGGCTCTTCTCAGCAATGCAAGGTTCAAAGACAGCTCTAAAAGACTCATGATGGAAAAAGCTATCCACATCCAGAGAAAGAATTACAGAGTCTGAATGCAGATTGAAGCAAACTATTTGCTCTCTTTTTTTCCCTTCTTTCTTGGTTTTGTTTCTTCTTTCTCATGGTTCATTCCATTGGTTATAATTCTTCTTTACAACTTGACTATCATGTAAATTAGTTTAAAGAGAAGGTATATGTAGAACCTCTATTGGATTACATGCTGTCTTGGGGGAAGGGGGGAGGAGAGGGATGGGGAGAAAATTTGGAACTCAAAAGCTTGTAGAACTGAGTATTGTAAACTAAAAATTAAAAATTAAACAAAAGAAAATGGGGAGAAGATAGAATGTGATCTGTTAGGAAATATTTTTAAAAAGCCTAACTTTTTAAAAGTTATACTTTCCTATATAAAAACAGAAACTTTAATTAAAAACTACTCTATTGCATCACAAATTAAACTTTTACGTCATTTTTTCCTCATGGAAAAAAAGAAGAAGAAAAGACCAGGAGTGGGGAAATGGGGAGTGATAGCTCTCTTCAAGGATATGAAGGGCTATCAATTAGAAGAGAATTAGACTTGTTATTCTTGGCCCCAAAAGGCAGAAGTAGAAACAGTGGGTTGAGATTATAAAGAGATAGATTTTGACTCAAAGAAGGTTTAGAACTGCCTCATAATTTGAGCTATCCATAAGTGGAGCCAGCTGCCTACAGAAGTAGTGGTTTCATTCATTCATTCATTCATTCATTCATTCATTCAGTGAGGGTTTGTGAAACATTTACGATGCACCAGGCAAGAGACAGCATGATGTAGTGGTTAAAGAGCTAGCCTCAGAGGGAGAGAGTCCTGGGTTCAAATCTCATCTCTGACTAGGTGACCCTGGGCAAGTCACTTCATCACCAGGCAACTCTCTGGGACTGTAAATTGCCAAATAGATGTCGATCTTTACATTGGTAGATGGAATTTCCTCCCTGGAATTTCCCGGCACCAGTGAAGGCACATCTGGTCCGAAGAATTTTGGCCAAAAATGGTGCTGAACATTTAGGCACACAAAGAGAAATGAAACTGACCTTGGATTACCTTCAATCCCCTTCTAATTGGTCTCCTGGCCTCAAGCCTCTCCCCTCTCCACAAAGTGATGTTTCTAAAGCACGGTTCTGATCTTGCCACTGCCCTGTTCAATCAACTTGAGTGGTTCCCTGACATTCCGAGGATCCAGTACAAAGCCTTATGTTTGGCATTTAAAGCCTTCACCACCTGGTCCCACCTGCCTTTATGGCCTTCTTCTATATTACTTCTTCTTGTTCCCCATACATGGGGGATGATCCCTTTAATCAAAACTCAAAAAAATAAACAAACAAATGAATAAGTAAATAAATAAAATGAGCTCAAATAAATAAATAAATAAATAAAAGACCTATTCACTGAAAGGGCTTTACCTCACTCAAAGTGAGAACCTGAGAAGACCTTAGCCTGAAAGGGCCAGGTTTTCACAATGCATCCTGGGTCATCTCCAGTCATCCTGGTGAATATCAGGCCACTGCACCCAGATGACTCTGGAGGAGAAAGTGAGTCTGCTGACCTTGCACACAGCCCTCCCTCACTCAAATCAAAGTCAACTGCAAGTCAGGTCATCATTTGCCTGATGTCGTGGTCCTCTTCCAGAATGAAGGACAAACACAACAGCATACCTGACACTCCATCTCTCATGTTTGTACCCTTGTGTTGGCTGCCCATGTCTCCCCTTCCCACCTTCCTACTCTCTCTTTTTTAATTTATTTTTTATTTTTAGTTTACAACACTCAGTTCCACAAGTATTTGAGTTCCAAATTTTCTCCCCTTTCCTCTCCTCCTCACTCCGCCAAGACAGCATGTAATCCGATAGAGGTTCTATGTATAGCTTCTCATTAAACTTATTTACACAATAGTCAAGCTGTAAAGAAGAATTATGATCAATGGAATGAATCATGAGAAAGAAGAAACAAAACCAAAAAAGAAGAAAAAAGAAAAAAAAAGAGAGAGTAAATAGTTTGCCTCAATCTGCATTCAGACTCTGTAATTCTTTTTCTGGATGTGGATAGCTTTATCCATCTTGAGTATTTTGGAGCAACCTTCCTACTCTCTTGACAATAATATACTCCCTCATCACCTTTATCTCTTATAATCCCTGGCTTCCTTTAAGAATCAGCTCTCCAATTCTCACATTCATTGACTCTTTAACCCCCACCCTGGCTACTCTTGGGAAAGTTGCTATTTATAGATTGCAAATTATAGAAAGAAGAAATCCATGAAAACAGCCATCCATGCTACCCCAAGAAGAGCAAGACAAGCTCACTTGAGTCTTCACTCACCTCTTCTATCATTCACAAACTGCTGGTCCTTCTGGAAAGGGACTGGTTTAGTTCACAGGACCATGGATTTATAGCCAGAAGGGACTTTGAGAGGTCATCTATTCCAGCCCCTCACCCCATTTTTCAGATGAGGAAACTGAGGCACAGAAAGGTTAAAGGGACTTGCCCAAGGTCATACAGATAACAAATGAAAAGCCAGGATTTGAATCCAAGGCCTTTGATTCCAAATCCAGTGCTCTTTGCACCAACTACTGGCCTTTCCAACATCTCTGATCTATAGTCCCTTCAGGCTTTCTCTCTCAAAATTATGATCATCTATACCGAGGGTTGTTAACTTTTTGGTGCATCACAGACCACTCTGGCAATCTGGTGAAGTCTATGGACCCTTCTCAGAATAATCTTTTTAAATTCATAAAACAAATACACAGGGTTACAAAGGAAATCACTTATATGGTCTCTCCTGCTGTCTCATCCAGGAACTTCCCTCAGCAACTAGGGCCTCTTCACCCTGGAATATCCAACCATCTCTTGTGGCCTTAGAAACACGAAACATCCCTCTGCAAAATCCACTACCTTCTACCTTCCATTGGTGAGTTACTCTTGGGGCCTCCATTCTGTAGAGGGCGCCCAGGCCCACCTTCACTCCCCTTTCAGCCCTTTTCCCAACTTCCAGACTTCAAAATCATTTCTCGCCTCCTTCTCTTGCTGGGCACTTTATTCCATCCACCTCCCCCCCCCATTTCTACTTTTCAACTTCCTTTTCTGTGTTGTCTTCCTTGATTAGAATGTAAGATGCCTGGTACATAGTAAATATTCAACATATACCTGTTTCCTTCCTTCCTTATATTGAAACACAGTTATCTATCTATCCACACACATATATATGTATATATATATATATATGTGTATGTGTGTATACATACATACACACATATATACACACATATACATATATATGTGTGTATGTGTGTGTGCATGTGTGTGTGTGCGTGCGTGTGTGTGTGTGTGTGTGTGTGTGTGTGTGTGTGTATTGGAGTTAAGCGACTTGTCCAGGATCATACAGCTAGTGAGTGCCTGAGGCTGCATTTGAATTCAGGTCCTCCTTACTCCAGGGCCAGTGCTCTATCCATTCCACCACCTAGCTGCCCCTCCAAAATATATACTTTTTAAGTTCACTGACTCCAGATTAAGAGCTCCCCCTCTATACCTTTAGATTACCTATTGGTATATTATTAAAGACAATCCTTGAACTTTTCCCTTGGGAAGCATGTTGTACTGGGAGATCACAAACACCTGCCTGTGGCCATCACTGAAAGAACAGAATCTTCTTGCTTCATAGGATGCACAAGTTTCTTAGTTTCTGAAGATTCATTGCGAAGACCTATTCTTGACATCTGTTAATTTTTTTCCTTTTAGGCATGTTACTAAGAACAGTATAACTAGACACCTGCAAGCAAAAATGAGCTTCCTAAATGGATTCATCATCAGGGATTGTCTTTAAATAGTCCTATACCCATCCCAGCAGCCATAGTCATCTTTAAGGATGCCAGCTACTCAGGGAGATCACAGGATGCCAGAATCTCAGACATGGACAGAGCCTCAAAAGTCATATGGATCAACCCAGACAATGGACTAGAAGCCCCACTTCAATATCCCTGACAAATGTGTATCCAGTCTCTGCTTGAAGACTTCACATAGAGTGGAACCCATCTCCTCCAGATGCAGCCCATTCTACCTTTGCTAGCTTGAATTGTTAGGAAATGTTACTTTACCTAAACCTAACTTTGCTTCTGGTCAACTTCATCGCAACCAAGATGATAAAGGATGCCTTGGATTTATGCCACTCAAGCTTCTATTAAAGGAACAAAGTTGTTTTTGTTGCTCACCCTTCATTTTCATTTTTAGTAAAATATTTGTAATAATTTTATTTCCCCCCAATTATATGGAAAAAACCATTTTAAACATTCTTTTAAAAATTTTGAGTTCCAAATTCTCTCCCTTCTTCCTCTTCCCACTCATTGAGAAGCAAAGCAGTTTGATACTGATTACATATTTGCAGTCATGCAAGACACATTTCCGTGTTAGTCATGTTGTGAAAGAAAACACAGACCAAAAAACCCAAAACCAAGAAAAATTTTAAAAGTAGAGAAAAAAGTATGCTTCAATCTGCATTCAGATTCTATCAGTTCTCTCTCTGGAGAGGGATAGCATCTTTCATCATAAGTGCTTTGGAACTGTCTTGGATCATTGTATTCCTGCGAGTAGCTAAGTCATTAACAATTGATCAGCTTACGATGTTGCTGTTACTGTGTATAATGGTCTTCTGGTTCTGCTCATTTCACTTTGCATCAATTCATGTAAGTCTTTTCAGATTTTTCTGAGAGCATCCTGCTCATCATTTCTTACAGCACAATAGTATTCCATCACAATCATATACCACAACTTGTACAGCTATTCTCCAATTGATGGATAATCCCCTTAATTTCCAATCCTTTGCCACCACTAAAAGAACTGCTGTAAATATTTTTTGTACATATAGGTCCTTTTCTTTTTTGTTTTTTATCTCTTTGAGATACAGACCTAGTAGTGGCATTGCTTGGTCAAAGGGCATGCACGATTTTATAGCCCTTTGGGCATATTTCCAAATTG